>NC_053389.1:280313572-280625487 GCF_905171765.1 Bufo bufo
ATGCACAAATGCCTAACATGCTCTGGATGGCCCAGACAGATCACCAGTAGAGAAGGTTACTTGATCCGCCAATAAGCATGAGCAGTTCCCACCATCCAGATACAGGTGGCACCTTCATTACTTACCCCTGTCTCTGCCTGGACCTTTTCCAGGCACTTAGCAGAAGGAAATCTGGTGTCACAGCATCCATTATATGTCCTGCCATTGTCAGTCAGACACCGTCGCCTTTGTTTGTAGCGGCATCATGAACGAGAAACTTGGACTGATACAGACTGGAACCGAATCATCTTTAGTGACAAATCTAGGTTCGGATTCGAAGATGATCAGGTTCGAGTATACAGGCGGCCTTGTGGTGAGCGCTTCAATCCTGCCTTTGTTGTGGAGCGACATACTTCCCCAACGGCTGGTGTATTGATCTGGGAAGCCATTGCATACAATATTTTATCCCTAGTAGAGGTACAAGGGACACTAACAGATCAGCGATATGTGCAGGACATCCTGCAGACATAGGTGTGGTATCTCAAGGTAGGACTTCCAACTGGCAGGTTAATGCTCGCCCACACACAGCAAGGGTTTCCCAGAAATGTCTCCACCAGATTGCAACACCGCCCCATCACCAGATTTATTGCCAATTTTGCATTTAATGGAACAGCTGGGATGCCAGCTTTGGCAATCTATGAGTGTGCAGAATCTACAGGTCCAGCTGTAATATCTGTGAGCAAATGTGCCGCAGGATGCCATATGGAACCTGTATGCCTCCATGCCCAACCTTATCTCATCTGGTACCCAGGCTAGAGGTGGCCCAACAGGGAGCTAGAGCCTCCTTTCAATTGTAGAGTTTTCCTCGATAAACTTTTTCTTTTGCTCTAATATTGTAACCACTTATATATATCATTACATTCACACATAGAAAGTTTCATTTGATTCCAACTTCTGGTGCACAATTTTTCCCCCGATAGATAGATAGATATGGTGGGACATGTGCCGTGGTTCTTGAGATCCTGATCTTGAGACCTCTGTGAGCATTGCTATTTTGCAAGTCAGCACAGTGGCTCAGTGGTCCTGGGTTCAAATCCAACCAAGGACAACATCTGCATGGAGTTTGTATGTTCTCCCCAAGTTTGTGTGGGTTTCCTCAGAGTACTCTAGATTGTGAGCCCCATTGGGGACAGGGTGATGCTAATGTCTGTAAAGCGCTGTGGGATATGTCAGAGCTATATAAGTGAGTAAAAATTAATATTTAGTTGGTTTTTTTTAGGTTAAGGTGCATTCACATCAAAGTTTATCTTTCCGTTCTTCCTCTCCGTCAGAGGAAGAGAGAGAGAAAAAAAAAATCAGGATCCTGTAAAAAGAAAAAACGGATCCTGTTGCATCAGTTGTCACCCGTCTGAGATCCGTTTGTTTGACAGAAATAAAAGTAATGCATGCAGGACTTTTTTTTCCCATCTAAAAAAAGTATGTGAATATTTTTGACTGATTTGAAATCTGATGTACCGTAGTTTTACAGTAATTTTGAAGGCTTCACAAAATTTTAAGCACCACTCTATAAGGTTAGAAATGTTATTAAACAGCATAGGATTTTGGACCTATTTAAATGTAGTGTTTAATGTTGGCCATTCATTTTGCAGGTCAGATATGTTAATGGTCCTCCATATCACTAACGTAGCAGCTTCCACTCATGAAATCAGGTCGCACGCATTAAGCAAATTATTTTTGAATAGTTAGCTTTAATAGTTAGCTTTAAATGAGGGACATTAAAGAGAAGAATCATTTTATACAGAAACTATTTGTGGCGGACACCCCCTTAACCTTGTATTCTGATGTATGGCACAATTTTGCATCAGTTTCCTTTAAGAACCCTTGGTCTGGCAAGCTTTTTCTTTTACATTCGGAAAGAATCTCATCTGTTTGATGCAGGTTCTGGCTCTGCGCTCTTATGCTTTTTATCTCCCATGGCCAGATGTTTGCAGAGGGAACAGATGCTTATAGGAGAATGAGTAAGACTACACTAGCAAACCTGCATTTATCATGAATAAAACACTATTAATCTTCTCCGAGTCAGAATGGAGAAGATGCAGAGAGAGAATGTGTTTCTAAACATCGTACCATTTTCTCAACGCCCTACAGCGCACACACACAATGCACTCGGCATGCTGCATACCTGCAAGAATTAGATGGAAATTACAGGGCCAAGGACACACAGGCAAATTGTAACCAGCTGAGAAAGAACCCACGCAAGGCTGGAACCATGTTCTCCTGAAAAATATTTAACATTATGGACTCCTGGTAGCAAACAACCTACCTAATAACACCGTAAAGGTGTTATCCAATATCATACAATAGCCCCCACATGTGCCGGGCCCCTCCGTGGGAATATACTTACCCCGCTCCCTGCACCGCTCCTGGTCCCTGCTACGACGCTGCTGCATCTCCCTGTACATGGATGAAAACATCCTGTGTCGGGGGAGAGGGGTAGCCAATGGCAGGTGGGGACGGGGATGAGCCTCCTTAGCATCGCAGGTGACGCTACGAAGGCTTGTCCCCGTCCCCGCCTGCCATTGGCTGCTCCCCCCCGACACCGGATGTTTTCATCTGTGTACACAGAGAGAAGCAGCGCCAGTGCGGGGACCAGGAGCGGCACAGGGAGTGGAGAGCGGGGTAAGTGTATTCCCTCTGAGTGTATTCCCTCTGTTTATGATATTGGATAACCCCTTTAATGGATAAATCCACATTTGAACAGCAGTTAGATGCGATCTACTTAAAGGGAACCTGTCACCAGTTTTATGCTGTCCTAACTAAGGGCAACATAAATAAGTGACTGATTCTCTTAGCACAATGCTGGGTCACTTTCTTTAATTGACCCAGTCAATCTGCCAACATCTTGTATTGAAAAGCTCCAGCTGATAATGATGAGTCCTGAATATTCATGAGCTCCTGACTCTCCCCGCCTACCTGCTGCTGATTTACAGTTTTTTCCATATGAATCAGCAGCAGGTGGGCAGGGGAGTGGCTATATCTCTGAATTAAAAAAACGCTGGACTCACTGACATCACGCTGGACTCAAATCAGCTCATTAGCATGCGGCATGCGGCATCTTTGTGTGTATATTATGAGGTAACCATCTGTCACACCAGTAAGTGAATACATCTAAGGCACTTTTTAGTAGTTAATGATTGTATATAATTAGTTAGATTATAATCAAATATCCGCATGACAGGTTCCCTTTAAAAGTTGTCATTTTCTTAAATACACTACATTACTAATCTAGAACAGATTTTAAGCTACAGCCTGCATTATTCTCCAGAGCTGTATTTACAATTCTGCAGGCTTCATGGCCAAAATGTGACAATTTTCATACTTAACGACTTTGCTCAAAAGCCTTTACATCAGGGATTGCATAGTAATCTGATGAATGAAAAGTTAAAGGGGTTATCTGAGTGTTTAATACTGATAACCATGTGATTTGGGGATTGAGCCCTCGGTTCCTGCTGGAGCTTGCCACCAATTAAAAAATTGATTGAAGAAAAAAAGGGATGTGTGTTTTCATCTGGGTCTCTGTCACCAGTTTATGATGCCCTCAGACAGGGCAGCATACCACTGGTGACTGATTATCTTTAAATCATATTTTGCCAACTTCTGAAGAGGGACACCAGGTGGATTCTACAAAGTACCGGTATGTCCTTATGCTTATTTATATATGACACGCTCCCATCTCACATAACATTCACACAAATGGTGCATGTTACCTCCTTCATTCTACCCCAAAATTAATGCATACGCCAGATTAGACATGTTAAATCTAATACGAATCACAGAACAGACCCTCTAAGGCTACTTTCACACTAGCGTTTTTACTGGGTCCGGGAGGGTTCAGCAAAAACGCTTCTGTTACTGATAATACAACCATCTGCAACCATTATGAATGGATCCGGTTGTATTATCTTTAACATTGCCAAGACGGATCCATCATGAACTCTATTGAAAGTCAATGGAGGACGGATCCGTTTTCTATTGTGGCAGATTGTGTCACACAAAACGGATCCGTCCCCATTGACTTGCATTGGGGGTCATGACTAGGGATGAGCGAATCGACTTCGAATGAAACATCCGAAGTCGATTCGCATAAAACTTTGTTCTAATACTGTACGGAGCAGGAGCTCCGTACAGTATTAGAATGTATTGGCTCTGATGAGCCGAAGTTATTGCTTCACTAGTTTGAAAGTAGCCTAAGCTAAAATACCCCACAAACCAGACCCTATAAATAAATACAGACCCTAGACCAAAAATCCTAACTAAAGACAGAGCCCAGATCCGACCCTCTAAACAAATACAGACGTCAGACAAGACAGGAGCCTCCTGGACATTCTAGATGGGTCAGTGAATATTAATAATAAGCACATACATATGGCAGATCTCTGGGATATTGTTAGGCCCCTTCTGCCATGGCAGCCCAGTCAATCTTAGAGGTTAAAAACCTAGGATAGTAGCTATCTCTGGTCCTCCCTATTAAAGTGGGATGTCAGCCTGTTAGCTTCTCCGTACCCAAACTATCATCAAGACATACAGTAGAAGTACATATTAGTTCTCAGGAATTACCTGCTTACCACTATGTACTATTATGCCCTAGGACTGGATTTAGAATAACATTTTGGAATTTGAATAATTATATATAACAGGCACTCTATCATTCAGAACTGCATCGAGTGTCTGCGTAGACAATGATATAGAGATAGTGTAGATGATGTATATTTTTGTATGTGACCACCCTTCTAAGATCTCAATATAACAGATATAAGAATAATATACTAAAAGGTATCTACCACACCGATTAGTTGAATAAAATATCATATAAATTAAGGCATATAACTACAATTATTAATAACGCAATTTTAATAACATGGTAGAAATGTTAATATAAAAAAGGGATTATATATAAAAAACATTTTTTTAAAATTGTATATATAAAATTGTATATATAAAATTGTATATATAAAAAATATTCAACATTGATAAATTAATAAATATTGAACACAATTATGTATATAGTGCAGAGCAGTCCATTAATATTCTTCTATAGTTTTAATATTAGAATTAATATTCTGTGAGGCTTTTCAGGGAAACCTTTTTAACAGAGCACCTTAGCCATTTGCCACGACAGGTGAGCCACCACACACATCTGTATTTATTAGCCATTTTGGAATATACTATCCATTTGCAGTTAGAGAATGTGAACATTCTTGTTTAGGCTACTTTCACACCTGCGTTCAGAGCGGATCCGTCTGGTGTCTGCACAGACGGATCCGCTCCTATAATGCAGACGTTGGGATCCGTTCAGAATGGATCCGTCTGCAATATAGTTCAGAAAAAATTCTAAGTGTGAAAGTTATTCAGACGGATCCGTCCAGACTTTACATTGAAAGTCAAAGGGGGACGGATCCGTTTGAAATTGCACCATATTGTGTCAACTTCAAACGGATCCGTCCCCATTGACTTACATTGTAAGTCTGGATGGATCCGTTTGTCTCCGCACGGCCAGGCGGACACCCGAACGCTTGTGAGAGCCTTCAAACGGAGCTCACAAGCGGAATCCCGAACGCAAGTGTGAAAGTAGCCTTACATCCAGAGCCTGGAACCCTTGTGACCAGCGCTGAGTTTTAGGGGGACGAGAGACTTCCAAAAAATCCCAGGCTCCCATAATAGAAAGGTACCCATCCACACACATGGTCACAGGCCACCCATTAGGCCCCTTTCACACGAGCGAGTATTCCGCGCGGATGCGATGCGGGAGGTGAACGCATTGCACCCGCACTGAATACTGACCCATTCATTTCTATGGGGCTGTGCACACGAGCGGTGATTTTCACGCATCACTTTTGCGTTGCGTGAAAATCGCAGCATGCTCCTCTTTGTGCATTTTTCACGTAACGCAGGCCCCATAGAAATGAATGGGGTTGCGTGAAAATCGCAAGCATCCGCAAGCAAGTGCGGATGCGGTGCGATTTTCACTCACGGTTGCTAGGAGACGATCGGGATGGAGACCCGAACCTTATTATTTTCCCTTATAACATGGTTATAAGGGAAAATAAT
This sequence comes from Bufo bufo, assembly GCF_905171765.1. NCBI lineage: Eukaryota > Metazoa > Chordata > Amphibia > Anura > Bufonidae > Bufo > Bufo bufo. Next base: position 280,319,660 of record NC_053389.1, read on the forward strand.
AGCATTCTGAATACAGAATGCTAAGTAAAACAGGGCTGGAGGGGTTAAAAAAAATAAAAATCATTTAACTCACCTTAATCCACTTGCTCGCGATGCCCGGCATCTCCGTCTGACTCTTTTACTGTCTAGGACCTGTGGAGAGCATTAACTATAGTTTAAGGACCTGGGATGACGTCACTCCGGTCATCACATGGTACGTCACATGATCTTTTACCATGGTGATTCACCATGGTAAAAGATCATGTGACGTAGCATGTGATGACCGGAGTGACGTCATCCCAGGTCCTTAAACTATAGTTAATGCTCTCCACAGGTCCTATACAGTAAAATAGTCAGACGGAGATGAAGGCTACGCGAGCAAGTGGATTAAGGTGAGTTAAATGATTTTTTATTTTTTTTAACCCCCTCCAGCCCTGTTTTACTTAGCATTCTGTATTCAGAATGCTATTATTTTCCCTTATAACCATGTTATAAGGGAAAATAATACTATTTACAGAACACCGATCCCAAGCCCGAACTTCTGTGAAGAAGTTCGGGTTTGGGTACCAAACACGCGCGATTTTTCTCACGCGAGTGCAAAACGCATTACAATGTTTTGCACTCGCGCGGAAAAATCGCGGGTGTTCCCGCAACGCACCCGGACATTTTTCCGCAACGCCCGTGTGAAAGAGGCCTTAGAAGCCGTAGTCTCTTGGCTATGTCTTTTTGTCAGTCCTGCAGCAAATAAATACTGTCTAACACCATAATGTTCCTAGAAAGCAGTCTAACCATCTGTGAACCACCAAAGCAAAACTGGAAGAAGAATTAGGTAAGCTACTGTGGGATCTGTCTGTGTTGTGAAATAATTTAGGGGTCTATGTCTGGGGTCTGAAATGATTTTGAGAATGAGACTGCGGTATGAATATTTCCTTTACATGTTGCATTACAAAATATTGTAGAAAGGTGTAAGGGCGAGGAGCATTATCTTAACATATGGTATAGATGATCACAAGGTGGCAACTGCAATTCATACCACTAGGTAGGGACTTTATACAGTAAGGTCACAAAAGACCAGTCACATGTTGAATGGGCATTGGGAAATATGCCATAAATAGTGCTGTGTGACCAACAGACTGAGGAAAGTATATAGCTCTTGGTCATCAGGTCAGGTCATCCTTAATATTGGCTGGTTCATTGTGTCTACAGCCAACAGAGAAATTGTGTCTACATGGTGCTATATTTTCTTATCAACTAAATGTTGCATTGTCCATAGGCATTTAGAGCTAGATATACGTAATGCTGAGTCTTCATAACAGTCATAACATTAAAACTACATGCCCCCCTAGCATTTTGTATGCCCTCTTATGCCACCAAAAAGTTCTAACCTATGTCGTCTAGGACTTCCAAGACCTCTGATGATGGCCTGTGGTATCAGGCACCAACGATGGTTGTTCACAAGGCCGCAGAACTGGACTTCACCTCCAGGACTTATCAGGGGGCTGAACTGCACAACAAATGGGCAGTCACAAGAAACATATATGAAGTATGTATAAACACTTGCACACAATACTGTACTGAAAAAAAAATCACCCATAGGTGATAGGAACCAAAATGATAGTCTCTGATGGAGGGAAAATAGGAGTCTGGCAACTAAGTGGACCACATACCCCAGAATGCGCTGTTCAAACACAATAGACAAGAAAAGGGTACTGAATCTGGAAAGAAATGAACAATGCAACAACCTCAGAAGAAGGACATATTAAGCCTGGCCTGGACATATAAAGGCTAAGCAATCAACAATTCCATAAAAAATTAAGGGTAATTTCACACTTGCGGCAGAGTGATCCGGCAAGCAGTTCCGTCGCCATCTGCATGCAACCAGACAGCATTTGTAGAGGGATCCGGATGCATTGCAAGAACGGATCCGTCTCTCTGTTAGTCATACGGACAAACAGATCCGTTTCATTTTTAAAGGTCTGCGCATGCGCAGACCAGAAGGACGGATCCGGCATTCCAGCAAGTGTTCAGGTTTTTTGGCCGCAGATACAACCGTAGCATGCTGTGGTATTATCTCCATCCTGAACAGTCAAAAAGACTGAACCGAAGACATCCTAATGTATCCTGAACGGATTGCTCTCCATTCAGAATGCGTTAGGATAAAACTGATCAGTTCTTTTCCAGTATAGAGCCCCTAGGACGGAACTCAGTGCCGGAAAAGAAAAACGCTAGTGTGAAAGAACCCTAACCAAGCCAAACCAGGTGATAATCTAATACCGATTCAGATACAAGGCAACTGTCCCAACATCACTAGTAAATAGGCGGACATGAAGCGACATGGTTGCCTTAGTCAGAGTTTCCTGATAAACAATCACATTATATTTCCCACTTTGAACTTATTTGGCCTGTGGAAGAGATTGGACTTGCATTTAGCGCAAAGAGCAGCTGAGCCTAAAGCCCCATGGACATTACTCTATACTGACTTTAGCATCTTGATTCTCTGTCTGAGCGATGGAATTTCAAAACCCATACTACCAGTAAATAAAAATGCTTTGGGCTGAAAACCATAATTACAGAAGAATGGAGAGACATTAGTAGATGCATGAGACAAATTGTTATAAGAAAACTCTGCCCAAGGCAGAAACTGAGACCAATGTAATTTTGAGACATACTGTAACATTGGAGATATTGCTCTAACGTCTGGTTCACTCTTGTGGCAGTGGATGATAGGCAAGGCTCAGAGCAATACCTATATTACCACAGAAAGCTTTACAAAATCTGGCTACAAACTGTGAACCCCTGTCAGACACAATGGGAGAGATTTATTAAACTGGTCTAAAGTAGAACTGGGTTAGTTGCCCATAGCAACCAATCAGAATCCACCTTTTATTTACCAAAGGAGCTGTGAAAAATAAAAGGTGGAATCTGATTGGTTCCTATGGGCAACTCAGTTTAATAAATCTCCCCAGAGTTTTCTGATATATCATGAAGTTTCACCACTTGTTGAAGAAAGAGTACCAGCATATCAGCAGAAGGTAAGCCAAACAAGGGTATGAAACGCACCATTTTAGTGAAACTATCCACAATGACCCAACTGATATCCCGCCCAACTGGCTTGGGCAACTCTACAATAAAATCGATGGATGTGTGCGTCCATGGTCCTTGGGGGTGGGCAGGGTCTCAACTGTACAGTTCTACATGTATTATTGAAGGCACAGATGTCACATGCCCCAATAAACCTTTCCATCGCTTTCCTCATAGCTGGCCACCAAACAGATCAGGACAAGGTCTTACATATCTTAGGGTGAGTTCACATCAGCGTTATGAATTCCGTTATTGCTTTCCATTATAACATGGTTATAATGGAAAATAATGTAATTCATAAGATGGAATTCAAAACGGAAACCTTTAGAGGCATTCCGTCTTGGGCAAACATAACGGATCCGTCTTGTTTCCATTATGCAGGACGGAAAAGAAAGTGCGGCTTCCAATGTAGTGATAATGTAACGACAAGGCTGTTCATTGGACTACACCTATAGCCGTCGCCTTTCCCAGGTACCAAAAGTGTGTCTTGGTACACAGATACCCCCAGGAGTGACAGCAGGGTGGAGATGCACAACAACTGGTCACAGTTGCAAGAAACAAATATGAAGAAGAAATCAACACTGGCATAAACCTATTGATAGATGACACAAACCCAATGATAGAGGCGACGGGAGTCCAGCAATATAGCAAATGGGAGATGCAATGGCATACAGCGAACGGAAATAAAGATGTACTAAACTGACCCTGTTCTGAAATACAACCCAGCAGGACAGCCAAGAAAAAAAATCAATAATCAACTCAGCAAACAGACCAACTTCAATGCTGACAACCATGGAAACTAGAGGACTACAAGTCCCGGGATGTCCTGATAATACGCAATGGACATGAACTAGCTACTAAATCTGGAAAGAAATGTACAACACATGCACTATTCCAGCAACCAGAGAAGTAAAAAAGCCTGAACATCTGAAAGCTAAGCAACAACTCCACTCAAAATTAAACGCAATAACCTAACCCAGTTCAAATGCAAGGCAGTTGCTAATTCAGCTATTCTAAATTTCCATATAGTAAAATTAATTAAATGTACACCTTTGGGGTCAAAAAATTTTATGATTGCATTTTACTCATCTTAAACTAAAAATCATTTTTCAATTGGTCTTTATAAATAAATTTCAGCAGTTTTTGTCCTACAGGGTTAAGTTTTAGTATAACTGCACAGTATCTTAATTTCAGTTTTATATGTCCCGTCATGTTGCTGTTCTGACGGCTGGATGTATATCCCTTATCTCTGACATTTTGAAAGTTCATAAGCACTCATATGAGCTATATTTTTATCAATTTGATAAGAATTTGGCTAAATTGGCTATAACGATTGCTTATGAGCTTTCAGGACTACAGAGATAAGGGCTGTATATAGCCATCAAAACAGCAACATGACAGGACTCTGTGTAAAACTGAAATTAAGATAACTTTGCAGCTTTGCTGAAACTTAATCCTGTAGGACAAAAACTGCTGAAACTTTAATAAAGACTAATGCAAACATAAAAAATTGGGACCAGAAACTGCTCTGCTTATAGAGGACCTCTCACCTCTCCTGACATGTCTGTTTTAGTAACTTCTTGTATACCCCGTGTATTAACAGTTCTGCATCTATTCTTATGACTCCACGATGTACCATTCCTTTATTATTCCTACTAGAAGTTTACAAATAAATTGCCAGCAGTCAGTAGTAAAGGTACGGCTGGATGATACCAATAGTGGGTGTGTTTGGCTCTATCCGATCAGTGCTGCTGCTGTCAGACTGTGCTGGACACACCCCCAACTGGTAACACCCGTCTGTACCTTTACTGCAAACTACTGCCTATTCACTCATAAACTTCTAGTAGAAATAATAATGGAATAGCACAAACATAAAGTCATAAGAATAGATGCAGAATTGTTATTACATAGGGAAAGCAAGTAGTTACAATAACAGACATGTCAGGAGAGGTGACAGGTCCTCTTTAAGGCTGTGAATGTGAGGACCTTTATTTTAAAGGGGTTGTCTCACTTCGGCAAATGGTATTTATCATGTACAGAAAATGAAAGGGGTTATCCAATGTCTAAAACATATCCCCAAATGCCCGGGCCCCTCATATAGATTATACTTACTCCGCTCCCCGCACAAGCGTCACCAGCGATGCTAGGAAGGCTCGTCCCCGAGGCGGCCTGCTACTGGCTACTCCCCCCATCGCCAGATAATTTGATCCATGCAACAGGGAGATGCAGCGGCGGCCATGTGGGCATCAGGAGCGATGCGGGTCACGGGGATAGGAGTAAGTATAATCTCTATGAGGGGTCCGGGCATTGGGGGACATGTTATAGACATTGGATAACCCCTTTAATACAAAGCACTTACTAATGTATTGTTATTATCCATATTGCTTCCTTTGCTGGCTGGATTCATTTCTCTATCACAATATAAACTGCTCATATCCAGGGGTTATAACCACCCTGCAATCCAGCTTTGGTGGTCATGCTTGCACACTATAGGAAAGAGCATCGGCCTATGTGCACCCCTGCAGTCCGGGCCACCAGAGAAGCCTGCACCTTTTTCTACTGTGTGCAAGCACGACCACCGCTGCTGGATTGCATGGTGGTCATAGTGGCTGGATACAAACAGTGTATAATGTGATGGAAAGGGGCTGCAAAGGAGGCAATATGGAAAATCACAATACATTAGTAAATGTCTTGTATTAAGGGGTTGTCTCACTTCAGCAAGTGGCATTTATCATGTAGAGAAAGTTAATACAAGGCACTTACTAATGTATTGTGATTATCATATTGCTTATTTTGCTGGCTGGATTCCATTTTTCCATCACATTATACGATGCTCGTTTCCATGGTTATGACCACCCTGCAATCCAGCAGCGGTGGTCGTGCTTGCACACTATAGGAAAAAGATCCAGCCTATGTGCACTCCCGCTGTCTCGGCCATCAGAGAGGCATACACTTTTTCCTATAGTGTGCAAGCACGACCACTGCTGATGGATTGCAGGGTGGTCGTAACCATGGAAACAAGCACTGTATAATATGATAGAAAAATTAATCAAGCCAGCAAAGGAAGCAATATGGATAATAACAATACATTAGTAAGTGCCTTGTATTAACTTCCTCTACATGATAAATACTATTTTCTGAAGTGAGACAACCTAGCTGCCTGTTAAATGTTTGTCATTTGGGGAAAGCCTTCTTTAGAGAAGTGAAAGGTCCTTGTGGCAAATGTCCTGAAACAGGTATCTAACATGGATTCATTCGGACTCGGGTGCTAAAAACTGCTTTTGAGACTGAGAATTCACAAAATTTAAACATATGTTTGCAGTGCTTTGCATGCCCCCTTGCAGGCATCTAGTCCATGGGGGACATTTATCAGAGACCAGTGTTTTACACCGGCCTTTGAAATCTCCTGCGCTGCCGGAGGATGTGCCTAATTTATGATGAGGCACAGGCCAGAATGAAATCTACAGCAACTTACAGCTGCCTCATTTGTCCCTGAAAACTGGTGCAAATGAAGATAAATGTGGTGGACCCGCTGGAACAGCTGTCCCAATACACCTCCTTTTTAGAAAGTTGCACAGATAGCGCAAAAATACAAAGTGTCATTTAAAAAGTCATAACTTTTTAATGCCAAAAATAGGCGCAAAGAGATATTAAATCTCCCCCTATGTACCTTAAGATAATGAGATACTCAAATGGTTTTCCTGATTACAAGGAATCTGTCACCACATACCTTCCAATGAAACTTCTTCCTGTGTAGATGTGCTCTTCTTCATCTGTCCGCCGATCTCCAGCCTTGTACTGCGCGTGCGCTGAATGCACTGCCACAAGACTTCAGGGTCAAGCACGATAAAATTGACACTGCCTGGCCCTGTCAGTCAAAGTGGTGGGGGCTCACCCGGCAGGGAAGAAGAAGCGGAGCTTCTGGGTGCAACAACAACACCCTCGATGCACCAAGGGGCTCATTAGCCTAAACTAAAAAGGCTTATTTCTCTGAAAAGGGGCCACGAATCGAGATGGCACGATGGTACTGGAATCAGCAGAGAAGCTCACATCTATACAGGGAGAAGTTTTTGTCGGAAGATATGTGGTGACATATTCCCTTTAATCGTTGAATGTGCTCTCCGACAAAAGCTATGGTATAAATAAAGAGGCCACCAGCCTTATGGTAAGCCATGTTGTACCCTGACACTTGTGTCTGTGTGCTTCTTTGCCTCCATCAGCTTGATGCCAGTTTAATCAGGACCAGCTATAGTGAGCCTCAACAGATGACCCAAAACCTACTTCAACAATATGCAGCCTCAGAAATGATTGGCCTCCATATACAGGACCACTAGTCCTTAGTCAATTCTAGACCTCTTAGGGCTCATGCACATGACTGTATGTATTTTGCGGTACACAAAACACGGATCCACAAAGAAATACGGATGATATCCGTATTTTGCAGAACGGAACAGCTGGCCCCTAATAGAACAGACCTATCCGTAATATGGACAATAATAGGATAGGTTCTATTATTTTTCAGAACGGAAATATGGAAATAGAATGCAACGGGTAACTTCCATTTTTTTGCGGATCCATTAAAATGAAACAAAAAGGAACCGACGGAAAGAAAATAAGTTTGTGTGCATGAGCCCTAAATATGTGAAACCTATGATGGGAATGGAGGAGCAGCACAGCCAGCCAGCCGTCCTCCCCACTCAAAACCTGCTGAGACTGAGCATCAGAAGTGAATGCTGGTTACTATAGGGACCTTCCAGTGCAAGTGACTGTCAAGCTTATGCATGTTATGCAATCTGTTGCAGGTGCTAAGACAGTGCCGATCGGCAAGTCTTATCTACTTACATTATAATACAACATGTACACAGTAATGATCTAGTTAGGCTCCATTTACACGTCCGCAACGTGTTTTGCGGATCCGCAATTCCGGTCCTGCAAAATGCGGAACGAAATTGCGGACGTGTGAATGGAGCCTTAGCTGTGTATTTTGTGAAGTGCAATACTGGTCATACTGAAGCACAGTGATGACCTATTTCGGCACATTAGCGATGCATCACAGTTTTCTCATTGTATAGCGGTGATTTGGCACATTAGAAAGGCACATAATGTAACCTGTGGTGAACGTAATCTTTTTACCGGTAACTGTAGTTACTCCCTCCTAGTCTCCAGTTGTGTCATGTGACCGACTGACACAAAGGGGGGGATTTAATAAAGACCTGTCAATGATTACAGGGCTTGAAAATCTTTTATCTGATTTTCAAAAATATATTTCAATATTTCTTTTCATATTAATATTTTCTCGACAAGGGAGTGGGGTTTATATCTTCAACAAATTAGAGTATATGAGGATATTGAAAGGAAACGGAGAGTTGCACGCAGAACTACATAGCTATATTTAATACTGATATTATTCTATACTTCAATGAATGGAGTGGACGACAGCCAATGGGGGGGGGGGGGGGTTGATATAGTTATTATTCATATTATCGCAGGGGTGTACTTAGGATGATGTGTAGAATTTTCTTATAATGATGTTTATGATTGTCATACTAGGCATACCGATGTGACTAATATTGGTTTATGTATTAATACTATGATCTGGAAAATAAAAAAATAAAAAAATAAAAAAAAAATATATTTTTTCTTTTAGGCCTTAAAGTGTTGCATTTTTTGCAGTCTCTTGACATATTAAGAGGACAGAGTATAGTCTAATTATTACAAGCAGGGTTAATTCTGAGGTTATGGCTGCAATATGAAGAGGAGGGGCTTAAAGGGGTTCTCTAGGAATAATTTAAAATGGCTGGAAGCAACCTGTCCTACCTGTTCTCCACTTACAGAACTGCTTAGGGGGTGAGGCCACACTACACTGCTCTACAATAGATGGTAATGATGTGATCCTGCCTACAATATGTCATCATGGCTGAGCAGCCTGACAGGAACTCTCATCAATGTGTTGTATATTGAAGTGCCAGAGTCTAGTGTGTAGTGAGGTCCGACCACTCATCCCCTAGCCAGCTCTGCAAGTGGGGGCCACCAGTCCTGCTCACTTTCTAGGACAGGTTAACGGTGGCCATTTTAAATCATTCCCAGAGGAACCCCTTTAACTATGAAGAATGCTGATGGCATGTTCTTCCATATTTCCTTGACTAAGCCTCCTGAACAAAAGCTACCAATTAATAAAAATCCCACAAGGCAGTTAGCCACCCCTGCTAGAAATAGTATATGTAATAATATAACAGCCCTGTAAAGAATGGCCGCTCAGTAATACAGGACAAAATAAAATAAAAAGCGTAATTGACTTGTAGTTTATTACTTAAGAAACATTCCAGGAAAAGTCAGTGAATTCCCAAGGACACCATAAGTTCGGTGTGAATATTAGATAAGAAAGTTATGCCAAATAACACAGCCGCTCTGAGGGTTGCAACTCTTTTTCTTATTTTTGTGCAGTCTTGAGCCTCTGCGGGGCAATCAAAAGTGGTATTCAATTACACATGCCGTTACATGTGATTGATTTTTGGTGTTGTGATTGCAAGTAGGCTCATGGCAAACATACAATTGATGAATCCTTCATTACCTGTGAGGATATGCAGAAAGCCCACTCTCTATCATACACATGCGATCCATACTATGAAGATGAATGACGTGTGGGTGGAAAAAAAAGTAGAATGTAAGATTAGCACAGCATTTCATCAATGGAATAATTATCAGCCAAACATTTGACTGCAAGGTCCCCATAACAATCCCCTTCTATTGTTAATATCAGACAGATTTAAAATGCGCTGGGTATGATGCTGGTAGAGTTAATCTCTTTGTACAAACAAATTTGAGTTAAGCACTTGTAATAGCTTGCTATACTGCTTTATCCTCAAGGGTGGTAGTAGAGCCAAATTTTTCAGAGATCTTAATTTAATAGATAATTGACTCCCTTAGCAATGTTTCTTAAAGACACAGTACAAAACAGTACAGTAATAAAACCTGCTTCGCTTCCATTTACTGTATAGCTGAATTAAATTCATTGCTGCCTTTAATGAGAACCTGTAACCATGAAATGACAAGCAATCTGCCTTATAACGCAGAAGGAGCTGAGCAGATTGATATTTATAGTCTTGTAATTAATACATTTTACTCTCTGCTTTTCTGAGTTCACTTGTACATGGTGGAGGTGTTATCAGTGATTGATAGCATTCTATGTGTAAGTGTATATACAGAGATAGCTGTCAGTTACTGATACTTGTACACAGGGGAGGTGTTATCAGTTATTGATAGCATTCTCCGTGTAAGTGTGTGTACAGAGATAGCTGACAGTCACTAATAGTTACATGGGGGAGGTGTTATCAGTGATTGATAGCATTTTCTGTGTAAGTGTGTATACAGAGATAGCTGTCAGTCACTGATAGTTTTTCATGGGGGAGGTGTTATCAGTGATTGATAGTATTCTATGTGTAAGTGTGTATACAGACATAGCTGTGAATCATTGATCGCTGTACACAAGGGAAGTGTTATCAGTTATTGATAGCATTCTATGTGTACGTGTGTATACAGAGATAGCTGTCAGTTACTGATAGTTGTACACAGGGGAGGTGTTATCAGTGACTGATAGTATTCTACGTGTAAGTGTGTATACAGACATATCTATGAATCACTGATAGCTGTACACAGGGGAGGTGTTATCAGTGATTGATAGCATTCTCTGTGTAAGTGTGTATACAGAGATAGCTGTCAGTCACTTATAGCTGTACACAGGGGAAGTGTTATCAGTGATAGCATTCCCTGTGTAAGTGTGTATACATAGATAGCTGTCAGTCACTGATAGTTGTACACAGGGTAGGTGTTATCAGTGATTGATAGCATTCTCTGTGTAAGTGTGTGTACATAGATAGCTGTCAGTCACTGATAGTTGTACACGGGGGAGGTGATATCAGTGATTGATAGCATTCTTTGTGTAAGTGTGTGTACATAGATAGCTGTCAGTCACTTATAGCTGTACACAGGGTAGGTGTTATCAGTAATTGATTGCATTCTCTTTGTAAGTATTTATATAAAGCTGTCAGTCACTTACAGTTGTACAGGGGCAGTCGTAAAGGGGTCGTCCCATCTCGCCATTTTCCACTGTAAAATGGGACTAACCCCCAAACTCAGGTGGGCAGGCATACGGAAACTGCTGAGCCGGCCAACGCTTCACTGTTTCTGTAGCTCCCATAGCAGTGAATGGGAGCTACATAAATAGTGCAGCACAGCATACAATGCTGTTTCCGTAACTTGCGAGTTACGGAAGTAACGTAGCTTGATTCGAAGACTGTTAGAGCATGGAGGTTTCATGATTAGCACTTTAATTCTGCATCAGCTGTGGAGTGACACTAACATCTCAGTGATGTTTGCAGGACATCCTGCAGCCACATGTGTTGACTCTCACAGCAGGGCTTTGAATTGCCATTTTTCAGCAGGATAATGATCGTCCACACACAGAATGTCTCTGCCAGATTGCAACACTTCCTTTTAGCCTGTCTGGTCACCAGATTTATCGCCAATTGAGCATTTATCTGAGTAGCTGGGGCGCCACCTTCTGCAACCTATGAGTGTGGAGGATCTACAACCCAGTTACAACATCTGTGTGTAAATGTGCAGCAGAATACCATACGGAACATGTATGCCTCCATGCCCAACTGTATCTCATCACAACCCAACTGTATATATATATATATATATATATACATATACACACATACCCATGGAGTATGCTTAAGTCCACCAAAGGTATATGAGCTTGAGAAAGGTCCAAACATTGCAAATTAAAATATAGAAAAATGTGACTATATGGGTAAATATATAAGCTTTCATTTAACCAGATTTTTGAAGTGCTGCTGATTTCTGACTACAGTTTGTATGTATATATATTATATATAATATATAATTAGTTTCACTTTAGGCTACTTTCACACTTGCGGCAGAGAGATCCGGCAAGCAGTTCCGTCGCCGGAACTGCCTGCCGGATCAGGCAAAATGTATGCTAACTGATGGCATTAGTAAGACTGATCAGGATCCTGATCAGTCTTAAAAATGCCTGATCAGTCGAAAAAATGCATTGAAATGCCGGATCCGTCTTTCCGGTGTCATCCGGCAAAAACGGATCCGGCATTTATTTTTTCACCTTTTTTTCAGTCTGCGCATGCGCATACCGGAAGGACGGATCCAGCATTCCGTTATTCTGAATGCCGGATCCGGCACTAATACATTCCTATGGGAAAAAATGCCGGATCCGGCATTCAGGCAAGTCTTCAGTTTTTTTAGCCGGAGATAAAACCGTAGCATGCTACGGTTTTCTCTTTTGCCTGATCAGTCAAAACGACTGAACTGAAGACATCCTGATGCAAACTGAACGGATTACTCTCCATTCAGAATGCATGGGGATAAAACTGATCAGTTCTTTTCCAGTAATGAGCCCGTGTGACGGAACTCTATGCCGGAAAAGAATAACGCAAGTGTGGAAGTAGCCTTAGCCACTTGAGTACACAACAGACTAACATAAACATTTTTCTTCAGCTCACTTTTTAGCTTTGCTGTGTAGACTAGAGCAGAGCAAGTCAAGTCATCATCATAAGATAGTGGATAATGAACATTGTATTGCTAACATATTATCTGTGATACACATAAATACTGTGAGTCTCTGTATGTAGCTTGATGCTGGAGTATTATTCTATGGACACCTTTCTGTCCATTAGCTTCCAGCTACCAGCAGAACCCTGTGGAAAAGTCTATACAGATATAATACAGAAAGAAAGTGTGTGTTAAGCAATAAAGCAACCCCAGGTACGTTTCTAACTAGGCAGGCCTTAGCAGCACTGTAACAATAGTCTACTAATAATTCCAATGAATGTAATCAGTTGGTCTGATAGATGGCACACTGAAAAGCGCTACAGACATAAAAAATTAATATATATATATATATATATATATAGTTACATGACATAAATAATTCTCAGTACCTAAGGCCAAGGGTTAGCAGTGTTGTACCCTTGCTTGTATATCTAGTCATAAGGGAATTCTTGAATTTGCATATATTTTAACTGTGAAATTTCAAAATCAGCATAAAATCTCCATGAATTGTATGTCCCCAGTGGTATTTTAAATATGCTTTTATGAACAAAATCTTCCTTGTACAATTGTCCTCCAATCCCACATGTGCGGATAATAAATTCCAAAGGATATTCCAGGAAAGTATCATAAATGCATTTTCAACATATTCAGCATATTCTTATGCTGATCGTAATTCTTTCCAATACATGTACCACAATATACTGCCTCCCCAAGGCAACAACTAGAAACACACCTGACATAGTAAGCAATCAGATTCTAGTTCTCATAAAAAAAATTAAAAAAAGAATACCATGAGCGAAATCATACAATACCCTTTGGGCCCAGTTCTTGTTGAACTCATCAAGGGTAACAGCTAGAGTATAAAGGATGCTGTCCCCTGGCCTTTACAAGGGGGATGGGGGGGCAGGCAAGATGCAAATAATCAACAACAAAAAAAAGAAGAAAACACAACCGGCACTACTAAGCGGTACGGTGCAGATGGCGTGCTCTCAGCGATTATGCAAAAAATCGAGTGGTGCTCTGCCTGAGTAAGTAGCTAAATGTCATCAATGGTAGAAGAAAAAAAGAGAAAAAAAGGCGGCACTCACCGAATCTTCATTAAATCGTAGCTTTATTCAATTAGAAACATAGCGGGTGCGGGTCACATGTCACAGAAGGAAAGGCAACAGCAGTTTCGCACAACAATCGCGCTTTGTCAAACAATTGCGTGGGCTCGACAAAGCGCGATTGTTGCGCGAAACGGCTGTTGCCTTTCCTTCTGTGACATGTGACCCGCACCCGCTATGTTTCTAACCGAATCAACTAAAAAAGCTTTCCCTTTATATTTCTTTGTGTGTGAGCTGCTATCAGTGGTATAAAGTTTCTGGAACAATGCACGTTTCTCACAGGAACTGGAGGAGCCCCTACTCCAGATGCCTACAGGGAGGGGGTTCTTTTACAGGCTGAGGCCTCCAAAGGCCTTCCAACCTAATGCAAAATGTGAAAATCACAGGACGCTCAATATCGGTGGCAGTCACAGCGCTCGTACATATATATTGTAATTGCTGCAGTGTCCCATCTCTCCACTGTCATGAAGTCATCTGTAGCTCAGTGATGGCAACTAGGACCTGCGCTTGTCCATGATGCCTGCACAGTAACACTTGCATACGCGTTCCTGTGTGTGTATAGTATACACACAGGCGGGACTGTACAAGCAGCCGGGAGCAATGCTAGCACCTGCCTCCATCACTGTACCACCAATGTCTTAACTGGTAATCTGAGAGACTATCCCATTAGGGCTGTATTACGCCTGCCAATAGTCAGGTAAATCCTTGCTGACAAGCATTTGTAGGAACGCTTGTTAGCGATGATCTGGCAGTGTAATACTGCTGCCGATTACCAGATGATTGAGCAAAAACTCTTGTTCATTGGGCAATCGCAATCTTTCAGCAGGTTTAAAAATCATTGTGTTGTCTAATCACAATCTGCTGCCGGCAAACAATGATTCAGTATGTGGACGAGCAATGGCATTAGCAATCGCTCCTCCCCATACTGTAGAGGATATTACTGCATGTAGTAGCAGCACTCTGCTCCACTGACGAGTGGACGAATGCTTCCCTCCTGACAATCGTCTGCCTGATCGTCTGGTGGAATACAGCCCTTACTCTTTCTGGAGGTCTGCCCCTGGAAATCTTCCAGACATTCTGGGAGAGTAGGCACATGGTATGATGTAGCCATGACTATGATAAGATCCATTTTTATTTCATGACTATACATTTTGTAGAACAAAAAAAAAAAAAACATACACATATACTGTATATAATCATTTGAAAGGTTTCCAGAACCTTGAAAAGTTAGACACCAAAAGTTTCAGGCTTCTTTTTTCTCCATACAGAACTTTGTATTATTAACAATCATATCTCAAAATCTTAACAGCCCTACAATCAGGTTACGTTTCCATCACAGGGCATAAGAGTCTCCATCCTTTACAGAGTGTGAAAGCTTTATATCATATTATCGCCACTGCACAGGAAAGAATAGCAGAACACGCTGAAAGCATTGTTTCAAGCTGAAATGTTGTCATTGGAGATTTCTTCTTTTTATCGCCATTGATGCTGGATGAGCTTGATAAATTTCTCCACAAGATCAAAATAATATGGGCCTCATGTATTAAAACTAGAGTAGACAGAAAGTTTCCTGGTTGCTTGCTTGTAATAGCCAATCAGAAACCTGTTCTAATTTTTTTTGCAAATTAGAAAATAAAAGCATTGATGTGATTAATTGCAACTGCTTGAAATTTTATCCAAACTGCCTTTTTACAGAAAAATTGAGAAATTTAAGTCCCACCCTAAAACTATCAAGAATGTCCCAAATCCCAAACTCAAATTTTCACTTTTGTGTCTCACCCCTTTTACGCCCCAGTTTGCGGGATTGCCCTGTGAATGTTTGTTCTCACCCACCATATCATATTTAGGTCCAACATTTGGTGGCAATTCATTATTTTTTTTTTCTTTTTTTTTATATAGCTTTATAGAATAGCTGGAACACAGCTGAGGATCTTACTGCCTATCTGCCCCTCCGTGCATCAATCGGTCACTTGACGCAAGTTAGCCTGCTGCAGCCAGACATTGGTTGCAGCTGTGTCAATCTAGACCTAGACAGTGGGGGACCCAAGCACTGCAGACATGGCAGGGGAGTGAAGTAGTCAGTACCCAGTGGTGGAGAGAAGGTAAGTATGCTTCCCTCCAGAGGTCTGGTCACAAAGTGGCGTCTGCCAAAAGACCTCCAGAACTGAACAACCCCCTTTAAGGGGGTTGTCCCATAACAAGCATTATCACCTACATGCAGAATAGTCGATAAGCGTCTGATTGCTGGGAGTCCTACCCGAGGACTTCCACCGATCATCAGAACGGGAGTCCTGTGTCCCTTGTGTGAATGGAGCTTGAACACTGCCACTCCATTCACCAAAATGTTTGGGATGGATGAAGATAACCAATCGCTGTAAGGTGTGGCAAATTATTTTTATTTTTATTTTAGGCTATGACACCCACAATACCACTGATGCCCAATGGATGGGGTCTATCACGTTCTGCCAAGGCGGAAAGTCAAGACAAACTGTCAGAGATGTGAACAGATTTATATAGAATGGCTATTTAACATCTCAAAAGCAAAAGCTTACCAATACCATATATAAAGCAAACTGTTAAAAATTGAGATTTTCACACACTAGAATTTTTTTTTACCCAAATTTGGATTAATGGAACTGTTTATTGTGTAAATTATGTTTAACGTGCTGCAGCAAAACATTCAGATGAAAGATATGTTTCACACCATTATATTCAATGTATCCATCAAAAAGAGATATCAGCTGGTGTCGACACATTTCTCAATTTGCATTGATACAAAATACAATGGAGTTTTTTTTTTCCTCCGAATCGTGCAATGGGCTGTGGTTGGAAACTACTATCTAGGCGGCAGTGGTAAATAGATTATAAATTAGGAGGTTAGGGTGGTTTGTGGGACATTGTGAGAACAACTTCTCATTAAAAAGAATTCTCTTTTTATTCGGTTGTAAAGGGGTATATTCCAGGATTAGAAAAATTGTCTGCTATTTCCCTGAAGCAGTGCCCCTCCATCCGTGGCTGTGTCTATTCTGTAGTGTAGTGATGCTTTATAATTCAATTAGATGTTGTATGCTTCCTCCACAGAAGTCAATGGAGACTGAAAAAAACTATTCTATATTTAGGGATCCATGAAACCTCTGTAATTGTAGGGTAGGTGTACTGTTCTAGGTCTATTAACTAGACTACAGATGCATCAATATTAGTATCAGCCAGGAAAAATGAAATCTCTTTGTTCTTTTATGGCATTCATACTGAACTTATACAGACTTAGGGCTCATGCACACAAACGTATTTTCTTTCCGTGCCCATTCAGGTTTTTTTTTAGGACCATATGCGGAACCATTCATTTTAATGGGTCCCCCCAAAAAACGGAAGTTACTCCGTGTGCATTCCGTTTCCATATGTCCGTTCCACAAAAAAATAGAACATGTCCTATTATTGTCCACATTACGGACAAGGATAGTACTGTTCTATTAGGGGCCAGCTATTCCGTTCCGCAAAATACGGAATGCACATGGACATCATCCGTATTTTTTGCGGATCCACACAGGACAAAAGGGTTTCTGCTTAAACCCTTTTCAATGACCCTTGGGCCATTTTACCACAGCTTCATTTGCTGACCAAGAGTCCTGTAGAGTCCTGACCATGTTTTCACCTCCAGTAGAAGAGGGGATGATCCCAATTGGTCTGCCGCTATGGTAGTTACGCCCCTGGACATGAGCATGAGGCTATAGTGCACAAAATCAAATGTAATTTGAAAATGGGATACTTTTGAAAAAAGTACATATTAATGGGGTTTTTCGAGATAGTGATATTAATGGCTTAGCCTCAGGATAGGTCAGATTTGTGTGGGTCGGAAAATTGGGATCCCACTGCACTGCGCCGTCCCTAGGATAGTGTTGGATTACAGCTCAGCCCCATTCACTGAGGGTGGGTTCACATCACGTTTTTCCCATCCTTTTAACGTATACAAAAAATGTATACGTTCAAAGGATGCCTCAGACTGATGCCATTCAGTGGCATCCGTTCAACATAGAGTTCCATTATAGAGAAAAAGTTAACTTTTTTTTTACCATTGTAAAAAAAATGTATATGTTTTTTTTTACCGGACTGTGCAGGATACAAGAACGTGGTGTGCTGCGTTTTTGCATCCTATTTTTTGTAAGGTATATGTCAAACGGAGGCATAAAACATGATGTGAACCCACCCTTAAATGGAACTGACTTGCGCCTAGGCCATATGACCAATGAATATGATGTCACTGGCTTAGGAAGAGGCCATGGCAGTCTCTTCAAACAGGCGATCGGCGGGGTTGCCATGAATCAGACAATCATTGATCTGATATTGGTGAATGATCCTGAGGATAGGCCATCAATATTACAGTCTCAGAAAACCCTTTTTACCTCCTGTAAGCTCTGGTAAGTGCAGCACACTGAAATACATTGCCAGGACTTCTGAGCTTGCACTAATTATAGAGGGGAACCTCTTGATCATGCGCTCAGGAGTCCTCTCAATATATACCATGGGGGTGACTGGAGATCTGGAGATCACACTTATTAGTGATTGCAGACTCCTTTACTTGATATTTTCCCCCCAAAAAAAGGTTTTACTTCACCAACCAAACGTTCAGTGCAGACAAAAGTTTCTCAGGCCCTTTTTGCATAGGGAAGAGCATGACTTGGAATCAACTGCCTCCCTTTCATATCCGCATATAGGAGAGGTGGCAGAATATTATAGAGGTACCAGGCTACTGACTCCCTAAGACTTCAAAATAGAGAGCCATACACATGAGCGGCTACTAGTTTTATGCTAGATAAGATCTTCTAATGGCCAGCAGGGAAGGTGGGTTTTGCAGTCCCTAGGACTCATCACTAATGTGCCCTTACTATAAATATGCAATCATAGTTATGGAAGAAAGAAAATGAGGTCCTCCTATCTGGGACAAGTGGGTCAGTCACATAAGGCTACTTTCACACTCGCGTTTTGGCTTTCCGTTTGTGAGATCCGTCATGGGCTCTCACAAGCGGTTCAAAACGGATCAGTTTTGCCCTAATGCATTCTGAATGGAAAATAATCCTCTCAGAATGCCACAGTTTGGCTCCGATCAGTCTCTATTCCGCTCTGGAGGCGGACACCAAAACGTTGATTGCAGCGTTTTGCTGCCCGCCTGACAAAACTGAGCCAAACTTTTTCTCTGACACAATCTGGCACAATAGAACACGGATCCGTCCCCCATTGACTTTCAATGGAGTTCATGACGGATCAGTCTTGGCTATAGAAGACATAATACAAAAAGATCCGTTCATGACGGATGCATGCGGTTGTATTATTGTAACGGATCCGTTTTTGCAGATCCATGACGGATCCGCCCAAAACGCAAGTGTGAAAGTAGCCTTAGAAAGAAGAAATGCAGCAGGATCATGATAGGGCGCAAACAACACCGGCCAAAACACTTGTATTGCAGATGAATGGAAACCATATCGTGATCCTGCTACATTTCTACAATATATGCCTTTGGAGAGACTGGGCTTCTACTCCTGAAGATTTGGAACACTACGGCTGCACACCCGGTGACTAAATACTTATTTTCTACAAATTCACAATAGTGTTGTGCCTATCTCTAGCACAACCATCTAAGGTGAGCCTCCACTTTTGTTCTATCAACTAGGTTGTAAATCTAGAACATACTACCCTATGGTGCACTTTTCTTTTGTATGCTTTTCTAGCTACTAAACGCCTAATTATATAAGAAAGAAGGGTAACATGACACCAACTCTTCCCCACCTAGCAAAGGCTCACATTGTCTATTAGAGAAATACATAGTCCCACCATATCCTCTCCATACCTTGCTTATTGTACCACTTTTGGATAGATTGCCCTCGTAATGTTTAATATGCCATTTTTTGCATGATTTTGTTGAATAATTGAGAGAATCTAATGGAAATTATAGATTCAATTTACCTCAACTCAATCAAACAAGTATTATACCCTATAGTATGGTACTATGCGTGAGATTTTGACTGCTGTTTATAGAACTCACTATTCACCAAGCAAATAATAGGGTTAGCCACAAGGTTATCCAAATATGCATACTGAAGAGGAGCTCGGCAAATAATAGGTAATTTCAGTATGAACTCATCTGCATCTGATTATTGATAAGACGTCTTAATCCCAGCATGGTATTTCAGAGTATTATCGGATTCTCAGTCCTCCTGGAGAAATATAAATATATGGAAGTCGATAATATCTTCCCATGAAATAGCTGTCACCTCTAAATATTTCTATTCGGCATAAGGCCTCATGCACACGACTTTATCTGTTTGGTGGTCCGGAAATTGCAGATCTGCTAAATACAGATGCTGTTTGTGTGCAGAACCTTTGGCTTCAATGGGACATATTCTATCTTCTTGTGGAAAGGACATGGATGATCCGTGTACTGTCCGTATCCATATGTCTGTTCCGCAAAAACATAGAACATGTCCTATACATGTCTAAAGAGGTTCTCCAGGCTTTTTTTTTTAAAAAAACATCCTTTCTTCTGCCCTGTGGAAGAAAAATAGTTTGGTTAATACCCGTTAGTCATGCCGCCAATGTCGGCATCTCACCGGATGTGTGGCCTTTTCTTCCTGTTCAGCTGCATTTACTAATATGCAGCTGAACATGAAGACAGGCGTACACATCCAGTCGGGACCCAAGTGGAAGAGTCTGTAGCCTTTTTGAGTGCAGTGAAGATGGTGGTATTGTCAGCGCGAAGAACGGGTAAGTATGAACCAAACTATCTTTTTTACACAGGGTGTATTTCTGTCGAGGCGCACAGACTGCCGGAGGATGTGGCTCATTTATGGTTAGGTGTGTGTCTCATCATAAATGTGACGCATCCTCCAGCGGTGCAGGGGATATCAAGACCTGCGTAGAAAGCACACACCTCGTCATAAATGAGCCACATCCTCCGGCAGTCCGTGCACCTAAACAGAAATCTGTGACAGCTCAAAGCTGCCGTTGATTTGTCGCTGGCCACGTCTCCTTAATGTCCTTGCCACACCTCCTTTCTGAAAAGTGGCGAAGGGGGGGGGGGGGGGAACTGCCCTTTGCAACTTTTTAAAGCCACTTTTCTGGAGCAGAGAGATGATAAATCTCCCCCATAAAGTGCAAAAATATGAATCTGCCGTGTCTGCAGAGAACTGCAGCACGGCCACCGCTGCATCTTCCCGTTGCAGGGATGAAAACATCTGGCAAGGGGGGGGGGTGTTGCAGGAGCAGCCAATAGCAGGCCGTGACAGTGACTAACCACCCTAGCGTCACCCGTGATTCTAGGGAGGCTGGTCAACGTTGCGGCCTGCTATTGGCTACTTCCCCCCATCGACGGATGGATCCGGAGGGATACAGTTGCCGGGGACCTGGTAAGTATTATGTATAGGAGGGGCCTAGGCATTGTGGGGGATTTTTATACTATTGGATAACCCCTTTAATAAGGCGGTGAAGATCACATCTGTACATAACATAGTCAGCTCATCTGCTTCAATGGGCACAGTGCAATGCGTCATTTCCCCTGTGGAGGCGCTGCAAGAAAATAGAACACTTCACTCCAGCAGATTACATCTGATCCCACAGCAGGACACCCTGTCATAAGCCTGCCATGTATTTTTTTCACTGTAGCTCACAAGACAGACTCTCCACCCTGATGGCGTACTTGAATATAACACATTATGTCTCAGTTTTAGGGATGCTGGCAGCAATCTGCCCATTTCTTAGCTAATCATTTGATTAATGATACATCAATTAATAAGGGAAATAGCCTGCAGAGCTCTGTCTGTTTACACGCAATGGCTGTGGGGTATAAGGACTAAAGAGAATGGAAACAACAGAGAGATTTCATCACAATTCAAAAGATGTTTGTAGATTAAAGGGGTTTTCTGAGTGTTTTATACTGATGACCTATCCTTAGGACAGGCATGTGATTAGGGAGAGTCCTTCTCTCTGCACCCCTGCAGGTCAGTTGTTTGAAAAGGCCAAGCCACTCACAGGCCCCTTCAGTGACAGACTAGGAACTAAATGTGGCCCGGGAAAAAAAAAAAACTAAAAGTGGCACCAACGTTGTAGAAGATGGGGCAACACAAGTAGATGGGGCCAAAACAAATTGGCATGGTCAGTAATACGGTGCAGCACAGAATACCTCCCCAGAAGCAGTCCCTCTGTGGTGGCCATGTTCTGTTCTCTTCCTTCTCCAATTGTCTCTAATATGGATATGGAGCAGGAGGCTTCGGAGATGAGATGTGGGCCGCAACACCAATCCCTACCTTCAGCATGTTGCCTGGACTTCCTAATAATGACCCCAATAGTTGCCCTAGTAGTATGTACCCATTCAGCAGCAGTGAGGAGGGCTCAGGTGGCCCTATGGGCATTGGACCACAGGGGTAATTCCCTGTAGGGTCTATGGCCAGTCCACCCTTTGGGTCTATTAAAGGCCAGTGATATCACATTTATCGTTCACATGGCCTAGGTGCAGCTCAGTCCCATTCAAGTGAATGTGGCTGAGCTATGATACCAGGCACATCTGCTATACAATGTGTATAGCACATGGCGCAGCGAATCTTGTGAACGGCGCTGGCGCTGGATTTCTGAAGAACCTATGGTGGGCCAGAGGGGTGAAAGGGGAGGGGTTTCATATGAATAGCGACAAGGGGCCTGGGCACCGGACGCTTTAACGCCGCCCCTGGGCACCTTCAGACCTAATTTGCATATTTAATAAAAGTGTTTTTTGAAGAAAATAAGCGACGGACAGCTAAACAGTAAGTAGCATTCCAATATGGGGACTATAATGCTGATAATGGTGTTAGTGTTCTATAATGGTCAGAATAGGTGAAAGACTCCCTTTAAGGAATTACAGCTATTTGATAGGTAGCTGCCTCTTTTTCAAGCGACCAAAGGTATTTGGACTATTATCTCAAAAGCTATTTAATGTGCTGCATGGGCTATTTCCTTGCTAGTCCATCATCAATTAAGCAGTTAAAAGGTCTGGAGTTGATTTCCGGTGTGGCATTTGCATTTGAAAGCTGTTGCTGTGAAACCACAACATGCGGTCAAAAAACTCTCAATGGAAGTAAAACAGACCATCATTAGGCTGAAAAAAAAACTGAAATCCATCGAAGTGATAGTGGAAATGTTAGGAGTGGCCAAATCAACAGTTTGGTACGTTCTGGTAAAAAAAAAGTCAAGAACACTCTCCAGGAAGTAGGTGTATCAGTATCTAAGTTCTACACAAACATAAAAGTGGATTCTTTATGGTAAGATCAGTGAGACTATGGAACTCTCTTCCTGAGGAGGTGGAGATGGTGAATTCACTAAAAGAGTTTAAGAGGGGCCTGGATTTCTGGAGTGTAAAAATATTACAGGTTATTGTTACTAGATTTCTGGAGAAATTGTTGATCTAGGGTGTTATTCTGACTGCCTGATTAGTCAGGAAGGAATGAGGAGAATTGGCTTCTACCTCACTTTTTTTTTTTTGCCTTGCTCTGGATCAACTTGCAGGATAACAGGCTGAACTGGATGGACAGATGTCTTTTTTCTGCCTTACAAATTACGTATGTTTCCATAAAGAGAAGACTTCATGAAAGAAAATACAGAGAGGTCAACACAAGGTGCAAACCATTAATCAGCCTTAAAACTAGAAAGGCCAGATTAGACTTTGCCAAAAAACATATAATGAAGCCAGCCCAGTTCTAGAAGACCATTCTTTGGACAGAAAGTAAAATCAACCTGTACCAGAGTGATGGGAAGAAGAAAATATGGAGAATGCTTTGAACAGCTCACAACCCAAAGCACACCATATCCTCTGTAAAACATGTTTGAGGCAGTGTAATGGCACGGGCATGCATGGCTTCCAGTGGCACTGGGTCATTAGTATTTATTGATGATGTGACTGAAGAGAGAAGCAGTTGAATGAATTGTGAATTATACAGGGATATACTTTCTGCTCAGAATCAGAGGAATGCAGCAAGATTGATTGGACGGAACTTCACAGTACAGATGGACAATGACCCAAATTATAATGCGAAAGCACCCCAGAAGTTTTTTAATGCAAAGAAGTGGAATATTCTGCAGTGAGTCTGAGTCAATCACCAGATCTCCACCCGATTGAGCATGCATTCCACTTGATAAAAATTAAGGCAGAATGCCCCACAAACAAGCAAAAACTGAAGAGAGCTGCAGTAAAGGGCTGGCGAAGCATCACAAAGGAGAAAACCCAGCATTTGGTGATATCCATGGGTTCCAGACTTCAGGAAGTCATTACCTGCAAAGGATTCTTGACAAAGTATTAAAATGAATATTTTATTTATGGTAATGTTATTTTGTCCAATTCCTTTTAATGATGGGTCATGCAGGAAAATTTTTTTTATTATGGGGCCAGACACACAGACCTCTAACTCTTCACCGTACATGGAAAAAAGAATTTATTTTGGTGGCCGTGACCTATGCAAAGCCTCTGTACATTTGTCACTGAGCAATACATTAACCAAACAGCTAAAGTCAAAATTTATATAATAAAGATAATATTTTATGTCTATAGGGCAAGGACATGTTTACAATCTTGGTCACCTCTGACCTACTGAGCTTACAATCCAATCCTTTAATATGTGAAGACCACACAGATAATAAGAGAGCTCCCTGGAGATTTTAAAAGAATGGGAGATAACAACACAATGACTTACATTTTGTCTTTCAGGTTTCCTTTTATAACCAAGCAGAAAACTATGGCAGTCTATTATATTCTGACAGAACAGATCCAAGACAATCCACATTTGTGAGAAGGCTCAATCACCCATTACTTAATCACAGGGTGTCTTTTTTCTCAGACCCTTAATCATCTGGCAATCTGGCATAAAAGGGGTCGTCCCTTGATTAATGTAAAAAAATGAAAACTGGGTATCATATAGTACATCACAATCTCTTTCTAACAAAACTAGAACCAGCTCTGTTCCTCACATGGATCCAAAGATCTCACCATTCATTGCTCCAATTGGTCTGCTAGATTTATTTCAACCTAGTAGGTCAGGGAACATGTCCTTTCTCAGCGGCATGTCCTTTCTGCTGCAGCTCTCTCCCTGTAACCGTTACAGCTTCTAACAGAAGATCCGGCTTGTGGCGGTTGAAGGATGGAACTGAGCATGTGTGACCATCTCTGTGAGGTGGACAGAGAATGAAGCGAAAGAATAAACAGCAGGTGCCACTATACAGATACATTTTATTGAATAACTAGGTGACTACTCTAAATTTGTAATTACATTAATTAATTTACAAAAGTATTGAGATCCAGGTGTTTGTTTGAAAAATGTAGAATATTTTTTGTGGGACAACCCTTTAAGTGTTCAATCCCTCCTATGTACGCATGGACACTCTGATTCTTCCAGAGTAAGGAATGCTCTTTACAGCCATCTTTACTCTGGCTAATCGAGGAAGGTTCAGAAGAAGAACCTCCTTCTATAAACTCAGAATTCCTTAATAAGGGTACTCGAAAATGGGTTTCTCACTCAGATAACACTTTTATGATCAGTGGAAGGTAAGTAATGACATGTACTAGCAAATGAACACAAATTATATGCCGAAAATGTATGTGATCCTACAATACTCATCACAATCAAATAGGCAAATTACAATTTTCAGAACTGATATTTTTTACGTGTAAATATAACTTTTTCATAACATTTACCTCTGCTGCTAATTGTAAAGTTTGCTAAACTCAAAGCAGCTCCTTTCTCTTTGATGTTCTGATTAATGATGACAATATAACGGAGTGATAGTCTTTAATGATCTATCATCCAAATAAAAAGCTATTCACCGACCACAAGATTGGATCATCACAAAGACGTCTGGCAGTCAGACAGAAGCCGTGTTTGTGACTGAAAAGAATGCTTTGTATTATTGAAAATAGGGCAGAGTTTTATTTCTTTAATTTTTTAATGTTAAGGTCAATTGGCAAAAACTGATATGAACAATGCATGTTTCATGCACTCCCTTGTGATATGAATAAAGCCTTAAACCAACAGTTATATATTATAAAGGAAAGCAAGGGGTATCTTTATATAAAAGACATAAGCAACTAAATAAACTTTGCAAAGCCACCTGGACACACAAAAGCATGACAATATATGCAGCAAAAACTTGCCTTATTAAACACTGTTTCACGTATTCTTTAGATAAACTGGTAGTACAGCTCTCCACTGTACCACAACGGGTCATGTAAGCCCAGCCTTAAAGTGAATGTCCACCTTTTAATTACATATGTTGTTTTAGAGAGATGCAGAGATCTCCTATATGTAGGTGAACAATTAAAGGGGTAGTCTGTGACTGGACAACAATTTGGCAGGGGCTTGGACAGTTGCAAACAAACTGGACATTAGAGAATATTGTGACTAAAAACACTAGGAGAGCTTTCTTAAGCTAAATGCACCAAAATGTTGGCTTTTTTGTAAAAAAAAAAAAAAAGAAAAGACATGCATGCTTTGCATGTATTTATATGTTTAGACACGCATGATGTCTAATGTGCACCAAAACTCCACCAACATATTGTCACCAAATTTTGGTGCAAATTTGGTGTTACATTAGACAAAAGTGTGTAACGCTGCACAAAATTTATGAGCCATAATGAGCCACTTAGAAAAAATTTGGCGCACCTTCAGAATGTCTTGTGTAAAAACCCCTTTAGATGGGCTGACCTAGCAGGCAATTATCTGGAATGAACTGTTTGTTCATTGTAATTGCCTGCAATCTCTTCTGCAATCGCTCAGCCTCATACAGATTCATTGTTTCTGGGCAGCAGATCCCTATTTACGCAGGATGAGCTGCTGCCCAGAAATTATGATTTTGGTGTCTGCATTAATAATCTTTTCACCTGATGAATAAGTGTTGGCTTGGTCTTCTGGTGACACTGACACCTTTACGCAGGGCAATTATTGGGAACGATCCTTCCTAAAAACACTCCTTCCTGAAAATTGTCCCTATTATCAGCCCCCTCAAAGGGGTTCTCCAGGAATACAGATTTTTTGAGCAAGTGCCCATTAGCTGCAGCAGAAAATGTAAACATGCCCATGTAGCGCAGGAAGGAACAAGCTGAGGACCGAAACAGAGGACTCATCGATGAGGACCGGAGCGACAGGTAGCAGGTAAGTATGAATCTTCTGTTTATGGCCGTAGGCTGTGGGCAAAATCAGTATTTCTGGAGAACCCCTTTACGTTTACACTGTCTATTACACAGTTTTAGTAAATCTTCCCCAATGTGCCCACAGTTCCACATAATGGCCTGTCAGAAGGACGTTTTACATACTGTCAATCAATGCATTATAGATCTCAATTTACTTTATATACAAGGTATGGTTTACCTTAAGAAAACAAAGGGTCCTATTTAGTTCAGCTACAAGGCATCCATTGCGCAGGGGCCCCGTACCTGCTAAGAGAAAATATAATCATTTATTTTCAGATCAGAATAAAATGCAAAATCAGTACATACTGTATTTTTAGAAAAACCAATTCAATAATTTTTTTGGTTCACATTGAAGTTCCTAAAACTTTTTTCATTTTTTTGTAACAGAACCTGTCACATTAAAGATGGTGTCTGATCTGCAAGCAGATTACACAGCAATGTGCTGCTTCTTTCGTGCTGTATAAAAGATGCAATCAGTCTACAAATGAATGCTTGCTCATTTGTCGGTTGATCTGCAGCACAATTACACGGGCCAATTATCGGGAACGAGCGTTTTCTATGAACTCTTGCTGCTGATAATTGGACCAAAAATTGAGGAGTGTAATAGGATTAGAGTCAATTAAAAGATATGATGATGAGGTAACGATGTTGGGTTAATCTACAAAAAAGACAGATATGGACCAGTAATTGCCCCTTTCCATAAGAAAATGTGCCTTCAGCTTTACAGATGATAGTAAACCTTGTTGTCAATAATAGAGAGGTAGTAAAAACTTGTAATACAAAAATGACACATGGATTCCTTAGAGATTGTCTTCCATAGAATGACTTCTATATATTACATTACATTCAAAGAACATCCAGTGTAATTGGATTAATTACTGTAATGGCTATAGCATTTTTTTTTAAGATTATGAGATTATACTTTTGTGAGTAGGAAGATGAGGAGGTATTTTTTTTTAACATAACAATGAATCATGAATTTGTATTGTAAGCCGGTCAAACCTATAAAGAACCCAAATACTGTAAGTATTCAACCCTACTAACAGAAGTGCAGAAGATGTGTTCCATGGATGTCCTAGCCAGATTCCAAGGAACATCGGGCTTCCACACATCCCTGACTAGGAAACAGTATCCAGTACCAAGTCAACTCGCATAGCAGAAATACATTTTGAGGACCAAATCTAACTAAGTTATGTCACAAGTTCCAAAAGCAAATCAGAAATTTTTCATGGATATAATACCTTATAAATAGTATCAGATATCTAATAACCTACCAAAATCACACATAGGCTACTTTCACACTCGAGTTTGGTGGGGATCCGTCATGGATCTGCACAAACGCATCCGTTCAGATAACGCAAACAGCGTTTTGGTGTCCGCCTCCTGCATTCTGAGCGGATCCTTATCCATTCAGAATGCATTAAGGGCAAAACTGATCCGTTTTGGACCGCTTGTGAGATCCCTGAATGGATCTCACAAACAGAAACCAAAACGCCAGTGTGAAAGTAGCCATAGGGAAAAAGTAAGGGTACTTTCACACTAGTGTTATTCTTTTCCGGCATAGAGTTCCGTCCTAGGGGCTCAATACCGGAAAATAACTGATCAGTTTTATCCTAACACATTCTGAATGGAGAGCAATCCGTTTAGGATACATCAGGATGTCTTCAGTTCAGTCTTTTTGACTGATCAGGACGGAGATAATACCACAGCATGCTGCGGTTTTATCTTCGGCCAAAAAAACTGAACACTTGCCTGATTGCCGGATCCAGCATTTTTTCCATAGGAATGTATTAGTGCCGGATCCGGCATTCAAATTGCCGCATTTTTCAGTATCCTGATCAGTCTGAAAAATGCCTGATCAGTCAGAAAAAATTACATGCGTTTGCATACAGTTTGCCTGATCAGGCAGGCAGTTCAGGCAACGGAACTGCCGGCCGGTTATCAAACAACGCAAGTGTGAAAGTACCCTAAGTCACCTTTTCCGCACCCTTTAAAATCTTTCAAACCATTCGTGTTCAGTTCTAAGATGACATCACTTAAAAAATGACATTATTTTGGCAGTACAAAAAAATGACAATTTACAAAAAATATGTATGCCCAATGAAATTGACTAGGAGTTTCATGATGATTTGCCAATCTCTATAGGTAGCAATGTCAACACCTTTTCTAACAATTGGAATGATTGATAATTTATGACAAATATTTCTGATAAGGCAAAAAACAATGCAATAATGTTAGAAGATGACATAAAAGCATTATTTATATACCATCTCATAAAAGAAGGAAAGCCATGACGATAATATATAGTGTGGATGTATTTCTTTAGTATAATCATAATTAATATACTAGACTTGAAATGGATGTGAGGTGATATAATGACAGACACAGAATGTGTTAATCCTGGTAATATCAATGAGGTCTATAGTTCATCCCAATGACTTCCAAGGATAGACTCCATCAGAATCACAAGCTTATCTGGAGATTATAAGGTTAATACATATTCTTCCCTCATTTACCCCTCTGAAAACCATTTATCTAGGGCCAAGCTACTGAGAAATAGTCATCACTCCAGCCCACGAGAGGAGGTCAAGGGGAGATGAGGGCAGTTGCTGGTCCTGAGAATGGAGAATGATAAATAGAACCCTATCACAGGATGAAGGATGTAAGGAAGGTGAGCAGCACAGATTAGAGGGCACAGCTGCACAGAAAGCACATCCACTAAAGCCCTGGAACAAACTCCATCTTAATCAACATTAGCATTAATAAGGGAAATACACCCGCCCTCAGACAATAAGGCAAATAAGACAAAGTGCAAACATCTTCATTACTGGTATTAGGGATGGCTGGATCAGTCAAGGATAAAATTAAAAATGGGTTGTTTACTTTATAGACCCATTTTCATACACGCTATTAGGGAATTCTCAGTTCATAGAGTGAAACTCTTGTTCAGGATCCTCATGGCCAGAGCGGACAGAAGTTATTAAGAGCAGGTCTAACTTTAGAGGACCTGTCCTATCCTGCATTACACAGACAATCCAACTATTTGAAAAGACACTGTGTAATTCTAAATGTGCCCTGGGGTGGAGCTGCAATAAAAGAAATAGCCGGACCGGGGGGCTGAGCCCTTAGGGGAGGCTGACATGACGGGGGGGGGGGGGGGGGGGCTGGGTTCAGGGAGACCCCGGGAGAGTTTAGGTAGTTTGATTTTAGGGGTGGGCAGTTAGGGGTTAAATGTGTAGGCAGGGAGAAGGGGGCCATTTTAAGCGAAAATAGCAGCCTTATCTTGCCCCAAGATGGAGCAGCTGGAGCAGACTATCAGTGAGCTGAGGGCAGCGGCGGCAGTTCGCGGCACTGGGTGGGTGCAGGAACAGGTCCAGCAGTTGTTGCGGGGGCGGCTGAGGCATCCGCACCGCCTTAGCCATCTTCACTCCGGTAGTCCCGCAGGATATTCACGCCTTTCTTTTAGGATTGGGGCTGTGACGGAGGCGGCCCGATGGGGGTTGGGGGATGAAGTGATAAAACGAATGGGGCGTTGGGATTCCATTCGTTTCCAGTCCTACAGTATATCCGCCCTGATCGAGTGTGAATTTTTAGATTTGTTTTATTAGAGAAAAGATAAGCATTTTAGCTGTGTTGCTCCTTGGTGTTTTTGTTTCTCTCATTTCAGGTTTGGACCCAGCTTTGGTGTGGATTTTGGGTCACTCGTATGTCTTCTGGGGAGCCATCAGGGCAGCGGTTTAGCTGGATGGACAGCAGCTTGGTTTTGAGCGGTCGGTTGGGGCGCAGGGGAATGGTTTGGGGAGGGGTGTTGCCTGAGGTTAACCGGTTTGTAAAACTAGACCGGGCACCCAATGTGTTGGTGTTTTATGTAGGTGGCAATGATTTAGGGGCACGGTCGTTTCGGGAGCTAGTGAGGGATGTGAAGTTGACCTGTTGGGGTTGTGAGTGTTATTCCCGAGGCTTGTTGACGATCTGGTCGGACATAGTTCCGCGGAAGATATGGCGGGGTGTTCTCTTGGTGGAGGGTTTGAATAGAGCATGGGTGAAGGTTAATCGGGCGATTGGGCGCTTTATGGCTCGCAATGGGGTGGTGGCGGTGAGGCGCGCAGAACTCGCAAAAGGTTTTTTTTTTTTTGGGGGGGGATGATGGTGTTCATTTAAATGCGGTCGGATTGGACATGTGGAGTCTGGCATTGCAGGAGGGCATTGAGATTGCTTTAAGGATGTGTAGGGACGTGCAGACTTAAGAGGTCAAGTCTGTGCGTTGGTGGCGGTGGGAGGCCCTTGAAGTTGGAAATATCCTCAGGTGGGGATGATGAGAGGGCTTAACAGTTGGGGCTGTACTCCCATGGTTGGCATTCGGTTGTGGCAGAATTTTGGGGCCATCAGTGGTGCCTCCGAGCCGACACTCAACGGCTGGAGGCAAGATGGATCACCCCGGCGGGGTAAACTCATTTATTTCGGGCTTCAAGGACCTCCCCCTTAATTAATCATATATGTTATACATATGGGGAATTAGTAGTTTTGCATATGCCGTTGCATATGTCGGGTTTGTTGGCTATGTAAATGTTATGATATTAATAAAGGTTATATTTTATGGTAAAAAAAACTGCAGCTGTGGCCGATTTAATCCAACCTGGTTTCTGTGTTTTATAGAGGGTTAGTCTCTTATGGAATAAGGGGTGTGGGGTAGGTACCGGTTGGGAGAATGGGTAGGTAAGTATTAGAGGGTGTGAGAAGGCACAAGGTGCCATAATAGATGATAGATACGTGTCACCGAGGTGCCTGGCCTCAGTGAAATGAACCGGTAATGTTTTGTCAGTAACCCTAGGTTACTGACAGTTGCTACAGGTAGTTTAGCTGCTAGCTGCAGCTGATCCGGGTCGGGTTTCATTGGAGTAGTCAAAGAGCAGGGTGGGATGTCTACTCCCACGTATCCAGGCCAGGTGTTGGCTGGCCTATTTAAGCCAGGAATCCCAGGAGAGCTGGGGGTGTGGTTCCTAGTCTGGAAGTGTAACAGACTGGGAGTAAAGCTGTGTGGTGTGTTTCTGTGGATAAGCCTGCCGTTGCCTACTCTTTTCCCCCCTCTCCAGCGGGTGGTAGAACTCTGGAACTACAGAGGACTGTGAGTTGTACCATTTCATGTGGACTGTGTTTCTTTGTGTTTACCCGCTGAAGTAAGCGAGCATTTGTTAAGTCTAAATAAAAGACTATGGTTTAAATGACACCTGAAGTCACTGTTTGAGCTGATCCCCACAAGTCGTGGAGGATGCGTGCATAAACCCGCAGTCGAATTACATATCCTGGATCAAAACTTGCAGCAACAGAAAGCACATACGGATGCCATGCAAGCCCAGCAAGAGACCAACAAGCTGCTCATCCAGCAGATGGCCGTTCTGACCGACGCCGTTCGCACCCGGGAGAGTTCAACTCCTCCCACTCCGAATGATGGTCATCATGTCAGGAGGACTGTGAGGGAAGCTTTACAAAAGATGACCCTGGAGGATGACGTCGAGGCTTTCCTCACGGTGTTCGAGCGGGTGGCTGACCAGGAAAAGCTACCACCGGATCAGTGGGAGCCCCAAAAGGCCTATTATGATCTTGCCCTGCAGGATGCTAAAGAGTACCCCAAATTAAAAGCCGAAATCCTAGCACGGCTGGGTGTTACTTTGGCGGTGCGAGCCCAAAGGGTACAGTACTGGACCTATAGCCTGGACAAACCTCCGAGGTCCCAGCTATTTGACTTGCTACATCTGGTTCAAAAGTGGTTGCAGCCAAAGGTTTGCTCCCCTGCTGAAATGGTGGAGAGTGTAGTCATGGACCGGTACATGCACTCCCTTCCTCACCCCATTCAGTGCTGGGCTACACAGGGTGACCCCCAGACAGCAGATGACTTGGTGGGACTAGTGGAGAGATTCCATGCCATGGAGAAGTCCCTGGGCGGTCCAGGGAACCTGAAATCAACATATTGGGGGCCCGAAAGGACTCAGATAGTCAGAGACTAGGGACAAGCCTACTCGAGAGGGTCGTGTCAAGGCCAGGGGGATGCCCGAACCCATACCCAGAGGAATCTCCCGGGAAATCATTTGCTGGAGATGTCGGGCCCCAGGTCACATGGTAGCCCAGTGTCCCCTCACCACGGAGCCCAGCTTGCAGCGCCGTACCCACAGGGGGGGAGGGACCCCAGATGTGTACACTAACCGTCAATGGAACTCTGGTCTCAAGACTGTTGGACTCAGGGAGCTTGGTCACCCTGATCTCGGCCTCTCTTCCTCATGTGTTGGTCCCTGGGAAAAATCTGGGGGTCACGTGTATTCATGGGGACACCAGAGTTTACCCGGTGGCCCAGGTTACTCTGGAGATGGGCTGGGCTGCCCTGACCCACCATGTGGGAGTAGTGAAATGCTTACTGCATGAGGTTATTATTGGTCGTGACTGCCCCCTGTTCTGGGATCTGTGGGCATAGGTTGCTATGCCGAATCACCCCGCAGGCCCATGCAACCCTGTGGGTGGGAGTCCAGAGGTGACCCAGGAGTTTCCTCTGACTGTCCTGCTAGGAGACAATGAGGAAGAGGATACCACAGAGGAAAATGTCCCCGACTTGGAGGTATCCCGGGGAAAGTTTGGTACGGCCCAACTTCGAGATTTGACCTTAAAAGGGGCACTAGAGAATGTGGAGGTCCTTAATGGGGTTCCGCAAGCGCCCGGGGTCGACCAACGGTTTCCACACTTTTCCCTAAATCAGGACCTATTATACCGGGTGACCAAGATACGGGACGAAGTGATACAGCAGCTACTAGTCCCGGGACCATATCGACGTATGGTTATGGACATGGCCCATTCCCATGTGTTAGGTGGTCACCTGGGTGCAGAAAAAACACTTGAGAGGGTCCTACAACAATTTTATTGGCTGGAGTGTTACCGAGAGATTAGGGAATTCTGTCAATCGTGTCCAGTTTGTCAGGTCACTTCCCCGGTAGCACAATTCCGTAGCCCTCTCGTCCCCTTACCAATCATTGAGGTCCCCTTTGAAAGGATAGCAATGGACCTGGTAGGCCCATTGGTGAAGTCCGCTAGGGGGCATCAGTACATTCTCGTAATCGCTGATTACGCTACCCGGTACCCCGAGGCTGTTCCCCTACGGAACCCCACATCCAAAAATATTGCCCGGGAGTTGTTCCATGTCTTCTCCCGAATGGGTATTCCCAAAGAGATTCTTACAGATCAGGGGACCCCGTTTATGTCAAAAGTGATGAGGGAACTGTGCAAAGTTTTAAGAGTCCCTCAGCTGCGAACCTCCGTATACCATCCTCAGACGGATGGCCTTGTGGAGCGTTTTAATAAGACCCTAAAGGCCATGCTGAGGAAGGTGGTCGAGAAGGATGGGCGGGACTGGGATTGTCTGTTACCAAACCTACTGTTCTGTATTAGAGAAGTTCCCCAGGTTATTCACCCTTTGAATTACTATATGGCAGACACCCCAGAGGTCTCTTTGATGTGGCAAAGGAAACGTGGGAAAGTGAGGCCACTCCCTACAAAAGTGTAGTAGCAGATGCAAGAGAGGATGGTGAGGGTGATGCCCATTGTAAAGGAACATATGCTTCAGGCTCAGGAGGCACAGGCCCGGGTATATAATAGGTCCGCTTGTCTAAGATAGTTTAATCGGGTGTTAGTGTTAGTCCCTACTGTCGAAAGCAAATTCCTAGCCAAATGGCAGGGTCCCTACGAGATAGTGGAAAAAGTGGGAGAGGTCAACTATAGGGTACACCAGCCAGGGAAGAGAAAGCCCTACCAGATATACCATATCAATCTGATCAAACTCTGGAAGGAGAGAGACCCACCGGAAGCTTCTTGCCTGGTGGCTCAACAGGGGTCCACCATCGAAGCTGTTAAAATTTCAGAGACCCTATCCCCCTCCCAAAAACAACAGTTTAAGGAACTGCTGCAGAGGAATACGGATCTCTTCACAGAAACCCCTGGCCGTACCAATGTGATAGTACATGAGATCCTCACAGATCTATAAGTGAGGGTGAACTTAAAACCCTATAGGATCCCTGAAGCCCACCGGGACGTGATTTCCAAAGAGGTTAAGAGGATGATGGAGCTAGGGGTTATTGAAAGGTCTAAAAGTGGCTGGTCCAGCCCCATAGTGTTAGTGCCAAAACCAAATGGGGAGTGGAGATTCTGCAATGACTACCGCAAGCTTAATGAAGTGTCCACAGTTGATACTTACCCTATGCCCAGGGTAGATGAGCTGGTCGAACGGCTAGGCCCAGCAAGGTATATTAGCACCTTAGATCTCACTAAAGGATACTGGCAGATCCCACTGTCGCAAGAGACTAAGGAGAAGACTGCGTTCTCTACACCTGAGGGGTCTTTTCAGTATGTAAGAATGCTGTTTGGCTTGCAGGGGGCCCCTGCCACCTTCCAAAGGGCTATGGACCAAGTACTACGGCCCCATAAGGAGTATGCCGCCGCGTACTTAGATGACATTGTCATTTTTAGTCGCGATTGGGAAAGCCATCTCAGAAAAGTTCAGGCCGTCCTTGATGCTCTAAGGAAGGCGGGGTTTACGATAAACCCAGCCAAATGTGCCCTAGGCATGGAAGAAACCAGATACCTGGGCTACGTAGTGGGGAGAGGGTAGATTAAACCCCAGCTTAACAAGGTAGAAGCCATTCATAATTGGCCCCGTCCACTAACTAAGAAGCAGATCAAGGCATTTCTGGGTATTGTGGGCTACTATAGGCGGTTTGTCCCCAGGTTCGCAGAAATAGCGGTTCCCCTGACTGACCTGACAAAGGGCACAAAGTCTTCTATGGTGAGGTGGTCCCCAGAAGCGGAAAGGGTCTTTCAAGAGCTTAAACAGGCCCTGTGTAAGCAACCAGTGTTGATAGCCCCGGATTTCTCCCGTGAGTTTGTGGTCCAGACCGATGCCACCGATGTGGGTCTGGGTGCAGTCATGTCTCAGGTAGTGAATGGAGAAGAGCACCCAGTGATGTACCTGAGTAGAAAACTGTCCCCAGCAGAAAGGAATTATGCCATCGTTGAGAAGGAGTGTCTGGCCATAAAATGGGCACTAGACTCCCTTAGGTACTATTTACTAGGAAAGAGGTTTAGGTTAGTGTCAGACCATGCTCCCCTAAGGTGGATGCGAGAGAAGAGGGGGAATAATGCCCGAGTTAACCGCTGGTCCTTGCACTTCAAGATTTCTCCTTCTCAGTAGAACACAGGCCAGGCAAGATGCAAGGGAATGCGGACGCCCTGTCAAGGGTACACAGTCTGGGGGCTAAAGATGTCCAAGCCCCCGGCTTTGGACAGAGGGGGGATATGTGAGAAGGCACAATGTGCCATAATAGATGATAGATACATGTCACCGAGGTGCCTGGCCTCAGTAAAAAATGAACCGGTAATGTTTTGTCAGTAACCCTAGGTTACTGACAGTTGCTACAGGTAGTTTAGCTTCTAGCTGCAGCTGATCCGGGCCAGGTTTCATTGGAGTAGTCAAAGAGCAGGGTGGGATGTCTACTCCCACGTATCCAGGCCAGGTGTTGGCTGGCCTATTTAAGCCAGGAATCGCAGGAGAGCTGGGGGTGTGGTTCCTAGTCTGGAAGTGTAACAGACTGGGAGTAAAGCTGTGTGGTGTGTTGCTGTGGATAAGCCTGCCATTGCCTACTCTTTTCCCCCCTCTCCAGCGGGTGGTAGAACTCTGGAACTACAGAGGACTGTGAGTTGTACCATTTCATATGGACTGTGTTTCTTTGTGTTTACCCGCTGAAGTAAGCGAGCATTTGTTAAGTCTGTGTTGAACAAAATAAAAGACTATGGTTTAAATGACACCTGAAGTCACTGTTTGAGCTGATCCCCACAAGGGGTAAAGCGGAAGGTAACCACTACCTCCGTCAAGTGATCACTTACTGCCAGTTTTCTCCACAGATTACAGCTGATCACTAGGGGTTGTTTTGTGCAGTTTGTGATCTGCTTATTGTCAAGAAATCTATCAAACAAGTAAAAATTTTCATGGACAACCCATGGTATTAAAATACATTTCAATAGTTTTATGCTTACAAGGAAGCTCTGCCCAAATGAATAATTTCCCCACTGTGTTGGTAGCTATTGCATACCATCAAATACACACCATCCCAGAATGTGATATGGATGTGACTGCAAGGGGTTAATTTAGCTCCACTCCGTCTTACAGTCACATAATATACAGGTTGCAAATTGAGCATTAATCACACCCCAAATATGCTGCCACCATCTATTAGATGTTTAGGACCTGACAGATGACTGAGGACAATCTGATCTCCAGCAGCAAAACAGTTAAACAAGGTAATAAAGGCTATAGATTCTTTCAGAGTATACAAGGATCAAACTTATTAAAGTTTTACACTTTAATAAAAAGGTGTTATGGTTACAAAGGCAAATAAGGAGAGGCAAAATAAAATGACATACAAAAAAATAAACAAGTATACAGATATAAAATAAGAAGTAGGAAATTGCAGAACAATCTGACAATTGTAAGCCTTCTGTGTCCTTCAGAGTGGGAGAAACAATGGACCTAAACTTGGCTGATCCTAACAATGTGAACATAGCTTTATTGTTCAAAACATGTTTTATAGTTTCAGTCTTTGGCTCAAGTTGCAGAACTGTCTGTTAATATATTGTTTTAATTATTCTTTTCCAACTTCAGTCAAAATCATAGTTTTTTCAATTCTGGGTACAAAATCCCCTTTTGAGTGGATCATTCACCAGGGCATTAGGAAAGGGCGATTCCACAAAACAGTATACAAGAGTATCTGGTACACATGATCATAGCTATAAGGGATGTAGAATTAGCAGCTGTATGTTGACCCTGGGTACCTAAATGGGGATGCTTCTGACACAAACCAGTATCACAAATAGTACATGGTATGTGGGGACCCTGTTACAGATTTTTCATTGAGGTCCAGGTGCTTTAGGTCACATCTCTGCTGGTATCATATGATTAAATACATTTTTATAATGAGATCACTAACATCTGAAGGTCAGATAGTCACATCGTCTGTCAAAAAGTAACTGATGTCAATAAAATATTGGTAGTGGTCTTGTGAACCATAAATAAGTTTTTTTTTTTAAACTTTTTTTATTGAATACATTACATATCATAACATTTCCCTGCCTTCCTCTGGTTTATACCATATCTGTTCAAAAAGAATAATGTGTCCAGAGCCAGCTAGAGATGCAAGCTGGCACTTATGAAGCCACTATGGGATTGGTTATACTGTTGTATATACTGGGAGCCCTTTAGGCTGCAGGATGCCTCATATGAGCCAAAATTCTGCAACGGTTGTACAGTCTCATTTCTTTTGAAGTAAATGTTAGGTCTCATCCAGTTAATATGTCCTGTTTTATTGGCCCACTTTGCAGCTTCTGAGCCTTCTAAATTGACATGTTTTAAGTCGTCATGTATAAAATTGCAGGGCTCCGCTGATAAAATTGGCTTAATTACACTTCCAGACTGATTTCAATGTTATCTAAGTGTCAGTGCCAAGTGTTAGACCCAGAGTAGAATAGCAGAGTGCATCTACAAAAACTCAAACAAATCTACTTCTAGAGTGCCCCAAGAGCTTTTTTAGTATGAATCCTCTTCCTTCACCCTTGCTGTGTCTCAAAACATATCTCACAACAGTTCAATATATCACATAGCTACAGGCCCTCCAGCGAGCCATCACTGCAGTTCCACTGCCAAAATGTATTAGCTGTGGATATAATGGCCAAAGCATTGCACAAATATTACCTCTCACATGTCAGGCTTCCTTTACCATACCGAACATACAAGTCACACTTATGACATGACTTAAATTAAAAACATCTGAATTAACAGCCTGGAGAGCTCAAGTCGTGTGCAATTTGGAAAGGTATATAAAAGATTATTATAGAATGAATCAAGGTAGACTACTTCTAGAGGGGCAATGTGATCATAGGGAACTAGTTCAACTGGACTGTCCCATGAAGGCATGCCCTGTATATGGGAGTCATAAAGTCATAAAGCAGAGTCTTCTGCTTAGGACACTCCTTTACTGTAAAGAATGATAAGATGCTAAAAAGATTAGGAGGGAATTTATCATGAGGGTAATACTTAAAGTCAGTTTTCCTTGAGTCCCTGTTGGAGTACTTTGTGTCAAGTTTATCAAACTGTGCACGTCGTTTGTTAAATTTGCTCCAACCCCCTACTGGAGTGGCTTTGGGACTTTTTTTTGCATCCCAGTCATAAATCTGGAGTGAAACTCATTATCCAACTTTTCCACCTACTATACAAAACTGTTGTGAGGGATGTAAAAATGCAAAAAGACACAAAACTGTTGCACACATGACTTCAAAATGTCACAAAGGTCCTCTTTTGTCACTTTTTGAAGACAGAATTCTGGAGTGCAGGTCATGATAAATTCCCCCCTAGGTGTTGCAGACCCAGCCCATCCGTGTGTTTTATGGCTATGGATTCAGCTGGATGGATGACATATAACACTACTTGTGAACATATGGTCAGTTATGGGAGTTTCTGAAGCTGGACATGCAGTAATCCAGCACACATATAAGTGGGAAGGGGTCACTAATACTATCCAGTCGACTTCTTTGGTGGGAAGAGGTCCATAAATTCTGAAACCAAGTTTGTAGAGCAAACTCCTATACTGCCATATTTCAACTTCTTTCAGAAGATATTTGTATACCATAATAGAACGGTGATCACTGACCTTAAACAAATACTCATGGGGAAAACTAATAGAAAGAGCACCAAGTTGATCATTTCTGTGTCACACATAATCCTCCCCCTCCCTCTTCAAAGACCTCTATGTAATATTGTGCAAAAGTTTATTTATTTCAGTAATGCAATTAAAAGGAGTTGCATTAATGCAACTTAAAATTAGAATATTGTTAAAAGGTTCAATATTCTAGGCTCAAAGTGTCACACTCATAGAAGTCTATGGAACCATAATACAAGCCTATAATTTCATTGTGCAATATTCCATTAGATGCTCTACTACTTTACAATGAAGGTATTTTCTCATAGCATTGGTTTTGGGGGAGAATATCTTTGTAATGCAACATGGAGACAACCTATGGCAGCACCTAAAAGTGCAATCTCTGTGTGCCTTCATAAAGGTTCTGCCATGTGCATGGCATTTTATATTGTGTTCTTTCACTATTGCATTTCACAGTCCAGTTTATTGATTGTCCAGGCAAATTAAGAAATAAAAAAGGCACTCTGTAGCCATTAAAAGTGCCCCCCATTGTATGGATGCAGCTTTCAGCGATCCCTGTCTGATCTGAAGTTATGGGTACCCGCTCATGTGCATGAGACCGCTGAAGCCACTCAATGGCTGTGACATGCCATTTATGCACAGGTGGCCACTAACACCAGTGATTGCCTGCTGTGGTCTCATGACCAAGAGTGGGTCCCCATTATTCCTGGTTTAGCAGGGACAGTTGTGTTGCTGGAATGGAGGGCACTTTGAAAGGTGAATGTTTTTTTTTAAGACAGTCCTGACAACTAGAGATGAGCGAAGTTCTCAAAACTTCAATTCAGCTGCTTCGCCGAATTTCAAAAAAAAATTTGCTTTGTGATGAATTACTTTGTCACAAAGAGTATTTCTTTGTGAGTAGCAGGTGCAATGACGGGGAAAGGCGATAATGCTACCCCCATCACTGAACCCCTCAGATGCGTTCATTGCTGATCGTGGTATCTGAGATAATCATTGAGGGCTGTCAGTAGTTAATCTGCTAAAAGCAAAAATTTTCACCTTATCCATTTGCCCGCGAAGAGTTTGCCACGGCCATCTTGATTGAAGATTCAGTGCAAAATCTTGCTAGGTGCGTGATGACATCATCACGCTGGCCGGTGTGGTGACATCATGCGTCACCATGTACGAGATTTCGCGCAGAATCATCAATCAAGATGGCCGCAACAGACTCTTCACGTGCAAGTGGATGAAGGAATTTGTTACCACAAAGCAAGAGGAAATTCAGATCGAAGTCCGCCTCGTGAATTTTGATTTGCTCAACACTACTGACAACCATTAGTTTTTAATTATGCTGGACAACCCCTTTAATGTACTGTAAATGACTCGTTCTCATTTGGTAATTCAGTATTTGTATTATTTTTTTTTATCAATATAACCTACCAGCAAAATGCAATAAATTCCCAATTGTAATTACTACATCTAATCCTTTTACATGTCTATTAGCAATCATGGCAATATTGCTAATATGATGTCACTACAGTTGTCCTTGAGGTCCGTGCATCGCCAGAGGCACATCTTGAAATGACTTCACTCCCTCAGTCTCAGCACTGTGTTGAGGACTAAGAACAAAAGGTTCAAGATCTATTTCAATATTTTTTTTTCTCTATTTCAAGCTGTACATACTGTACTCCCCAGAGAAATTCTCCCTCTGTCCTGAGTTACCTGAATCAAAGACTTCGATTTTAGCGAACCCTAAATGCCGCCGGTGCCATGGTGTTTTGTATAGTTACTAAACATTTTCGGGTCTGTATCAGTATATATTCAACTTTTACTAAATGTGCTGGGATTCTTCATCACCAACCATCATCTTCAATATATCGGTATAACAATAAAATAACTCATATACCTAATTTTTTTCCACATTCCCTTATCCATATGGAGAGGAGGAAAGCATAAGGCTAAACACAAGGAAGAAAATGGACATTATAAACATTACTGACCACAGAGATATCAGTAACCAGTACCATCATTAAGGAAAATGAAAATGTATTTTAAAAAAATTACAAAAATAAAAAGCTGCCCCTTTAAGGGCAAATTGGACATGTAATTCATGGTTCTTTTTATCCATAAACAGTGTCTATAGACTATAGGCTATGTTCGGTATTGCAGCATTCTCCTATTCACATGAACAGAGCTCAGCTGTAATACCATAGATAACCCAAGGGTGTTGTTCTTTCTGAAAGAAAGCACTCATTTTTTTTAATGTCATAGATGCCACCTTTTGGAACTCCATTTATAAACATCCACAATTCCTAGATACCAGTTTTAATCCTTCAGAGACTAATCTGATTTTAAGGGAAGCCAGTCATGGCTTCAACACAAGAGATTAGCTCTTGATAATTTTGTCATAAAGAAGCTCCTCCATTATATACTGTGACCACCACACACCAGAAACTTCCGATCCAGTGTTTTAATTGGCCACAATGCCTCCATGATGACAACTACAGTGCCCTGTAGAAGTTAGATCCATATTGCCCCCCAAAACAAACCTGAAGAAACCCCATAACAATATCAGTAAACAAGTATGCCTTATTGACCAGTATACCTAATTAAATGTTAACTTCTCATATAGACAACGGGAGTATGTCCCGCATGTTTTTATATGAGGCACTTGAACGCTGCAGGTAACTCTCTCGTTTCCTCTTCCATTCATATACCGTACATGCAGCATTTATTAACTTCTCAGAAACAATGACAATGGTAGGCAATCCCACTTGCAATTAAGGGTTAAGTAGGTGCTTCTGCTACCTGTCACCGTGTCACCTATGCACTCTTCACAACAGAGAGTTCTGGTGGCTCATCAAGGAATATGCTGACCTACTTCTACAGGCCTGTCAGGGCTGCTTAATTAAGGCTTTACACGCAGTGGCGTATGGCATATCCAAGACACAGAGAACTTCAAACCC
Organism: Bufo bufo; assembly: GCF_905171765.1. Classification (NCBI taxonomy): domain Eukaryota; kingdom Metazoa; phylum Chordata; class Amphibia; order Anura; family Bufonidae; genus Bufo; species Bufo bufo. Next base: position 280,362,300 of record NC_053389.1, read on the forward strand.
TTGCATCATTTTTTGCCAAATTGGAGCTTGTGAATGTCATTTGCATCGTAATCTCGTATAACAAAAAAAAAGTCAGCAAAGTAGGGAACCAAATCCTCAAGGAGGCATACTTAGTTGATAGTACCGTTACCTGGGGCTATCATAGTGACACTAAAGTAATTGCACGTATTGCATAACCCTGGTTGCATGTTCCTAGTACACAACACGGTACCTTGGCAGCTACAAGTGTCTCTGATTACTGAATGATCATAAGATCCTTCATACGGTAAGACACTCAGAGACTACGAACAGTAAGAACATCTCAAAGATCATTGTTAGGACTCCAGTAGGTGATTCTACAGTCAGCCCCCGAGGAGCTGATGGAGAGAATGGGAGTGGTAGTGGACCTGATGAGATGTTGTGTACTTGCTTAGGTCGTTTCTCCCTGGGGATTGCTGCAGTGGAAAGGTGGTTTGATGAATCAGGCATGAAGTAAAGGAATAAAAGTCTCTACTAAGTGCAAAAGATTAATTGCAGTACATCCAGCAGTAGTTTACATCATAATGCAATTTCTTAACCAAATCTCTTTTTATTGGTCATACTTCATATAGCCAAAAGAAAAGTGATACAAGATACACTTGGGTATACATAATAAATGAAAATCTGCATCAGTACAAAGAAAATATGTGATACATTAGGCAACAGATGGTCTCGTCCTCTATATGCAAGTAGGTATCTAATGTCATACACAAAAAGAGAGGAGGAGGATTTAGGCCTCTTTCACACTTGCGTTGTTGGGATCCGGCATGCACTTCCGTTGCCGGAGGTGCCTGCCGGATCCGGAAAAACGCAAGTGTACTGAAAGCATTTGAAGACGGAACCGTCTTCCAAATGCTTTCAGTGTTACTATGGCACCCAGGACGCTATTAAGGTCCTGGTTGCCATAGTAGTAGTGGGGAGCGGGGGAGCGGTATACTTACAGTCCGTGCGGCTCCCGGGGCGCTCCAGAATGACGTCAGAGCGCCCCATGCGCATGGATGACGTGATCCATGCGATCACGTGATCCATGCGCTTGGGGCGCCCTGACGTCACTCTGGAGCGCCCGGGGAGCCGCACGGACGGTAAGTACACTGCTCCCCCGCTCCCCACTACACTTACCATGGCTGTCAGGACTTTAGCGTCCCGGCAGCCATGGTAACCACTCTGAAAAAGCTAAATGTCGGCTCCGGCAATGCGCCGAAACGACGTTTAGCTTAAGGCCGGATCCGGATCAATGCCTTCCAATGGGCATTAATTCCGGATCCGGCCTTGCGGCAAGTGTTCCGGATTTTTGGCCGGAGCAAAAAGCGCAGCATGCTGCGGTATTTTCTCCGGCCAACAAACGTTCCGTACCGGAACTGAAGACATCCTGATGCATCCTGAACGGATTACTCTCCATTCAGAATGCATTAGGATAATCCTGATCAGGATTCTTCCGGCATAGAGCCCCGACGACGGAACTCTATGCCGGAAGACAAGAACGCAGGTGTGAAAGAGCCCTTAGGTGAATGAAGGAGGGGGGGGGACATAAAAGGAAAACAAGAGACAGAGGGGGGGGGGGCTAGAAGATAAAGAAACTCTGCTCTAATGATGAAAGCTCCTAAAGTTCTTCCAGGGAAGCCATGTCTTGAGGTATCGCGAACGGGAGTATGATTCCCAATGGGCCAGCTCTTCAAACCAAAATAGTTGATCTACTTTCTCTATCCAACTAGGGATGGAGGGGGGGGAAGGTCTGTTTCCATAAAAAAGGGATCAATAGGCAGGCAGCCATGATGAGTATAGTAGGTAGATCTGAGTTGGATGGAGTGAGGGATATGCTGGGGCACCAGAGGAGGACTAATTTGGGGTCCAATACAATGGAGGAGGAGCAGATCTTATTTATCATAGTTTCAACTTGGTTCCAGAAAGGGCGTATTCTCTTACAACTCCACCAGATGTGAGAAAGAGAACCGACGTCCATCCCACATCTCCAACAGACCTCCGAGATCTCCGGATAGAGACTATGGAGGAACTCTGGTGTTTTATACCAGCGGGTAAGCAGTTTGTACGAATTCTCTTGAATTTTGATACAACGGCTGAAGCCGTGTGAGTGGGTCAATATGAAAGCTTTTTCTGGATCAGTTAATTGTATAGATAGTTCTCTCTCTTAAGAACACAGAAAGTGGAGTTCAGAGGGGGTAGAGGACAAGAGTTCCTTGTACATCGTAGAGAGAGGCCTGTTAGAGGGCCGGACAGACCCCAGCTTTTGCTCCAACCAAGTAGGAGAGTTAAAATGAGAGGTTTGCAGTTGTAGGGACCTAATGTCTCTTTTAAAACAATGGAGGTGTAGAAAGGAGGCTCATGTGACCCTAGGCAATTGGAGAACCCTCACCCAGTCTAATTCCCCTTCTAGTGCCAGCACATCTTGCAAAGTATATCTTGTAAGTAATGACCAAACTCCCGTGGGATCTTGAACTGTAGGGTTAATGAAGGATTGTAAGAAGGGCAGCGAAAGTGCTGGGCTAGGAGAGGTAAGAATCCTGGACTGATACAGTTTAGTCCAGGTGAGTAATACCCCTTTCCATAGCAGAGGCACGTTAGTGGCGGTAGGAGAACAAGAACGGACTCCCCACATAACCAGTTTCTCCCTATTAGTAAGTAAGGTCTGCTCCAGATGGGAACAAATATTCGCTGGTCGACCTGAGAGGAGGTTTATGCCCCTACACATAAGGTTGGCCTTGTAATATAAATGTATGTCGGGGAGTCCGAATCCCCCAAATCTCCTTTCCCTAGTCAGAATGGCGTAGGCTACTCTGGGGGACCGGCCTCTCCAAAGAAAGAAGGACATTATCCGGCGGACCTCTATGAAGAACGACTGTGGGACCCAAATTGGCATTGTCTGTAGGAGATACAAAATTTAGGGACTATGTATGTTTTTAAGTAATTTTTCCTCCCTATCCAAGATATAAATGGCAGCTTTAGGGCATGAAGGTGGACTTTGACAGATTGTAAGAGCGGTAGATAATTAGAGGAAAAGAGATTCTTGGCATTGGCCATCACTCGTATACCAATGAAAGGTATATCCAGTGGGGCCCACTTAAAGGGGGTGGAGCGCTTGAGGGTAGTAATTATGCTTATTGGGCAGGAAACATTAAGGGGCATAGATTTGGTATAATTAATTTTAAAGTTAGAAATGAGACCAAATTCTTCGAAGATAGTGAGCAGTTTGGGGAAAGATGACTTGGGATTCGAGGTCACCACCAAGAGATCCTCCACGAAAGCAGCTGTCAGGTGTTTTTGGGATGCCACGGTGATGCCCTCAATCCCAGGTGTTTGGTGGATTTTGCACAATAAAGTCTCCATAACTAGAACGAAAAGGGTCGGGGAGAGTGGGCACCCCTGCCATGTGCCATTAGTGATGTCAAAGGCTGGGGAGAGAGTACCATTAACTTTGACCCTGGCAGAGGGGGTTAGATACAATGTGAAAATTACTGCGATAAACTGATCAGGTAAGCCAAACTTCGACAAGGCCCTGGACATAAAAGACCAGCCTATCCTGTCGAAGGCTTTTTCTGCATCAGTGCTTAGGAGTGCTAGTGGCACTGAGTTGTTTCGTGCCCAAGACATCAAATGAAGCAAACGTATGGTATTCTCACTACCCTGTCTGCCAGGGACAAATCCAACTTGCTCGCCGTAGATTATATCAGGTAGCATCAATTGGAGACGTTGGGCCAAGATCTTCACCCACCATTTGACATCAACATTTAATAAGGAAATGGGACGATAACTGCCACATTCGAGAGGGTCTTTGTTTTCTTTGGGAAGTATGGTTACATGAGCCATTAGGGACTGTGGGGGTAGCGACCCACCGGTGAGCAAATGGTTACAGAGGGATTTGAAATGTGATAATAATATAGCTTTAAAAGTTTTATAATATAAAATATTCAGACCATCGGGACCAGGGCTCTTTCCAGAAGGTATAGAGGATAGGACCTTTAGAATCTCAGTTTCCGTGACCGGGGCTGTAAGTTGAGAGGCCTGTAAAGGGCTTATGGAGAGAAGATCGAGTGTACGGAGGAATTCATCCGTCGCATTAGCGACCGATTCTGGGGTTGACTGTCCAGAGGGTGGTAAATTATAAAAGTTAGAATAAAAAGCGCAGAATGCCTTCGCTATGTCTGGCGTAGACTTATGCTTAGTGTCGGAGGCGTCTTTAATAGCGGGGGATAAAGGAATCCACATGCTGCTGTTTACTAAGCGCTGTCATTAATTTATTCCCTCGGTCGCCATGGGCATAAGCTTTAAATATAGATCGAAACAGGAGTTTAGCGGAGGTAGCATTTAAGAGGTTTTTTAGGTTGTTTCTAGCGTCAGACAATTCCACGGCTACATGGGAGGCTTGGGATTGTTTATGGGTGAGTTTGAGAGCTGTGATACTGGCCATTAATAAGTTTTGGGCTTGGGTGCGTTGTCTCTTCAGGTGAGAGCCTAGAGCAATCAGTTCACCCCTAATCACGGCCTTGTGCGATTCCCAAATACTGGGAATAGGTGTAGGTGAGGGCCCGGAGGTGTTTATGTGGAAAATCTCGGTCAGGGAGGTTGATAACCTAGAGACATTGTAAGGGTCTTGAATAGGAGTGTCATTTAATTGCCAGGTCCATTCTTTCCTTGGGAGGCCGGTGAGTGAGATAGTTAGAAAAATCGGGGCATGGTCAGAGAGGACGATACTTCCAATTTTAGCATCAGAAACTAATAGGGCATTGGCAGAAGAAAGAAATAGATAGATCAAGCCTGTGGTATGAAGTTTTGGCATGGGAGTAAAACGTGTAGTCCCTTCCTGAGGGATTTAGAGTGCTCCAAACATCTAATACATCTAACTTTTTCAGGGAGACCTTAAGGCGTCTAAGAAGCCTATGTGTGATAGATGACCGGTTTGAAGAGGAGTCAAGAGATGGCTCCAGGGTCACATTAAAATCTCTTTAAAGGTACTCAATTGGTTAAGGGTCCAGATGAGCCAAGGGATCTGGCCCCTATTGGGGGAGTATATGTTCGCGAGTGTACCAGAGGTATCAGCAATGAGGCCTTTTAGAAACAAGAAGCGCCCCTCAGAATGTGAGGAAGTCGCAAGGTGTTTAAAAGGGAGCCCTTTGTGCACCGCAATACTGACCCCTCGGCTGGCAGATGTATGGGTACTATGGTACCATTGGGCAAATTTCGTAGTTGGGAGTTTCGGAATTTTAGCAGTTTTAAAATGGGTTTCTTGGAAGTAAGCTATAGAAGTTTTATCTTTTTGCAGGAGCGAAAGCACTTGAGATCTCTTACATGGCTCATTCAGACCACGCACATTAAGTGAGGCTACAATAAAGGTATTCATGGATATAAATCATGTGGCATTATAAAGAGCATATTCCCCTGGATAGGCGCAATTCTAGAGCATAGGACAAGGACCAATAGAGCAGAGAACAAAAGAAAGGGAAAGAAAGCAGAACAGGTAAGTTAAAACAATAACTGAAAAGGAGGATAAAGGAAGGACATGTGAATGTAAGAAGGCATTAAACATTCAGGAGCAAATATGAGAAGTCCCACAAGACACCTGACGCATAGAGGATCCTTTTTCATCACGACATCATGCCGGGATCCATCAGGGGGAGGGAACCAGCATCATGGTATAACGGAACCGGTGTATCCCCAGTGCTTGGGACAACTGGGGAGAGATTATTAGTGCAAATACAAAAGTTTGAACCAGGACAGTTCAACAGAATTTTGTGAAAACAGCAACAGTATTGTCATCGCGACAAGGAACTCAGAGAAACAGGAAGAGTTGAGAGCTCAATACATAATCATCGCCATCCACAGGCGAGCTCGGAACTTGGAGATGCAAGTAACTAGGCAGCCGAGAGCACAGATGCAATATCTATGCAGTATAAGGGAGAAAACCCAAAATGGTGTAACATGGATATCGTTCCCCTAAAGTTCAGGTTTTCTTCCGGTCTTTCTTGGCCCTGTCGGCTTTTCCTGGGGAAACGCTGAGCCATCTATTAAGTTTTGGGGGCGTAGGCAGGGGGTCCCCTTGGTCCGCAGGCATCCAGGAAGGGACATCTATGGGCGAAAGGCCAAGCGGGCCCCAGATGGTTTTCAAGTCCGCAGGCGTGCGTACTGTGAGTTGCCTGCCGTTTTTCAAAATTGCCAGGCCAAAGGGATACAACCATATAAATTGAGTGGCAGATGCTTTTAAAGCTTCAAGCAGTGGGCGAAGAATACGCCGTTTTGTCAGCATAGTGGGCGCTAAATCTTGGAAAAACAGGAGAGGGGAGTCCTCATACCTCAGGCTGTCGATTTCCCTGCTGGCTCGCAGGAGGTCGGCTGTGTCCACGTAACTGAGGAGACCGCAGATGACGTCGTGCGGTAGGTCCAAGGGCTTCGGTTTCGCGCGCAATGCGTGGTGGATACATTCAATAACCACTGTGGCCGCCCTGTCTGGACCTAACAATTCCGCAAAGAATTCAGTCGCCACCTTGCGGAGGGCCTCTGCTGCGATTAATTCAGGTAGGCCTCGAATCCGCAGATTTCGGCGCCTACTTCGGTTCTCCTGGTCCTCTATTCGGAGAAGAGCGTCGTTGATCAGGTCTCGGTGGGTTTGCAGGGCCGAGCAGGTTTTCCCCTCATGCTGTAGGACAGCGTCTTGGGAGTTCTCCAGCGCCATAATTCTGTGGCCTAGGCTGCGGAGGTCGTCTTTAATGTCCTCCAAGTCCCTCTTCAGAGGAGCTAAGGCAGTGTCTAATAGCACCTTCAGGACCGCTTTGGATAAATTTGAGCGCCTTCGGGGATGTCTGCACTCCGAGGCCTCCGGATCTTCAGAGTCTGATGGCTGTGGCACGCGCAGCGCCATCTTGGAGGTCTCTGAAGGGCGCGTCTTCGGTTGCTTTTTAAGGTACTGTTCCATGTCTGGTTGTTTGGAGCGGGCAGGTGTCAACTCCAGATGGTCTTTGGGTCGGTCTTTGCCAGATTTCCCCATTGGTGTGCAAATAGGTAGCGAATTAACGGGTATAACACCAGTGTGAGTGAGGAGCTCAGGATGCTGCAGCCATTCAGCTTCACGGCCAGGCTCCGCCTCCATAATGCAATTTCTATCCCCAGGTGATAAGGTATGGTGGCTGGATAAGTGTCAGTTAATGGCACCTCTGATAAGCTATCTTGCTGATGACTCTCTCTTGAACTTCTGGCTAACAGCTGTGTGCGGACAACATGGGTCTGTAGATGTTTACTGTGTTATGCAGGCTTTGAGTTGGTCTGGCCTGGATCTAATGAAGGTAATGGGTGTCTGAGCTGTAGTACCTCATCTGCAGCAGGATCTGTAAAGCTGTGGCTTGCTGGTCACTCTGCTGACTATAAAATGCTGTCGTTTTGAAGAAAGTCATCACTTGCGATTCTTGCAATGTCACTGGACTAGTAGTCTCACAGATGGGTCCCTAAGACCCTTGAAGTAGGAGCTCCTGACTGTGCTTCCTCGCTCCTCACTAGTCTAGCTAAGACTAACTCTCCTGGTAGGAAGTAAGACCCACCCATGCCTACCAATAGGTTAGAAATGGGATGGTAAGTCCCATTCTTAATGCCAACCACTGCCAGCCATACCCCATCTGCTGATGTACAGTGGATGCATTAACATGGCAAAAACTTACATAACAAACCAAAACATTGCAGATACCCCCGGGTCTGGGGTACTGCAATGCCACTAGGAAAGGGACAAAGTTTGTGCTAGGCCCTGGGTCAAATTTGTGTATGAGACCAATTCAGTATTTTGGAAAAAAAATACTGCCATTTTATACCCACTGCTATGTAGTGCTGAATAACAGCACTCTACAGCAACTAAATAATACTGTTATATAAATCTTACATAATAATTGTGCACACATCACAGTGCCATACAGTGTTTAGACAGCAAAATAATATATTCTCCGAATAACAACACCATACAGTACTTAAATAGTACCACAGCATGCCTCATAAGGAACACCAACTTCAAGATGCCAGGAAGGTAGTTTATGGGTTAGTCACTGGGAAGTTGGCCCTTTGTCCATGCCCATATCATGAGTGACTAAGAATCAGAGGAAAAGCTACTGGGGCATAGAGGTATCTGTTGGACCTGGGTTACTGTCTATGGGCCACTCTGCAACACTAAACCAATATTTTCATTGGACCCTAAGAGTTTCATGTTATACCTCTGCTAGTAATATCACTTAGACTTTAGCTCTTTATTAGCAAAGTCAGAAAGTTGAAATCTGACAGAAAACCAATCATTAGAAGTAGTGATTTGGACAGCTTGACCAAAAGCCTCTTGGACCTAGTAACTATAGATAAGCAAATGGATGCAACGGATGGTAATGCGCCACTTCTTTGGTGCACCAAATCTTTCAATTCCCAGTTGATAAAAGTCAACTTTTCTTCAAATAACTAAAAAGTAAAGGTTGGTGGGTTGCAAACTGGTAATATGATAATAAATGAAATTGTAATAAATGATCAAGGCTGAGTCATAAATGATTGGTAAGGATTGGATGTTGAAGGTCTATAAATAGTGGACCCCCATAAGAAAGTTATCCCTTTTGCCCTAACCCATACCATAATCTCGCTCTTAGGCTTTCAGTGGTCTGTATCAAGCTATCTATGACACATAAAAGGTTAGTACCACATTAAAGGTTGGTATATAAAATGAGAATGCTCGGACTGGGAGAAAACGTCTGTAAGTGGGTAAGTAACTGGCTCAATAATAGAAAACAGAGGGTGGTTATTAACGGTACACACTCAGATTGGGTCACTGTCACTAGTTGAGTACCTCAGGGGTCAGTATTGGGCCCTATTCTCTTCAATATATTTATTAATGATCTTGTAGAAGGCTTGCATAGTAAAGTATCAATTTTCGCAGATGACACTAAACTGTGTAAAGTAATTAACACTGAAGAGGACAGTATACTACTACAGAGGGATCTGGATAGATTGGAGGCTTGGGCAGATAAGTGGCAGATGAGGTTTAACACTGACAAATGTAAAGTTATGCACATGGGAAGGAAAAATGCAAGTTACCCGTACATACAAAAAGGTAAAACACTCGGTAACACTGACACGGAACCTAGAAATTTTATTAAACAGCAAACTAAGCTGCAAAAAACAGTGTCAGGCAGCTGCTGACAAGGCCAATAAGATAATGGGTTGCATCAAAAGGAGCATAGAGGCCTGTGATAAGAACATAGTCCTACCACTTTACAAATCGCTAGTCAGACCACACATGGAGTACTGTGTACAGTTCTGGGCTCCTGTAAACAAGGCAGACATAGCAGAGCTGGAGAGGGTCCAGAGGAGGGCAACTAAAGTAATAACTGGAATGGGGCAACTACAGTACCCTGAAAAATTATCAAAATTAGGGTTATTCACTTTAGAAAAAAGACGACTGAGGGGAGATCAACATAGAAAAGGATTCTTTACGGTAAGAGCAGGAACTCTCTGCCTGAGGAGGGGTGGTGATGGTGAGTACAATAAAGGAAATCAAGAGGGGCCTGGATATATTTCTGGAGCGTAATAATATTACAGGCTATAGCTACTAGAGAGGGGTCGTTGATCCAGGAAGTTATTCTGATTGCCTGATTGGAGTCGGGAAGGAATTTTTTATTCCCCTAAAGTGGGGAAAATTGGCTTCTGCCTCACAGTTTTTTTTTTTTGCCTTCCTCAGGATCAACTTGCAGGATAACAGGCCGAACTGGATGGACAAATGTCTTTTTTCGGCCTTATGTACTATGTTACTATTTCAGATGACATTTCAGATCTAAAAATAGTAGTGCAAACCATATACTATAGGTAATCAACTCTATGGAAACGGTGAACGTTAATGGCTTAAATATATCTACAGTATGCTCAAATACAATTTGAGTATTTGAGGCTTACAGTTTAGGTGGTCCTTCAGTGCAAGGAGCTAGAGATATAGGAAACAGTTTACAATCCATCCTTGGTTTGGGATTAAACAACAAGAAGCCATAAAACACTTGAAGATTTGGCATTCACATATACTACTGCCCCCAGAGCCCTGTAAATGTGTAGAGTTTTCTGCTGCCGCTGCTTAGTACGCTTATCCAGTATCTGGGTCTGTAAGCCATGAATCATACGTTTATACTTTCCTAGTTGTATGCAATAAGATAACAGGAAATATGGTTGTCTCCACATATATACATATTTTATAAATGTGTGCACCTGCATTATTTTACAGGTTAACTCTATGCTATGGCTTTTAAGGTTCTCTTCTGTAGAATAAGATGAAACTGTAACCATATAACATCAGGGGATCCTTCAAAGAAAAAAGATTTTTCAAAGTGGACAAGCATTTGAGTGGACATCACCTTCAATTGTCTATGTATCTAAAGCTAGTCATACACATTAGATAAACCTGCTAATTTTGGCAGATAGCCAACCATCTAATGTATATGGGAGTGGGGGGGGGGGGGCTCTGACTTATCCCCTGGGGTAAAGGACTGTATTTCACCATGCCAAATACTTTGTTTTTAGAACAGCCACCACCAGAGGTGTCTGGCAGCAGCTTACTCCCATTTCTACATTCTGAACACATGCATGTGTATGGGACGGTTGGGATGGATAGCTGTCAGCCAAATGAATGAGTGGTTTAGTATCTATACTTAAACAGGTTTTCTGGGGTTTTAATATTCCTAGAAAACCCCTTCTGGGAATACTCCAATACTCCACCAAAAAACAAATCATCATGGCGGTCTGGTCTGAATGAAGAAGATGAGGAAAGAAAATGTCTACATCAGAGGAGACATCACTAGATGTAAGAGGTATGTGGTGCTATATTACCCTGTATGTTTTGTAGTGCTTTATGTAATGTTTTCCAAGTATATCTTTAACAGTAGGTCGGGAGGGAAGGGGTTAGGCGGAGAATTTGGCATGGGGGGGCGCTTTTCAATTTTCACCTCAGGCAGCAGAAAAGCTAAGTGCACCCTTACTGCTAGTCCAATCTTGCTATGTAGATCAGGGGTTTCTTGTGATTAGTGTGGGTCCCAGTGATAGGTGCCTACTTTTCTCTATGGATCCCCCTATTATCTATGTATGCCACTGTCTTATAAGTACTGTTTATAAAACACAGTTTTGGTCCATGTATTATACATACTTTGGGTTTCCATGGTAGAACATGAACATATAGATTCACCTTAAAGGGTTATCAAGGATTTTACAGTCATGCTGTATACTTAACATGGGCCATCAAGGTGTCATCTGTGTGGGTTCCAGGGCAACTGTATTCTTTACATAGCGTGCAGATAGGACTGCATGTCCCTGTAAATCAAAGTGGAGAGGACATAGCAGCTGCAGAGAGATCTAAACCTCGAGGTGTAATGACAACGCCCCCGTTGCTCCTAGAGGCTCATTTGCATATGTTAAAACATCTTTTTTCTTAGCAATGCGGACATTTATGAACATGGGACCAACACTGATGTCTTCAGCTGCCAAGTGCACATGTAACAGGTCAGCCAGTTTCATAGGGACAAATCTGCTGACAGATGCCCTTTAAAGCTATGTTCATATGTTGCAGATTCTTTGTCAGATAAATGAGAGCAGAAAATCCACAGCATATTACAGTACCAACAAAGTGGATGAGCTATTACAAAATTTCGCCTACATGCTGTGGAAACAAATCTGCAACTGAAATTGACCTGTGGTACCGTGTTCCACCCAGGATTTCACTGTTATCACTGAATGGGGTTAAAACAGCAGCAAATTTGCAGCAAAATGTGTGACAAGTCAGTAAAACATGTATATTTTGCCATGTAATGAAGGCAAAATCTTCAGCAGAAATTACGCTGTGGAAATTTCACCTTGTCTGGCCCTATCCTAAGGTAAATCCTATCCTAAGGGGAAATACACAACATGTACTTGCTGTGGAATCTGCAGCAGAATTTCTAAATAGTCCCTTGAATTTTCGCAGCGGTTTTGCAGTTTGCGCTACCATGGAGCCACCCACTGATATAGGGGCTAATTAACGTGTGACCATCAGTTGAAACTATTGCAAGAATAGACATGCTCATCCTTCTCTTTCCTCTAAAAGGAACTGTTGCGTGGTTTCCCATTCAGATCAATTGGACCAGGGGCGTATACAGATGTCCTAGGGTGCCATAGAAAAAAATGGCCCTCCTACCCCACCCGCAATGTAATTTACATGTAATTTACTGCTACTGTAAAACGCTATCGTTTTCCACTATTCCCCGTGTGGATGTACTATACGCTAAGTAGAGTTGAGGGTTTTTATATTTTACATATACTTTATATACCTTCACACAAGACCAAATATAAGAACAAATACAAAAATAAAATGTGTATCTGACCGATTCATTTTATACAAGTATTAACCACACTGTAACCTTGAACTGACCTTGGGCAAAGGACAAAGGTCCCAGATTCCATTTATCCGTAGTAATAATGAGTACAGATTTACAAGGCCGACCCCTGTCCTAGGTTCATTCATTATTAATAGGCTCCAAATCATCCCTAATAGTGACTGCTTTATTAGCAGGGCTACATTACAGTTGTTTCTGCTTTCGTCAATTAACCCTATATAATTAATAAACTATTGCTTCAATGATATATAACCTAAAATACCCTCCTCAGGTCTTGTATGGCACATAGACTGTGTGTATGTACATGTAACTATGTGAAGTGAATAACATGGATTATCTAGCAACAATGGGAATTGTCAAGGGGTGGGATATAGGGGCATGTGTAAGTATCCAAGATATACCACCTATCAAAACATTGTTGCAGACCAATTGCTGGCAGGATAATGCTCAGAAATGGTCTGCGTTGTTGACATGGAGTCCAAATTCTGCAAATACCAAAGCAATTTTGAAAAACAAGTTCCATTCATAACACCATGCAACAAAAGAAAACTTTTCGTCTGCTACTGGGCAAAAACCATTTGTCTTATACTAAATCGAGTGTGCGGATTACAAATCCGAAGTCAGAATTGTTGTAACACGTCACAAAATTTTGCTATGCATAAGTATACCTAAATGAATGAAGCACTTTGAAAGCATTGAATAATTTTAAACAGAACGAGTTTTACTCCAACAATTGCCTGATCTACATCAAAGTTTGCGTAGTATACAGTGTATGAAAATGTAATGGAATAACAAAATTTCAAAAAGTCTCGTTTTTCAGTTTAAAAGTCATTTACTTGAGCAAGACCCAGTACTGTTAAAAGTGCTTCAGGCATCTGCTTTTGCGTTTGTGAACGGTCTCATTTTCCTCGTAAATACCAAAGAAGAAGGGGCACACTCAAAAGGGATACACTTGATGAATATGATGCACACTTTATTTAAATTAAAATACAACCCCTAAAATCTATAAAACATACAAAGGGCTCAAATGACATAGATGCCCTCTAAAACTGTGAGGAATGAGTCCCATATGTCGAAACACCTATCCAAAGGTGATGACTACCCCTCGATAGCTAGTAAGCTGCCGCACAGATTTGTGTGTGGTACAGAATTCCCATATACAAATTCAATACCGGCAGATTGCCGTGTTGATTCACAAAGCCATTAGTCCATCCAAATCAATGGTATAGTGCTTGGAATAAAGTTCTTAGTCCATATACATCAAACCATGTGCTGCAGCACGTTTCGTATGTATGTATTAGTCGCAACTGTCAGGGAACACAGCTCAATTGTATGGCACTGCTCCACCTTTAGTTACACAGCAAAAAAGTCTCCTGGTACATTAATGTAGACTCCACAGGAGTCGGGTCTTACCCGTCTTCACTGCCTGAATGCAGCGTTGGTTCCAGGCGGCCGCACACCAGCGGCGTCCCACGTGGTGTGCTCGACCTCAGCGTGGCGTCCCACGTGACCTGGTTATTTGGGAGACCAACTAGAAGCTGTGATGACATCACTGGTAGGCGACTGCTTCCTCCGGCACAGAATCAAGATAATTCCCTTCAGTTTTTCTGCTTGTTGCGTATAACTTAGGAGATTTTGTTCCTTTTTATTTGTCACAGATGTGCATATAATGCTCACTCTGTATGCCAGACGCGTATCGAGGTGCTATACCCCTTCCTCAGACGGTCACTAAGAGATCCACTTCAGATGCACTATGGTTGATGGCATAACCATGCCTGCGGCTATAGTGATCTATGCACAACCAAAATTGTGCACCGTGGCACGGACAAGGTGCTCAGCTCATTCACCCAGTTAAGATAGCCCTGGACTAGATTAATGAATAGACTAATCCATTGATAAACATCTACCCTTAGGATCCGACATGCATCAAGAACCACCTGTCATGTGTATGAACCAGTGGTCTGCGGTTTTTCAGCCTTCTGCCATATGTGAACAGATGCACTGAAGCTTCTTTTCGCTCACACCCAGGTTGTTAGTGTCCCTTGATTCATGCTCTAAGGGCCGACAATCAGACATCTGGTTCATACACATGACAGGTGGTTCTTGATGCATGTCGGATCCTAAGGGTAGATGTTTATCAATGGATTAGTCTATTCATTAATCTAGTCCAGGGCTATCTTAACTGGGTGAATGAGCTGAGCACCTTGTCCGTGCCACGGTGCACAATTTTGGTTGTGCATAGATCACTATAGCCGCAGGCATGGTTATGCCATCAACCATTGTGCACCTGAAGTGGATCTCTAAGTGACCGTCTCCACACCTGAGTGGTACCACGGATCGTGGTCCTTCTTGTGTTACCTCGATCCACCACAGGAATTGTGGATACGCTCTGGTCACTTTGATTTTTATATAGTTAGTAGGTTTCTTTTCCTCTATTTTTTGCATATTTAATAAAGTATTAGTTTTATCTAATTCCCATAGCGTTCTTAACTACAGTGAGATTATAATTTGATGGTGGAACGTCTACCAATATTAGCCTGTCAGTGATTTCATGCCATAAAAAAGCCTTACATTTAATTCTAGTCTAAATGGAGTTTCAGCTGCCATCACTCTGTCCAGTAAAAGCTGTTTATGTCCCAATTTCAACTTTATCTGAGTCTTCAGGAGGCAGATTCAGTTGAATACAATGGTGAAGTAGGCAGACATCAGCTCCATGCTCCACCAGGGCCCTAAAGGGGGTTGTTTCGGTTAAGAAAGCACTGGGGGGGGGGGGGGGGGCATCGATTCTGTGAGGGGGCATCCTTTAATTTATGGAGAGTCTGTAAAGCAACATTACTGAATATGGGCACTAAGAGGGCATCCTTACTGTGTGTAGGGACATCCTTACTATGTGGGAGGCACTAAGGAGGCATGGCTACTGTGAAGAGGGCACTAAGGAGGCATCCTCACTGTGAATAGGGCACTAAAAGGCTACTCCCACTGTATGGGGATCAATCGTACTGTGTGAGGGAAACTTTGGGGCATCCTTATTGAACACAGTGGGCACTAAGCAGTAATCCTTACTTTGTGGGTGCACTAAGCAGGCACCCTTACTCTATGGGGGCACTAAGGGTGCATAACTACTGCGAGGGAGCGATAAGGGAGCATTTTTACTGTGTGAGGAGCACTAAATAGGTGTAATTACTGTGAGTGGACACAAAAGAGTCATTATGTGGAGACAATACTGTATGCCACAATGTATGCCAGGAGGACCCTATATATGAGCCACATTACTGTTCTGGGCACTGCTACGGAGTGGAAGCACGAGCCTGACTGGGCATCTATGGAAAGAGATTAGGCATGGATGGAGGTGTAGTTTAATGTAAAAAAAAACTTATTGGCCCTCATTGTTTTTATGGAAAAGTTGGGAAGTACCATATGTGTTGTCTCCATTACAGCCCATGTTTCCTCTTGGCACCATTGTTTTCTCTCATAATCCAAAATGACGTCCCATAACTCCTTCACTAGGATTTACTACTTCTGGGAAATGAAAGTGCAACCTGCAAAGACTGATGTGAATAATGAGTAATGTAATGTCTTCTGGTGTACCACTACGTGTACTATTTATGATGCTGGATAAGGTGTAATATTATTCTATATTTTTGCACTTATTAGTATTATTCTGTCAGGACAATATAATATTGGCTGCTAATGAGTCCCTAGTGGGAAGATTAACACAAGATAAAGCCTTCAGACGTGGGCTCGGTATACAGTATACAGCAGTATAATCTGCAATTTAATGCATCAGGTAAATAGATGTAATCTTCTTAATTGTAGATTGTGGCATGTCTTATCTCATTGTATTGAACTAGGAATGAACTCAAGAATGGAGTCAATAAGAGCATGGACACAAATGTATTAGACCCTCTATCAGAAGTCGGTAACATTGTGTTCTAAAGAGAGGATGGAGAAGTGAACAGAAGGTGAATGAATTAAAGATGCGGCATGCCAATCAGAAAATTAAAGGAACATTCTATGTAAAACCTGATATGCTGCATTATGCCTAGTGCAAAGCCTAAGGGGGCAGTGCATGACAAAGAATTTTTTTGTCTTTGGATTCCTGCATCTTGCACCTTCCACCTCTTTGCCTGCACTGGGCATAGTCAATACATTTATTCTGGAACATTGCTTTAAGGTGAAAGGCATGGGATAGGGGGGCGGGCATTTTTGTAACAGCCGTCAAACGGCCATTTTTAGAACCAATGGAGGTCAATGGGCTACTTACATGGCCTTTTTTTTAATGGCCAGTAAATAGCATCTGATGGCTGTTAAAACTTGGTACACATCGGAAAAATTGTCTTTTAGGGACACTAGCTCCTCACTGGATTGAGTAGGACCTGTGCTCACAGCATGATGATGTCACCACCATGGGAGTGTCAGATGCTGCCTTGAGTGAAGAGGGAGTGTCCCCATCGGTGCAAGTGGATGAGGTCTTTTTACACAAGCAAAATGGGGGCCAAAGGTCTTTATACTGGGAGCCACTAAAGGGGGCTCCCAGTAAATTTATGCTAGAGGCCACGAATGAGGGCATTAATAATACTGAGGGGAAGTAATGTGGGCATTAAAAGGGTTTTCCAAGACTTAAATACTGATGGCCTATCCTCTGACCCCGGCTGACCAGCTGTTTCAGGGGGCACCAGCACTCCTGTGAGCGCCGCAACCTTCTCCCTGCTCACCAAGCACAGCGCGTACATGGTATAATAGCTGGTATCACAGCTCAGCTCCATTCACTTCCATGGGGCTGAGCTGTGCCTATGCCATGTGACCAATGAACGTGTCATCACTTGGCCTAGTGAAAGCCGAGAGAAGGCCGCTGCACTACTGAGCACCTCTCAAACAGCTGATAGGCGGCAAGAAGATAGGTGATCAGTATTTAAGTCTTGTAAAACCACTTTAATCATACTGGGTGGCACTACTAGGGCATTTATCATATTGGATGGCACTAGTGGGGGAATTAATCATACTGGGGTGCACTATTGGGGGCATTAATCATACTGGGTGGCACTACTGGGGGCATTAATCATACTGGGGGGCACTAGTGGGGGCATTAATCATACTGGGAGGTACTATTGGGGACATTAATCATACTGGGGGACAATAATAGGGGCATTAATCTTACTGGGGGGCAATAATGGGGGCATTTATCATACTGGGGGACAATAATGGGGCATTAATAATACTGGGGGACAATAAGGGTCCATTCACACGTCCGCATCCGTTCCGCTAATTGCGGAACGGGTGCAGACCCATTCATTCTCTATAGGGCAGGAATGGATGCAGACAGCACATAGTGTGCTGTCCACATCCGCATTTCCGGAGCGCGCCCCCGATCTTCCAGTCCGCGGCTCCGGAATAAAATAGAACATGTCCTATTCTTGTCCGCAATTGTGGACAAGAATAGGCAGTTCTATAGGCCGGGTGTATTGCGGATCCGCAATTTGTGGGTCCGCAATACACTACGGACGTGTGAATGGACACTAATGAGGGAATTAATAATACTGGGGGACAGTAATGGAAGCATTAATAATACTGGAGGATAATGGGAGCATAAATAATACTGGGAGACAATAATGGGGGCATTAATAATACTAGGGGACAATAACGGGGGCATTAATAATACTAGGGGACAATAATAGGGGCATTAATAATACTGGGGGACAATAATGGGGACATTAATAATACTGGGGGAGAATCTCCTGCAAAATATTCCACTGTATAAGCATAAATTACTGAAATGGTATAACGTTTTATACTGCCCCGATGGAGGCCAAATGGGCACTCTTCTTTTGTCCTCCATTAGGTGAAAGCCCTATGGTGACATGATTTATATGTACACTTTATTGCTGTATTATCGGTATCTATAGTATATTTGGAACAGCATATCTGGTATTGTTATTTGGATTTTTTTGAAACTACTATATGCATACTTTCACATTTGCAGTGTATGATCCTATTGGTTTTGCAACACTACATAATGTCCATCACTCCTGTTCTGCTGATACATTTTACATCAGGTAATCAGACAGTTCCTGTATAAGAGCTGGAACCAGTGTATACATTCTGCTTATCACATTAGGCTCTCATTTAGCTATTCACTTGAGTTATGAAATATCTAAGCATAGCAGAAATAAAACAGCTTCAGGGAGCATCGAGAACTTCATCCAGCATTTGTAATGACCCGGAGTGCCATTACCACTCCTTTTGCACCTCACTACCACTTTCTATGAGCTTATTTATATCATCAAATGTATTTGATTCCATCTGTGTATTGTGCATATTTATTCCTATGTAACTGTATGGTTCTAGTGTACTAACCTGGTCTACCACTGGGTGGCAGATACGCTTGGCAGAGCTAGTTACAGGGGACGGACTGGATTGTCCATTCTCTCTCCCTCTAAAGGGAGCTGAAAGAGAGGAGGAGTTAGCTAGTGAGCAAGTTAGTCTAGTTTTCCCCCTCCTAGGGAGAGGTTGTGTGAGGAGTCCGTCTGACTTAACCCCTGCTAGGAGAAGGCAGCATGCCTGGTCCTGTCTGGACAGGATCTGTTAGTCCTACGCCAGCCTTATCACTGGAGGTTGCGCAAACCCAAGCATAAGTGAGCTTGAGGTACTCCTAACCAGTGATGGTCAGTTCGCAGTGTTAGCCAGCGAACACATGCGGGCTGCCATCTTTAGTAAGGTAGACTCACCCGTCCGGCGATGCACAGGTAAGCCCTTACCTGTGCCTGTGCCGGGAGCCGGTCTGAAATCAAATGCAGTCACCGGGAGCAGGCAGTTCCAAGAACAGCCCGATAAAGGCCCCCGGCGGCAGGAACTGCCTGCTCCCGGTGATTGCATTTGATTTCAGACCGGCTCCCGGCACAGGTAAGGGCTTGCCTGTGCATCGCCGGACAGGTGAGTCTACCTTACTAAAGATGGCAGCCCGCATGTGTTCGTGGCGAACACTGCGAACTGACCATCACTGCTCCTAACCAGGACAAGAAGTTCCTAGAGTTTTCCACAGCAAGACCACTACGACTAATATGGCTGAGCTAAGAGAGCTACTACACAGCAGTATTGTTGAGCGCAAATATTAATCGCGAATATCGCAACTTCGCTAATTCGCGAATATTTCGAATATAGTGCTATATATTCGCTATATATCGAATATTTGTCATTTTTTAACATCTGAAAAAATTATTCCTCCCTGCTTCTTAAGCAGGAAGGAATCATGTTTTCATATGGAAAAAGAAACTAATATTCTAAATAACGAATATATTCGCTATATTGCTATAACTTTATTTTTTAGAATATTCAGCATATTCTAAAACAAGAATATATAGCAATATAGCGAATATTCGCAAAAATACACATATAGACTGCAATTAAGCTAATATAGTGCTATATTTTTTTTTAATAGTGTAAATGATTTCCAAATCTGAAGTTCAGAAGATAAATAAAAAATTTGACTATAAAAAAAAAGTTTATAGCACTATATTAGCTAAATTACAGTCTATATGTGTATTTTACGAATATTCGCTATATTGCAATATATTCTTGTTCTAGAATATGACGAATATCCTAAAAAACTAAGTTATAGCAATATAGCGAATATTCGTAAAATACACATATAGACTGTAATTTAGCTAATATAGTGCTATAATCTAATTTTTTATTTCTCTTCTGAACTTCAGATTTGGAAATAATTGACACTATAAAAAAAAATACTATAGCACTATATTAGCTAAATTGCAGTCTATATGTGTATTTTACGAATATTCGCTATATTGCTATATATTCTTGTTTTAGAATATGACGAATATTCTTAAAACTAATATATAGCACTATATTTACTGCTATATATTCTTTATTGAGCAACTTCGCATTACGGGATTTTTTACATTTTAGATTAATCGCAATTGTGAAAATAATCTCGAATACGAATATTCGCGAATATGAAATGAATATTCTAGCATATATTCGCGAAATATCGCAAATTCGAATATGGGACCTGCCGCTCATCACTACACAGCAGAGAGGAGTCTGTTTGCAGTGAGAGTTCGCCTGCCAAAGTATACTGAAACGTGTTTGGATGATCGTTTGTTACAAGTAAAAGCAACTGTTCAACGTTTACTCAAGTCTGGACTCAACTTTGTTCTATACCATCCAAGTTCAACTACCCCCTTTTCACTGCTTCGGACCACACACGTCTGGGATCCAACCGTTTCCAAAGGTAGGAGCACCGTGACACGTTCAACACAACATCTCCAGGGATACTGTGGCCTATTTACCACCACTCTGGCCTTCCTACATCTGGGTACTATAACATTACTACAAAGGGAGCCTTGTGCTTTAGCTGCTTCACCGCAGATGGCGTCACTACTACCTACTCTAACAGAGGGACATATAATCGTAAATACCTCTAGAGGGGTAAGGGATCCCGCAGGCGCGGCCAGTGGACTCGTTGCACATTGTCAGTTCATAACTGAACAATATGTTATTTCTGTTTAGATTCAGTTTGGACCCTCAAATTCAATTCCCTTGCAGAACCCTATGTAATCCTGTGCAACACTGTGTAAATTCACCGTTAGGCCTCTTGTACATGAACATTTTTTTTTCCGTTTCCGTTCAGTTTTTGCGGATTTCGGTTGCGGTCCATATGCGGAGCCATTCATTTCAACGGAAGGTACTCCATATTTCCGTTCTGTTCAAAGATAGAACATGTCCTATTATTGCCCGCAAATCATGTTCCCTGGCTCTATTCAAGACAAAGGGTCTGCAAAAAAAGCTGAATGCATACGGAATGCATCCGTATGCCTTCCGTATCCGTTCCGTTTTTGCGGAACCATCTATTGAAAATGTTCTGCCCAGCCCAATTTTTTTATGTACTTACTGTTTAAACGTTATTGTATGCTTCCGTTTCCGATCCGCAAGAAACGGATCACAAACGGAGACCAAACGGCAAAACGGAATGGAAGCGGAATGGAAACGCTACTGAAACTTAAAAACGGACCTCAAAACCATACGGCTGTGTGTAATAGACCTTAAAGTGGCTGTAAGGTGAAGATTTAGTTTAAAAGCCCAGTGTGTAAATTACATTTTGCAAGTGTTCCCTGTTCTTATTTACTATCTAGAAATGGATCCTTTCTAATAGTTGATACTTGGTGACAATGTTCCTTGCCTAGTATTTGCGGCTTCGCAATATTTGGTCATACACAGCTGGTCACTTGAGATCACGGTAGTTATAGCAAGTGCTAGTCTGTCTTCCCTGATATCAGGAGCAACTCTACCCACAAGGTATCTCCTTGTCCTTGCATGCCCTTGCTTGGTATTGAATTAGTTTAGTAATTTTTCATAAATATCACATCGGTACTGGGGAACTCGGTGCTGGTATGTGAAAATCAGCCTGAAATTGTTCTGTCCTGTCGCAGAGCCCATGAAATGCTTTAAAGCTCTATTATCTGTGACATGAAGGAGTGAGCGGGGGGGAGGCAAGGGAGAAGGCGAGGAAGAAGAAGGTGGGAGGGGGGGGTAGTGAGCGGCACAGAGAGGGAGAGTGAACATACAGTAATCCACACAGCAGCTGGGAAACAGATCTGTGACTGGATGAAAAACTATAAATCCTGCAGACTTTATCTGCAGAAGGAGGAACAGATACAGAGAAGTCACTTTCCTGGGGAAAGAAGGGAAAAGATGCCACAGAGCCAGGAGCTTAGATTCTAGTAGGAAAGGCAATGACTTTCCTTAGCTCATTACTTGCCTCTCATGAGCCTGATGATGAGGGCTTAATGGTTTCTGCATCTAACGGCATATATCTGCCAAGTGTGTTATGCCCTGTGCTTAGGGCTGGCAAATCAGCCATTCAAGGAAACATATCACAAAGTTGCAGTTTACATTTACATACGTTAAGTAACTTTTTACATTTTTAAATATTTCACTTCTTTTGTAATCAATTTGAAATGTTTATATTATCCAAAGAAAATTCTAAATTGCTTGTGTTGCCCTTAGGGTACTTTCACACTTGCGTTTTTCTTTTCCGGCATAGAGTTCCGTCCTAGGGGCTCAATACCGGAAAAGAACTGATCTGTTTTATCCCCATGCATTCTGAATGGAGAGTAATCCGTTCAGGATGCATCAGGATGTCTTCAGATCTGTCTTTTCGACTGATCAGGCAACAGAGAAAACCACAGAATGCTACGGTTCTATCTCCGGCGAAAAAAACTGAAGACTTGCCTGAATGCCGGCATTTTTTTCCATAGAAATGTATCCGTCCTTCCGGTCTGCGCATGCGCAGACCAAAAAAAAGGTGAATAAAGTAAATGCCGGATTCGTTTTGCCGGATGACACCGGAAAGAAAGATCCGTCATTTCGATGCATTTTTCTGACTGATCAGGCATTTTTCAGACTGATCTGGATCCTGATCAGTCCTACTAATGCCATCAGTTGGCATAAGTTTTGCCGGATCCGTCAGGCAGTTCCAGCGACGGAACTGCTTGCCGGATCACTCTGCCACAAGCGTACCCTTACCATCATAGATGACCCCTAAAGGGATTATGCTGTGATTAATGTAAAAAAAGAAAATTAGACATCATATAGTACATGACAATGAAATTGAAATGTGGAAGGGCACTCACTAAATGGGAATAATTAATAAAATTGCATAAATATCCACATAAAACAATGATATTAAAACAGTAATAATAAAATAATACACCAGACATAAAATGCAGATATCTCATAAGTCCACAATCTTGTTATGCATATGCTGCCTGATGATTGCGCAAGCCTACTATATATTGCACAACCCGCTAAATAGGATCCAGACGAAGACTAAATTAGAAGTCCACACTCTCCATAGAAGACAATAGTGTAACTAATAAGTCCACAATATATACTTGTCAGATGGTTGGATATATATTACACAGGCCTGCTAAATTCATATACACTGCTCAAAAAAATAAAGGGAACACAAAAATAACACATCCTAGATCTGAATTAATTAAATATTCTTCTGAAATACTTTGTTCTTTACATAGTTGAATGTGCTGACAACAAAATCACACAAAAATAAAAAATGGAAATCAATTTTTTTTAACCCATGGAGGTCTGGATTTGGAGTCACCCTCAAAATTAAAGTGGAAAAACACACTACAGGCTGATCCAACTTTGATGTAATGTCCTTAAAACAAGTCAAAATGAGGCTCAGTAGTGTGTGTGGCCTCCACGTGCCTGTATGACCTCCTTACAACGCCTGTGCATGCTCCTGATGAGGTGGCAGACGGTCTCCTGAGGGATCTCCTCCCAGACCTGGACTAAAGCATCTGCCAACTGCTGGGCAGTCTGTGGTGCAACGTGACGTTGGTGGATAGAGCGAGACGTGATGTCCCAGATGTGCTCAATTGGATTCAGGTCTGGGGAACGGGCGGGCCAGTCCATAGCATCAATGCCTTCGTCTTGCAGGAACTGCTGACACACTCCAGCCACATGAGGTCTAGCATTGTCTTGCATTAGGAGGAACCCAGGGCCAACCGCACCAGCATATGGTCTCACAAGGGGTCTGAGGATCTCATCTCGGTACCTAATGGCAGTCAGGCTACCTCTGGCGAGCACATGGAGGGCTGTGCGGCCCTCCAAAGAAATGCCACCCACACCATTACTGACCCAATGCCAAACCGGTCATGCTGGAGGATGTTGCAGGCAGAAGAACGTTCTCCACGGCGTCTCCAGACTCTGTCACGTCTGTCACATGTGCTCAGTGTGAACCTGCTTTCATCTGTGAAGAGCACAGGGCGCCAGTGGCGAATTTGCCAATCTTGGTGTTTTCTGGCAAATGCCAAACGTCCTGCACGGTGTTGGGCTGTAAGCACAACCCCCACCTGTGGACGTCGGACCCTCATATCACCCTCATGGAGTCTGTTTCTGACCGTTTGAGCAGACACATGCACATTTGTGGCCTGCTGGAGGTCATTTTGCAGGGCTCTGGCAGTGCTCCTCCTGTTCCTCCTTGCACAAAGGCGGAGGTAGCGGTCCTGCTGCTGGGTTGTTGCCCTCCTACGGCCTCCTCCACGTCTCCTGATGTACTGGCCTGTCTCCTGGTAGCGCCTCCATGCTCTGGACACTACGCTGACAGACACAGCAAACCTTCTTGCCACAGCTCGCATTGATGTGCCATCCTGGATAAGCTGCACTACCTGAGCCACTTGTGTGGGTTGTAGACTCCGTCTCATGCTACCACTAGAGTGAAAGCACCGGCAGCATTCAAAAGTGACCAAAACATCAGCCAGGAAGCATAGGAACTGAGAAGTGGTCAGGTCACCACCTGCAGAACCACTCCTTTATTGGGGGTGTCTTGCTAATTGCCTATAATTTCCACCTGTTGTCTATCCCATTTGCACAACAGCATGTGAAATTGATTGTCACTCAGTGTTGCTTCCTAAGTGGACAGTTTGATTTCACAGAAGTGTGATTGACTTGGAGTTACATTGTGTTGTTTAAGTGTTCCCTTTATTTTTTTGAGCAGTGTATAATGCACAGACCTGCTATGTCCCATAATTGCTATAATCGACAGAATCCAGATGATAATAGGTGGACAGCAACAGGTGGTTAATAGCAGGATCGTATTAGTATATTTGGTTTAGGATATAGTCCCCCTCGATTCAGGTACACGGTATTTGTTAGACAGTGCTAATATGGTACATTACCGCTCCTGAGTTCTCCGGCTGTCAGTTGTAGACGCTCCTTATTTCAGCTTACCCAGCACGGCGTTCAGTTCGGCTTTACCCTGCGCGGCGTCCCGCGTGGTTTCAGAGTCAGACGTAGCGTCCCACGTGAATTTAGTCTTCGTCTGGATCCTATTTAGCGGGTTGTGCAATATATAGTAGGCTTGCGCAATCATCAGGCAGCATATGTATAACAAGATTGTGGACTTATGTCTGGTGTTTGATATTGCTGTGCCAATATATTATTTTATTATTACTGTTTTAATATCATTGTTTTATGTGGATATTTATGCAATTTTATTAATTATTTCGATTTAGTGAGTGCCCTTCCACATTTCAATTTCATTTTGCTTTTCTTGGGACGGGCAAGTCCAGTGAAGTGTGCACCCATTTTATTGTGCCCAATTGGTGAGCCACCGAATACACACAATTTACCAATTTTTTAGTACATGACAATGCCTTTCTAGAATCAGCAACCTTCAGCACTCCAGCTGCTGTGAAACTACAACTCCCAGCATGCAAACATGCTTCACTGTTCTTCTAACTCCCATAGATGTCAATGAAGCATTCTGGGATTTGTAGTTTCTGAACAGCTGGAGTGCCGAAGGTTGCTGATCCCTGTGCTAGATTATCTTCAGACTGGCAGCTGCGGGGGTGTCCTTCCTGCTGCAATCCTTTCCCTGTAACCGCCACAGCTTCTAACACAGGGATCAGCGACCTTCGGCACTCCAGCTGTTGTGAAACTACAATTCCCAGCATGCTCCATTCATTTCTGTGAGAGTTCTGAGAAGAGCAGAGGAAGTATGAATGCTGGGAGTTGTAGTTTCACAACAGCTGGAGTGCCAGAGGTTGCCTGCCCCTGTGCTAACAGCACATATGGCTAGTGGCAGTTGAAGCATGTTCGACCAGCTCAGTGAGACGGACAAAAAATAAGGAAAAGAACAAACAGCAGGTGGTGCTATATAGAAACATTTTATTGAATAGCTCAGTAGCTATCATAAATTTTTATTACATGCAATTACAAAAGGTATTCAGATCCAGGTGCAGGTTTGAAAAATGTAGAATATGTTTTGTGACACAAACCCTTTAAGGGGGAATGAACAACATTCAGTCCAATTATTGGGAGAAGACATTCATAGGAATGTTCATTCCCGATAACTAGCCCATATAATCATGCCGATCAGCCAAAAACTGGCATCTTTCATCAGGATGGAAGATGCACAATTATCGGCAGCAAATGTTCCTGTCGATAAATGTCTACGGTATCAATTGCTCCTCTCACCTTCATTTTGCATCAGCCAGTGTACGCCATACAGTGAATATAGGAACCATCTTTGTCACTTTTTCTATTCGACCTGGCGATTACGTGATGGTCAGGTGTCTCGGGGCAGAGCAGCAGGGCATTAGTAGACCCTGATCAGCTCTGCCTTGTACGAAGCCCCCACAGGAGGCTGTTTTCCCCTGTAACTGGAGCTCCTTTCGATGCCCCAGTTACAGTGAAAATAGTGCAAAATAGGGATCGACCGATATAGATTTTTTTAGGGCCGATACCGATAATTTGTGAACTTTCAGGCCCGATAGCCGATAATTTATAGCGATATTCTGTGAAATTTCATTTAAAAAAAAAATAATTCCTACAGAAATCTGCTGAAAATGAATATTTTTATTGTTAATATGTATTTTATTTTTTTTTGTAAATCTTTCTTTTTTATTTATACTTAATATTTTGGTGTTTTTTTTTTACTAACTTTTAGCCCCCTTAGGGACTAGAACCCTTGTCCTATTCACCCTGATAGAGATCTATCAGGGTGAATAGGACCTCACACTGTCCCTGCTGCTCTGTGCACACAGCAGCATGGAGCTCACCATGGCAGCCAGGGCTTCAATAGCGTCCTGGCTGCCATGGTAACTGATCGGAGCCCCAGGATTACACTGCTGGGGCTCCGATCGGAGGAGGAGGGGAGAGGGGACCATGTGGCCACTGCCACCAATGATTAAAACTGGGGGGGCTTGGGTGGGGGGGCGCACTGCGCCACCAATGTTTTTAATACTGGGGTGGGGGGCGCACTGCGCCACCAATGTTTTTAATGTGGGGGCGCACTGCACCACCAATGATTAATACTAGGGGGCTTGGGGGGGCACACTGCATCACCAATGAACATAAATCTCTCATTTATTCATATACAGGATGCGGGAGCTGGCTGCAGAATCACATAGCCGGCTCCCGACCTCTATGAGAGGTAGCTGCGATCCGCAGCACCTGAGGGGTTAACTACCGCGGATCGCAGCTACCGCTCATAGAGGTCGGGAGCCGGCTATGTGATTCTGTAGCCAGCTCCCGCCTCCTGTTCAATTTGAATGAATGAGTAAGTCAACATCATTGGTGGCGCAGTGGCCAAAGCCCCTCCCCTCCTCTTCTCATCTGCCTCTTCATTGGCGGCAGCGGCAGCAGCAGCACAGGGGGAGGGAGACACTGCTTCCTTCTCCCCTGTGCTGCTGAGGGAACACGGAAAGAGCTATCGGAATATCGGCAAAATAGATGCCGATACCGATAACTGTCAAAATCCTGAATATCAGCCGATAATATCGGTAAAACCGATAATCGGTCAATCCCTAGTGCAAAATACAATTTTTTTTAAAATAAATTGTCAGTGCCCCCCAGAGGTCTATGTCTTTTGATGACCTCTTGGGGGACACATTATGTGGCAAAAATAAATAAAAAAAACAAGTAAAAATATAATAAAATAAAAAATGAAAACTGAAGACAATGAAAATGAAAATGGTCACTATTATCAAGCAAAACTGTACATATTACATATGAAAACTAGGCTTGGGCAAATCGAGCTTGGATCATAGATGCGAAATCGATTTGTTTAAACACTTCACTTTAATGCTGTCCAGAGACCTTTCTCCGTATAACATTAAGGGCTCATGCACACAAACATATTTTCTTTCCGCGTCTGTTCCGCTTTTTTTGTGGACCGTATACGGAACCATTCATTTCAATGGGTCCGCAAAAAAAACTGAAGGTACTCTGTGTGCATTCCGTTACCGTATGTCCGTATTTCCGTTCCGCAAAAAAATAGAACATGTCCTATTATTGTCTACATTACAGACAAGGATAGGACTGTTCTATTAGGGGCCAGCTGTTCTGTTCCGCAAAATCCATAATGCACACGGACGTCATCCGTATTTTTTGCCGATTCTTTTTTTTGCGAACCGCAAAATACATACGGTAGTGTGCAAGAGGCCTAAAATGTATGACCTCTGTGGAGGCAAAATTTGTTTCAGCCGAAGTCGCACGAAACCTGGGTGAAAGAATTTTTAATTTATATCTGCATCCGAGTTCACACATCAGTTATTTGGTCAGTTATTTCCATCAGTTATTGTGAGCCAATACCAGAAGCAAAGCCTACACAGAGATCGTGTAATGGAAAGATCTGCACCTGTTCTGAGTTTTTGACCTGCAACTGGTTTTGGCTCACAATCACTGATGGAAATAACTGACCAAAAACTGAAGTGTGAACTCAGCCTTATGCCTCATGCACATGACCGTATGTATTTTGCGGTCCCTTAGAACTCATGCACGCGAACGTATTTTCTTTCCGTGTCCGTTCCGTTCTTTTGCGGACCGTATGCGGAACCATTCATTTTAATGGGTTAGCAAAAAAAACTGAAGTTACTCCGTGTGCATTCCATTTCCGTATGTCCGTATTTCTGTAACACAAAATAATACAACATGTCCTATTATTGTCCACATTAAGGACAAGGATAGAACTGTTCTATTAGTGGCCAGCTGTTCTTTTCCGCAAAATACAGAATGCACGTGGACGTCATACGTATTTTTTGTGGATCAGTTTTTTGCAGACCGCCAAATACATACAGTCGTGTGCATGAGCCCTTAAGCACATATATATACACGCATGCTGTACATAGTATACATATATAGTTGAAGCCAGAAGTTCACATACACTATATAAAATGCATGTTTTTCTCAATATCTGACATGAAATCAGAATAAACCTTCCCTGTTTTTGGTAAATTAGGATTACCACAATTATTATGTGCCAAATTCCAGAATAATGAGAGAGAATATTTTAAGGCCATTTGATTACTTTCTGCAAAGTCAAAAGTTTGTATACATTTCATTAATATTTGGTACCATTGCCCTCAAACTGTATGACTTGGGTCAAACGTTTTGGATATCCTTCCACAAGCTTCCCATAATAGTTGGTCGGAATTTGGGCCCATTCCTCCTGACAAAACTGGTGGAACTGAGCCATGTTTGTTTAGTCGCCTTGCTCGCACCTGCCTTGCTTTGCCCATACATTTTCAATAGGATTGAGATCAGGGCTTTGTGATGGCCATTCTAAAACATTGACTTTGTTATCCTTTAGCCACTTTGTAACCAGTTTGGTAGTATGCTTCGGGTCATTGTCCATTTGGAAGACCCATTTCCGGCCAAGCTTTAACTTCCTGCCTGATGTCTTGAGATGTTGGTTCAGTATTTCCACATAATCTTCTCTCCTCATGATGCCATCTATTTTGTGAAGTGCACCAGTTCCTCCTGCAGAAATCCAACAACCCCACAACATGATGCTGCCACCCCTGTGTTTCACAGTTGGGATGGTGTTCTTAGGCTTCCAAGCCTCTCACTTTTTCCTCTAAACATAACGATGGTCATTATGGCCAAAAAGTTAAATTTTAGTTTCGTCAGACCACAGGACGTCTCCAAAAATGTAATCTTTGTTCCTGTGTGCATTTGCAAACATTAATCTGGCTTTTTTATGTTTCTTTTAGAGTAATGATTGGCTTCTTCCTGGCAGAGTGGCCTTTCAGCCTATGTTGATACAGTACTCGTTTCACTCTGGATATTGACACAATCTTTCCAGCTTCCGCCATCATCTTCACAAGGTCTTTTACTTTTGTTTTTGGGTTGATATGCACATGTCGGACCAAAGCACGTTCATCTCTGGGACACAGAACCCGTCTCCTTCCTGAGCGGTATGATGGCTGGACATTCCCATCTTGTTTGTGATTGCGTATAATTGTTTGTACAGATGAACAAGTCACCTTCAGGTATCTTGAAATTGCCTCCAATGTTGAGCCAGACTTGTGCAAGTCCACAATTCTCTTCCTGATATATTGGCTGATTTCTTTAGACTTTCCCATGATGCTACACAAAGAAGCAGTGTGTTTCAGGTGTGCATTTAAATACATCCACAGGTGTGCCTCGTATTAACTCAGATGTTGCAAACACATGACATCATCCTATGGGCAGTCCAGAATTGTTTAAAGGCATAGTAATCTTAGTGTATGTAAACTTTTGACATTGCAGAAAGTAATAAAAATGCCTTAGGCTACTTTCACACTAGCGTTTTTTCTGGATCCGGCAGGGTCCAGCAAAAACGCCTCGGTTACTGATAATACAACCGTCTGCATCCGTTATGAATGGATCCGGTTGTATTATCTTTAACATATTTTTAACATTGCCAAAACGGATCTGTCATTAACTTTATTGAAAGTCAATGGGGGACAGATCCGTTTTCTATTGTGGCAGATTGTGCCAGAGAAAACTGATTGACTTGTATTGGGGCCATGACGGATCCGTTTTGCTCCGCATCCCCAGGACGGAAAGCAAAATACAACATGTTTCAGTTTGCTCTACGGTCTGGGAACGCAACTAAGCGGAACAGAATGCATTTTGGAGCACTCCGTTCAGTTCAGTTTTGTCCCCATTGACAATGAATGGGAACAAAACGGAAGCGTTTTTTTTCCGGTATTGAGACCCTATGACGGAACTCAATACCGGAAAACTTTAACGCTAATGTGAAAGAACCCTTAAAACATTCTGTCTCTCATTATTCTAGCATTTGGCACATAATAATAATAATTATGGTAATCCTAATTGACCAAAAACACAAAAGGTTTATTCTGATTTCATGTCAGATATTGAGAAAAACATGCGTATGTGTCTTTTTATATAGTGTATGTAAACTTCTGGTTTCAACTGCCTTTATGTAAAATCTTGTCTAAAGCCCACACTCCGTGAAGATATAAGTGAGGGACATGAACATGTGGAGTCACTGTGGGTAGAGATACATGGAGCTAAAAACAACAATAAATTACTAATAGGAGTCTACTATAAACCACCTAATATACCAGAGTCCACAGAAAATCTACTACTAAACGAGATAGACAAGGCGGCAAATCATAATGAGGTGGTTATTATGGGGGACTTCAACTACCCAGATATAGACTGGGAAACTGAAACTTGTATATCTCATAAAGGAAACAGATTCTTGGCAATAACCAAAGACCATTATCTCTCCCAACTGGTTCAGGACCCGACTAGAGGGACGGCCATACTGGACTTAATATTAACCAATAGACCTGACAGAACAACAGACGTGCAGGTTGGGGGACACCTGGGAAATAGTGACCATAAAGTAATAACCTTCCAATTATCATTCAAAAGAGCGTTTCTACAGGGAGAAACAAAAATACCAAACTTCAAAAAAGCTAAATTTAGCCAACTAAGAGAGGCCATAGGCCTAACTAACTGGGACAAAGTCCTCAAAAATAAAAATACAGCCAAAAAATGGGATATCTTTAAAAACATCCTAAAATCTCATTGTGAGAGGTACATACCGTATGGGAATAAAAGGTTAAGGAACAAAAAGAAACCAATGTGGATAAACAGAACTGTAAAGAAAGCAATAAATGACAAAAAGAAAGCATATAAAACCCTAAAACAGGAGGGTAGCACGGAAGCACTGAAAAACTATAAGGAAAAAAACAGAACATGTAAAAAACAAATAAAAGCGGCCAAATTAGAGACCGAGAGATTAATTGCCAAACAGAGTAAAACTAACCCTAAAATGTTCTTCAATTATATAAATGTTAAAAAGTATAAATCTGAAGGTGTCGGCCCTTTAAAGAGTAATGAGGGGGGAGTCGCAGAGAGCGACGAGGAGAAAGCAAAGCTGTTAAATATTTTTTTCTCCAATGTATTCACTGAGGAAAATAAACTGTCAGATGAAATGCTGAATGCTGAAATAAATTCGCCATTAAAAGTGTCCTGTCTGACCCAGGAAGAAGTACAACAGCGACTTAAAAAAATCAAAATAGACAAATCGCCAGGACCAGATGGCATACACCCCCGTATCCTAAGGGAATTAAGTAATGTCATAGCCAGACCCTTATTTCTGATATTTGCGGACTCTGTACTGACAGGGAATGTCCCACAGGATTGGCGCATGGCAAATGTGGTGCCAATATTCAAAAAGGGTCCAAAAACAGAGCCTGGAAACTATAGGCCGGTAAGTTTAACATCTGTTGTGGGTAAACTGTTTGAAGGTTTTCTGAGAGATGCTATGTTAGAGCATCTTATGGGAAATAAGCAAATAACGCCATATCAGCATGGCTTCGTGAGGGATCGGTCATGTCAAACTAATTTAATCAGTTTCTATGAGGAGGTAAGTACTAGACTTGACAGCGGCGAATCAATGGATGTCGTGTATCTGGACTTCTCCAAAGCATTTGACACTGTACCTCATAAAAGGTTAGTATATAAAATGAGAATGCTCGGACTCGGAGAAAACGTCTGTAAGTGGGTAAGTAACTGGCTCAATGATAGAAAACAGAGGGTGGTTATTAACGGTACATACTCAGATTGGGTCACTGTCACTAGTGGAGTACCTCAGGGGTCAGTATTGGGCCCTATTCTCTTCAATATATTTATTAATGATCTTGTAGAAGGCTTGCATAGTAAAATATCAATTTTCGCAGATGACACTAAACTGTGTAAAGTAATTAACACTGAAGAGGACAGTATAATACTACAGAGGGATCTGGATAGATTGGAGTCTTGGGCAGATAAGTGGCAGATGAGGTTTAACACTGAGAAATGTAAAGTTATGCACATGGGAAGGAATAATGCAAGTCACCCGTACATACTAAATGGTAAAACACTCGGTAACACTGACATGGAAAAGGATCTAGGAATTTTAATAAACAGCAAACTAAGCTGCAAAAAACAGTGTCAGGCAGCGGCTGCCAAGGCCAATAAGATAAAGGGTTGCATCAAAAGGGGCATAGATGCCCGTGATGAGAACATATTCCTACTACTTTACAAATCACTGGTCAGACCACACATGGAGTACTGTGTACAGTTCTGGGCTCCTGTAAACAAGGCAGACATAGCAGAGCTGGAGAGGGTCCAGAGGAGGGCAACTAAAGTAATAACTGGAATGGGGCAACTACAGTATCCTGAAAGATTATCAAAATTAGGGTTATTCACGTTAGAAAAAAGACGACGGAGGGGAGATCTAATTACTATGTATAAATATATCAGGGGGCAGTACAGAGATCTATCCCATCATCTATTTATCCCCAGGACTGTGACTGTGACGAGGGGACATCCTCTGCGTTTGGAGGAAAGAAGGTTTGTACACAAACATAGAAAAGGGTTCTTTACGGTAAGAGCAGTGAGACTATGGAACTCTCTGCCTGAGAAGGTGGTGATGGTGAGTACAATAAAGGAATTCAAGAGGGGCCTGGACGTATTTCTGGAGTGTAATAATATTACAGGCTATAGCTACTAGAGAGGGGTCGTTGATCCAGGGAGTTATTCTGATTGCCTGATTGGAGTCGGGAAGGAATTTTTTATTCCCCTAAAGTGAGGAAAATTGGCTTCTACCTCACAGGGTTTTTTTTGCCTTCCTCTGGATCAACTTGTAGGATGACAGGCCGAACTGGATGGACAAATGTCTTTTTTCGGCCTTATGTACTATGTTACTATGTTACTAACTGTACCTTCATATAGTGCACTAGTAATACTGCCATCATTATGAATAAGGCTACGTCTACACGACGACATTTGTCGCGCGACAGATAGGGCACAACTACACTGCAACATTTGTAGCGCAACATTTTGTTGCATGCTGCAGTGCGACACCATAGACTGCCATTATAAAAATTGTCGCGCGACATTAGTGCAACAAAATGTCGCGCGACAAATGTCGTCGTGTAGACATAGCCTAG
Organism: Bufo bufo; assembly: GCF_905171765.1. Classification (NCBI taxonomy): domain Eukaryota; kingdom Metazoa; phylum Chordata; class Amphibia; order Anura; family Bufonidae; genus Bufo; species Bufo bufo. The sequence goes on from NC_053389.1 coordinate 280,396,465, forward strand.
CTCTAGGTTTTAAACTAATTTAAGATAAATCTCTGCAGAACAGAATATAGTCACATGAGAGACGGCCCTATGTGCTTGGATTTTATTATAGAAAATATTTGCAGTGACATGAATATAAGCACACAGAGGCCTCGCTTTATTAAAATCATAAATATACCACAGGCGATATTTTCTGTATACATGTGTTTTAGCATAACTACTGGGCTAGAAAGCTAAGTAAATTGAAAAACAAGCAATAGCTCTTACGCGCCTACGTTTTGATGTCTTCTATGCGTATTTTGGTTTAGACCTATTTGTTTTATAGCTATTGTGCCTCACTCCTAAGTAGATCTTGCTATAATTGAGGACGTGCAGCTTTTTTTTAATCTACAATGAAACAACTACAATAAAAAGAAAACTAGTGTGGAGATATAAAACTTAGAAAACTACACGGCTGTATTTATATCTGAGATGCCCTATAATGTCCGACTGGGTTAATTATCTCTCTTTTTAATATGAGATTTATTAGTATTTTTATTGTTATTTTTTATGTATGAGAAGAAGTGATATTAAATGGTTGTAGAAGGGAGGAATAATTTGGGGTACGGTGGCATGCCCTACTATGGATGCAGTGGAAAATCCCTCTAGTTGAATCAGAAAAAAAGATAATTGAATAACTTCTTAAAAGGGATATTCTGACCCAGGGGCATAGCTATAGGGGGTACAGAGGTAGCAGTCGTTACCGGGCCCACATAAGAAGACACCAGTATTATATAAAGTGCATGCTAGTCAAGTTACACCTCTGGCTGGAGGGAAGGTCAAGAACTTGGCATGGCGGGGGGGTGGGGGGGGGGGGGTGTTACGGTAGGTTTAAGGGATGGGAGAAAAAGAAATATAAAAAAAGAAATATAACAATCACAATTCACTGCAGAACGGCTAATGGGACATACGTACATTTCCTTTTAATACACCCCGTAAATGGCTGTAGTACAATGTAACTTCACCGCAGAACGGCAATTAAGACGTATTCTTTTTCCTATTTCCACACCCCCCAAAAAAAAATATAACAATCACAATTCACCGCAGAACGGCTAATGGGACGTACGTATCTTTCCTATTAATACACCCCGTAAATGTAGTACAATGTTACTTCACCGCTGAACATACAGTCCTGATCAAAAGTTTAAGACCACTTGAAAAATGGCAAAAAAACATATTTTACATTGTTGGATCTTAACAAGGTTCCAAGTAGAGCTTCAACATGCAACAAGAAGAAATGAGAGTGAGACAAAACATTTTTTGAGCATTCAATAACTATTAAACTGAAACAGGCTGTTTTTCAGCTGATCCAAATTTTAGGACCACATGCCGTTGTGATGGCAAAGGCAAAAAAACTCTCCCTTTTTGAACGTGGTCGGGTTGTTGAACTGCATAAGCAGGGTCTCTCACAGCGCACCATCGCTGCTGAGGTGGGACGCAGTAAGACAGTCATTTGGAATTTCTTAAATGATCCTGAGGGTTATGGAACTAAAAAGTCAAGTGGAAGACCCAAAAAAATTGCACCAGCACTGAGCCAGAGGATCCAATTGGCTGTACGTCAAGACACTGGACGATCCTCGACCCAAATTAAGGCCCTTACTGGTGCTGACTGCAGCCCCATAACCATCAGACGGCATCTGAGACTGAAGGGCTTCAAAAACAAAAAACGTCTTCAAAGACCTCATCTCCTTGAACGCAACAGAACTGCTCGTTTGGACTTTGTAAGAGAGCACCAAACATGGGACATTCAAAGGTGGAAGAAAGTTTTATTCTCTGATGAGAAAAAAATGTAGCCTTGATGGTCCTGATGGTTTCCAACGTTACTGGCATGACAAGCAGATCCCAGCTGAGATGTTTTCTACGCGCCACAGTGGAGGGGGCGCCATAATGGTCTGGGGTGCTTTTTCCTTCAGTGGAACAATGGAGCTTCAGTAAGTGCAGGGGCGTCAAACGGCCGCTGGCTATGTCCAGATGTTGCAGAGAGAATTCCTCATGACTGAGGGCCCTCGTCTTTGTGGTAACGACTGGGTTTTTCAACAGGACAACGCTACAGTACACAATGCCCGCAGGACAAGGGACTTCTTCCAGGAGAAAAACATCACTCTTTTTGCCCATCCTGCATGTTCCCCTGATCTAAATCCAATTGAGAACCTTTGGGGATGGATGGCAAGGGAAGTTTACAAAAATGGACAACAGTTCCAGACAGTAGATGGCCTTCGTGCGGCCGTCTTCACCACTTGGAGAAATGTTCCCACTCACCTCATGGAAACACTTGCATCAAGCATGCCGAAACGAATTTTTGAAGTGATAAACAATAACGGCGGAGCTACTTATTACTGAGTTCATGTTTGGAAGTTGGATTTCTGTTTTGGGGGGGTTAGTTTTTTTTTTGGAGGTGTGGTCCTAAACTTTTGATCAGCTGAAAAACAGCCTGTTTCAGTTTATTCGTTGTTTTCATTAAATTGAATGCTCAAAAAATGTTTTGTCTCACTCCCATTTCTTCTTGTGGCATGTTGAAGTTCTACTTGGAACCTTGTTAAGATCCAGCCATGCTAAATATGATTTTTTTGCCATTTTTCAAGTGGTCTTAAACTTTTGATCAGGACTGTATATATATATATTTTTTTTTTCTTATTAACACACACACACACACAAAAAAATATATAAAACAATGTAAAATCAACGCAGAACGGCTAATATGACGTACGTATCTTTCCTATTAATACATCCTGTAAATGGCTGTATCACACAGAACTTGCACCCCACTCATAAGCAAGGTTTGCTGGAATTACTGATCTATCATATAGTGCAAACAACCTAAAAGCAGCAGTATAACAGCAATTTGGATCCCCAATTTGATAGGATGTTCAAGTTATACATTTTTATCTTGTTGTCAACGATTTAAGTTCACATACAGCTTTTAGGCTAGGTCTACACGACGACATTTGTTGCGCGACATTTTGTCGCACCAATGTCACGCGACAATTTTCATAATAGTAGTCTATGGTGTCTCACTGCGACATGCGACATGCTGCGACTGCGACACGACCGTCGCAAAAAACCCACATGTTGCAGTGTAGTTGTGCCCTATGTGTGACAAATATCGTCGTGTAGACCTAGCCTTATCTCAGTTTTAAGCTTCAGCTTGCTCCACCATGATCTCAGGAGTTCGCTTGCCACTGCTATGAATGTGTATTTCGGTTTTGAAAGCCCATAGCATTCTAAAACAAAAAAAGACCAGACATCTGGCATTTGCAATTCAGTGCCAATGATGAATTAGGAGACAAGTACTTTATGGTGGTGGCACTCAGAGAGTCATAACTAACCGATCTCTATTGAGAGCAGAACAACACCAAGATCTTAACAGCAGCCGCCAGATACGACATCATGTGATAGACACAATGCTCGGCATCTTCCATTTCCATAACTCACATCACAGCCTCAACCTGTCCCCTCTCACTAAAAGAGGCCATAAATTCCTATACATTTTGTATATAGCCAGTGAAGGGCATTATTTATTATCATGATATTCTGAATTAAATTGCATTCCCACCGCAATAAAGCAGAATCATTCCACCGTATACCTGGATACTGTTCTTCTACATACAATATCATAGGATTTACATAAGAAAAATCATAAAGCTCTCCAGAAAAGGTTTATTGGGATCTAGACTTTAAATGAGAACTAAACCTAAAATACAACATACCTCATTTATTAAAACCATGGAGAAATGTAGTATTATATTTGACCATTCAAATTTAAAAGTGGTGGAGAAACCATAAACATATTTTGCATTAGGACCCAAGTTACAGACCAGGGGGGAATTTATCTGTGTTGGTGTACTTTATGCCACAATTATCAAATGTCACATGTTGTCTGATAAATTGATAAATCCTTAAATCTAACACTTTTGTCTAGAAAAGCTATCCCAGTTTTTCTAATCCACCCTCCTGGAGCGAGATTATGACATTTTTTGTGACCTTTTAAAAAAAGTCTCAGCCACCCACCCATATGTGAAAACTGGAGTGAGTGGTGTAAAAATGCAAAAAGTTGCAACATTTTTGGGCAAGTTATGGCAAAAAGTCACAAAAGCCTAATTTTTTAAGCCAGAATTCTGGAGTGAAGACATGATAATCAGGGCCCTGGTCTTCCAGAGTGAGAGCCACTGCTGTTAGTAGCTCTCTGCTCAAGCTGCAGACGGTATATTAAGGCTACTTTCACACTAGCGTTCGGGGCTCCGCTTGTGAGCTCCGTTTGAAGGCTCTCACAAGCGGCCCCGAACGCATCCGTACTGCCCTAATGCATCAGTGGATGCGGATCCGCTCAGAATGCATCAGTCTGACAGCGTTCAGCCTCCGCTCAGCAGGCGGACACCCGAACGCTGCTTGCAGCGTTAGGGTGTCCGCCTGGCCGTGTGGAGGCAAACGGATCCGTCCAGACTTACAATGTAAGTCAATGGGGACGGATCCGTTTGAAGTTGACACAATATGGCTCAATTTTCAAACGGATCCGTCCCCCATCCATTATGAACAACTTTCAAACTCAGAATTTTTTCTACACTATAATGCAGACGTCTGCATTATAGGAGCGGATCCGTCTGTGCAGACACCAGACGGATCCGCTCTGAACGCAAGTGTGAAAGTAGCCTTACATAGGTAAAATCTGCCACTGATTCAGAAAATGGGCATTTTCCGCTGCTAAATTCACATTCAAAACTCCACCAATAGTTTTACCATTGACATTCTCATTTTTACACCATGTGCACAAAGTGTAAAAATGGTAGAGCCTTTTTCAGTAAGTGATTTGAAAAACTCTTAGGAAATGATATGTTATCTGTTAGAAGCAGATTTGATTGTGGATTTCATAGAAGTCAACAGAGAAGGAGGAAAACCTCAATTAAAAACTCTTCTAAAACTTCCTCTAAAACTGCCACCAAATTGCTAATCTGCCACCAAAAATGTTTTCAGCTACTGATTTTTCTAACAGAAGGTGGTGGCCCTCTATTGCATCAATGATGACCAAATGCCTGCAAAATCTCCAATGGGTGCTGCCAGTAATCCAGTTAAAACAACAATGTTGGAAAATGCTAAAATATTTATTGCAAAGATGTACAACGCGTTTCAAGGTTAACCACTTCCTCAGGTTCAGTGTTGTACCCGAGGAAAAGGTTGAATCAATCTCGAAAACACGTTACAGTTTTACAATACATTTTTTAGCATTTTTCAACATTGTTTGCTTGATGTCTCATTTAGAGAGGTTGACAGGTGGAATCAGGGGCCACTCATAGTCGTGCCCGACATACCACAACTCACTCTGGTTAAAATAGTCACCCCTTTATTTACTATATTGGAGTTTCCACACTATTAAGTGTTTTTATTGTCTACTAATAGGCCAAATGGCAGTGGACTGTCATCTGTTTAAGAAATGAAAGATGGCTTTTGATCATAATACCGCCTAACCTAGAGACCAGGCAGTGACAGGAGAGCAGCATATAGTGCCTTATCTGCATGCATACTGTTATTGTCTTGCCTTATTTAGACCTCCAATAGTGCAATATAGTTGTCATTAAATCTATAAACAGGGTCTTCTCTATAAAGATGATGAGAAGACTCTGTTCATCTGTCCAAGTCTAAACAGCAAAGCTGTCAAGTGAACAACAGGAATTGACAGCCTACTGCGTCTACTCTAGTGGGCAGTGTAAAAACTGCAATGTTTTAAGATTCATTTATTTATTTTTATTATTTGGGTAGTAAGAAAAAATATATATATTTATAATAAAAACCTGGTTTAAATTATGACATTTTCTGATGATATCATCCTTTAACATTTAGCTATAAACCAACAAAGCCAAGAGGCATAGACGAAAACAGTGAGCACACATAATCATACAAATTAATAATCTTTACTCCATGACATAGGCATAGGCTACTTTCACACCTCTAGTGTGAAACTCCGGCATGGCTGTTCTGGCAGACAAGCGGAGAATCGACCGGACACAAACCGTGTCTGACCGGTCCTCCGCTTGTCTGCCGGAATGCGTATGGTTCTCCGCCAGACCCCACGATACCTAATGGGGTCGGTGGACATTCCGTCCTCATCCGGCGGCGCCAGATCCGGAGAATTCCAGCAGGCTGTTTTCTGCCAGAACAGCCTGCCAGAATTCAAACCGGGAGATGTGAAAGTAGATATACATAGGCAAAGATAAAAGATAAAATCACAAAAATGTGAACACACAAAAAGTAATGTCATGATACACAACCACTTAAACTTGATGATATCTTCCTTTAACATTTAGCTACTTAGTGTTATTCTCCTTTGTATTTTTTCTTCTTTTTCTTCTTCCATTAAATAATAAATGCCCCCCCCAGCCCTTCATCGCAGCAATGCCACACATTAAATACAGCATTTTTGCTTCGGTTTTCTTTCTGCAACAGTAATCCTGTCTCCAACCACACTACTATCGTCTAGGCTCCCCTATGTATGAAGTTCATTTCAATATTATTTCAGGCCTTATGCTTTAAGTAGATTTCATACATACAAGTAATTGCACGCTAGACTGAAATTCAGTAAATAATTAGGGTTTAGTTTGAAGACACGCAGTCTGGGAGATGTCATGACAGCCAACAAACCAGCGCCAACTATCCAGGCAATGATTACTACTATACAGCTACTCTTATGATCAGGCTGGAGCGCCTTGATTGGTTAAATATATGTGCATAATCTAGCATTGCTGGGCCAGAGTGAGAAATGGGAAAGAGCAGCTGACACGTTTCACATAAATGATGAATGTGGAACCCTGGCACCCGGCACTCTACTTGATTGTGTAATCTCCTGAGTGATTCGCTTTATTCCAGGATATGGGCTGCCATGTGACAGGTGATTTCCACACCATACAACCGAGTTTACACTTTAATGGAAAGATCTAAAAATTTTGTTCCTTCCAGCTGCAGAAAACTTCAAAAAATTCCATCTGCCTTCTTCCCTCATCTGTATATGTCAACGGCTGTAGGCGGCAATGTGTACAAAGTCTTGTCAACCATCAGTTAATGGTGGCTTACATAAATCCACAGCCCTTTGGGGTTTCAAGTGTTTTAGTGGCAGAGCCAATGGCAGATAAAATCCAAATGATCAAGTGATGTAAAGGAAGCAGCAATCGTGTGGCTGTTTGTAGCATCGTGTGAAGTGACCACACAGAGCACACAAATGGATTGAGTTTATAAACTGTGTTTAATTTACTATAACCTTTTTTACATATATATTACTTTTTACTTTCCGCTTCTCCACTGACTAATACAACACGACTGTGAAAATACAAAGGCAAAAATGGTTGTTTTTCAAGCCACACTGCACTGAGGAAGCCCGAAGTTTTTGTCTTCAAATATAAAGCTGCCTTTTAAAGAATACCTATTAGGCCTAGTTCACATGAACGTGTGTGATCCGTGGCCGTATTGCGGCCCGCAAATTGCGGGCCGCAATACACGGCCACAGTTCCATGTGCATTCCGCATCACGGATGCGGACCCATTCACTTCAATGGGTCCGCAAATCCGGAATTGCGGAACGGCCGCACGGAACAGGACCCCTCGGAAGCACTACGGAGTGCTTCCGTGGGGTTGCGTCCCGTACTTCCGTTCCGCAAAAAGATAGAACATGTCCTATCTTTTTGCGGAACGGGCGGATCGCGGACCCATTAGAGTGAATGGGTCCGCGATCCGAAGTGGCTGACCTAGGGCCGGCGATCGTGCATTGCGGCCCGCAATTTGCGGGCCGCAGCACGGGCACGGGTCACACACGTTCGTGTGAACTAGGCCTTAGAGAAAAGCAAATTGATTCTATTTTGATGATATTTTAATTTACAAATAAAATCCAACAGCCTATTGTCACTGTCACTTTGCCCTTACTAATGTTGTCCTGCCATTTTTCACTCCCTGCCTTCCTGGAGCCATAACTTTTTTATTTTTTCACTCACATAGCCATATAAGGACTGTACTTTCTAAGGTCACTATTTAATATTGCATAGAATGTAGAGGGAAGCTGGAAAAAAAATTCCAAATGTGGTGGAATTCCACCACAGTTTTATGGGTTTTGCTTTACTGCATTCACTATGCAGTAAAACTGACTTGTGCCCTTCATTCTCCAGGTCAGTGAGATTACAGCAATACCACATAGGTATAGTTTTTCTTGCATTTTAAAACCGAAAAAAATGTAAACTTTTTAAAAAATTTATTTTTTTCCCCTTTTGATTGCCATATACTGACCCCCCTCCCCCCCATACCTTTTTTATAGTTATGTCTATAGAGATGTGTGAGGGTTCATTTTTTGCGGGACAATCTGTAGTTTTTTAGAATACCATTTTGGGCGTGTATGACTTTTTGATCACTTTTTGACATTTCTATTTTTTGTCTGTTATGCCATTCATCGTATGGGATACGTTTTTTATATATAAATAGTACAGGTGTTTTCACATGTTTTTTATTTTTTTATTGTTGAAGTATTTTTATTTTGGGGAAAGGGGGGGTCATTTGAATTTTCATATTCTTTAAAACATTTTTTGTTGTTGTTTTTTTTTAGCTTTTTTTAGGTCCCAAAGTGGATCACAACATGCACTCATCAGATTGCAATTTGTATAGAGTAATGGAATTTTCTCCATTATCCTATACAGAACAAGCTATATTACAATTCAGTGCTGGTATGAATTGTAATACACAAGTAATTAGCCTGGAAGCCTAGTAGAGAATCAGCCTCATTACTTACATGGAAACGCCTTCCCTGATCTCCGCCCTGAGGAGGTGTTCCTGCATAAGCACTTACGGGTTTCACATTCGACCACAGCATCTAAGGGGTTAAATTTCAGCGAACCGCATTACTGCCAATTGCAGACATTAGCTGCGGGTGTCTGTTGTATGAAACAGCAGGCACCCAGTAGCTATGGCACTTGCTCCGCTCTGGAGTGGGCTCCATCTTTAAAGACCCGACATCTGCCATACATGTAGGGTGGATATCAGGAAGCAGTTGCAGTAGTTGAAAAAGGTTGGATACAGTCCTAGGAGACCTGAGAGCGTCATACACGACTTTTCAGGGCAATCTGAGCACTTTTGAATTGAGTCGAATTTACTTGTACTTAAATCGAATCTGCTAACCGATTCATTTCATGAAATGTGCTTATCTGTAATACCTTTTAGTCTAATATCTGCATTTTTTCATAATGTAACAAGGCATGTGGAAATATTCCATTTTGTAATATATCTACTGTAATTAAAGAGAAAGCATTCCACCCCCCTGTGGTTTCCCTTTCCCTGTCTCTTCATGGTTCTCTCAACCAGTAAAGACTCCAGCTAGTGTAAAACAGTAAATAGAAGACAGGGAATGGAAGAAGAGGGGGATGCGGCTGCAGCTTTTCAATGAAAACATACATTACACCAGAAGGAACCTACTCACTCAGCATGCATGGAGGAAAATGTCTAGAGGAAGATAAAGACCCAAAATATTAGGTTAGACGCAACATTTTCAGCTACATAATATCGAATGTATTATATGTGTGCTACATGTGTGTGCTATTTTATTATCTGGATATTTAACTGCAAAGAAACAGGGGGTCAGTCAGCACATCCCAGTGCGCAGGGGCACATTGCTATGGCTGAAAACAACACTGTAAAACAAAACATACAATACAGCTCTCTGCAAACCAAATAAAGTACAAAAATGCATAATAATTGCTAGTGCTATACTTATAAATTAGAGATGCCTGGCAAATAATTTTGTACAAAATTATCTGAGCCCGTCTGCAACAAGTCAAGGCGATCTCTGTAAGACGGGAACCTAACACTAAATTCTACCTGTTATGTGCCATGACGGCTACCATCTCTAATTTATAAGTATAGCACTAGCAATTATTATGCATTTTTGTACTTTATTTGGTTTGCAGAGAGCTGTTGCATTGCATGTTTTGTTTTACTGGATATTTAACGGTATTATTTAAGCATTATATTGTGTTATAATTCAAGCACTATAAGAACATCTACAGCTGCCTATTTAGGGGGAGATTTATTAAACTGGTGTAAAGGAAAACTGGCTCAGTTGCCCATAGCAACCAATAAGATCCCACCTTTCATTTTCCAAAGGAGCTCTGAAAAATGAAAAGCGGAATCTGATTGGTTGCTATAGGAAACTAAGCCAGTTCTACTTTACACCAGTTTTGATAAATGTACCCCTCAATATCTTGTTTCCTTCCTTCCTCCCTCCCATCCTTTCTTTCTTCTTTGTTTCCTACCTTCCTAAGCCTTCTAATCTTGTACAACCCCTTTAAATATAGCCTGACACTCCAAGATTGCATATTCGAAACTGAAAATCTGATCTAATTGCTCATTCTCGCTGCCAGACGTTGCCTAGGACCTCAGAGAGGCATGTTTCCCTTCAATTTTCTTTCTATTGAAAAGAATGTATATTCTATTGTCTCCATACGTCACAAGGCACAGTGATCCGGCGTGACATATTTTCGATTAGTGTCAGCTAAGGATCTACTTGTAACACAGGAGAGGTCATAATAGGCATAGACATGCTAATAACAAGTAAACAAGGGGCATAAATGACTTAGTGGTCTGTAACCAATGGCGACCAATCATTCCGTTCATCCTTCTTGCATCACGGGGGTCAAATTAATTATCTTATTTGTTGCTGGTTTGAAGAATTATGGGCTATGTTGCCTTTTGATAGTTTCCATCCTTTTAGCGCCAGTTAAAACTTAATGACATCTTAGAACCTAATAGCATTATCATAGGGACTTCAGGAAAGCTGAGGCAGATGAGTCAGCAGCTACTTTATTAAAGCGGACCTTTCATCGCCACGCTTAAAGTCTATTTCCACTTGGTCTTGCAGAAATATGTCTCCAGGGTATTTTTAGGAAATTATTTTTATTTAAAAGGTGCATATTTTATGCATTTTTCTATACAATATAGCGCTTTTGTCTGAGGCTGTGGCCTCGACTGAATTTAAGGGGGTTGTCACACGAGGGACAATTATCACCTATAAAAAGCATAAGTTATAAATGTATAATCACTGTGGATCCAACCACCGGGACCCCCACCGATCGCAAGATTTTCCAATGGAGCAGTGGTCGCTCATGAGCACTACCGCTACATTCAATGTCTACTGGACTGGCAGAGATACCTGAGCAGTGATGGCCAGTTCGCCGTGTTCGCCCGCGAACACATGCAGGCTGCCATCTTAAATCACAAGTCCGACGAGGCACAGGTAAGTCCTTACCGATGCCTGCGCCGCGAGCCGGTCTGAAACAAATGCAGTCACCTGGAGCAGACAGTTTCGAGAACAGCCTGATGAAGGCCCCCGGTGGCTGTTCTCGGTACTCCCTGCTCACGGTGACTGCATTTGTTTCAGACCGGCTTGCGGCGCAGGCACAGGTAAGGGCTTACCTGTGCATCGCCGGACTTGTGATTTAATATGGCAGCCCGCATGTGTTCGCGGGCGAACACGGCGATCTGGCCATCACTGTACCTGAGTACAGCGTGACCATTGCTCCATTCAAACAAGGGAAATGGGACCCCTGTTCTTATGATAGGTGGGGTCAGACCCCCAGCAATCACACATGTATCACCCATCATATGGATAAGTCAACCTCTTTAATGGAAACTTACAAGTCTGCATTGTTCTGAGTTAATGGATATTGAGCCATCATTCCTAACACAATGCAGAAGTGTCTGCTGCTTCTTATATACTAATCCAAGCAGATAAGATGCAGGGAGTAACATACACAAGACTTAAAGGAAATGTGTCACCAAAAATGGTATCTGCCAGTTAAAATCAGATAGTATTACATATCCTTTTTTTCTAATCATTTTTTATTTTCTGATTGAAGATTTTTTAAATTGTATTTTCTGAACATGATTATGGGGGTGGCCATCTTGCTTGAGCTGTTCTTAACAGCATTTACACATCATTAAATGGGCCACAGACACAATAGTCGGGAGGGGACCTCATTGACCTCTATGGGAGAGTTTTCTGGGCATGCTCTGTGACCTGTGCAGAGCTCATTGTACAAGGAAAGAACAGATAAGTTGTGACAATCACCTATTGTGAATGGTGGATCCTGCCTTATCTATACACAGAGGTGATATTATTACAGGCAGGATTGGAATTACAGATAAGCAGGTAACTGCAATAAAGCATACCTCCCTACTTTTTGTACAGTCAAAGGGGGACACTTATGGTTCATTGTGTGAAAGTCCAGTTTTCCTGTATATTTATACACTTTAATAGTTTTATTAGCTCACAATAGCGCAAAACATACCTGAATATAGAGATTTCTAAAAATGAATGAAATAATGAAAAAATATACAAGGTGGGGTCTAATATACAGATAGGAACCAGACAAACACTTCCTTGATCAATATTGTAAAGGTAACAATGCAAATCTATACCTCAGATCAAAAAGAGGAACGTTTAAGGAGAAAAGAGGGACAGAGGGACTTGGGTCCAAAATAGGAACTGGCCATCCAAAAGAGGGACACTTGGGAGGTCTTATAAAGTGATCTGTAGAAACCAGGAAGTGGCGCCAATTATTAGACATAGTGGCCAGTGCAAAAACTGCAGGATTTTTGGTTTTAGTTTACATATTAAAAGTGACATGGAAAATTAAAAATAACATAAAAAAATATTAAAAAATACAGTATGTTAACCGTAAAAAAGTGATTTAAACAGCAGGTCATTTTCTGATGACACATTCCCTTTAAGGCGCCCATACACATTTAACAGCTGTCGACCCACTTAACTCCCTCGCAGCTGCCCAATACACATACATGTTCGGCTCAGCTCAACATGCATGTGTATCCTACACATCTGGCAGCGGCTTATCTCCCGGCAGAACAAATTAATTTCGCCCAGTCCTTTTTCTGCCTGACATTATCTGTTAGCGGAGAGTCGGGAGCTCCCCATACATATTTAGGCTGTCGGCCAAACCCTCCACAATACACTAGTGTGTATGGCGGCCTTTAAAGATATGGTGAGAAAAGAAGGGAAGGGGCACAGAGACAGCAGTGAACTATTTTAGTATATATTGTAATTTATGCAGGTGTTTGACTAAATTAATTAATCTTAATTTTGAATTTAAGAAGGAAATTCAGCTCCAGAACATAGACTGCTACTCTAACAGGTGAAATACTGTACAGAGAAGACGAACATAAGTCCATGAGTTGAAAAGAGCTAAACCGCAAACTGACACCAATCATGGCTTCTAATGGTGCCTGTCGGGACAATGTGCCCAAAAAGTCCTTTCTTGGTGCGGTTGCTGCAGCTTTAAACCACTGGCCATACGAACGTCAGTGCAGCCTGTGGCTAGTGCTGAAACCTTGCGGCAGGCTGTTCTGGCAGATGAACAGCCTGCCGGAGCTAATCGTATCTGGCATAGCATTGCCTTTTCCTACCGAAACACATTGACTATAATGGGATCCCAATGTGACCTCATGGTGCTCCGGCCATTGACAGATGAACTCTGGCAGGCTGTTCTAGTTGTGCTAGTGTGAACCTAGCCTTGGTCAAATAGGTGTTGCTGATTCATTGAGGAGAAGAAGAATGTTCCTTCCATTTTGCCACCTACCAGGCATACACTATGAAGTGGCAGGTTTGCTTTAAAACTGTATTAAAGGAGTTGTACAGGATAAGAAAAACATGTCTGCTTTCTTCCATAAATAGCGCCACACCTGTCCACAGGTTGCATCTGGTATTGCAGATCAATATCAGATTGAGTCCACTGCCGGGAGTGACGCTATTTCTAGAAGAAAGCAACCATACTTTTCTAACCCTGTCCAATATGACTATATGTACAACTTTTCCATAATGTCATTGAGCTGACCTGTGTTCTCATTCAATGACTTCATACCAAAGCAATTTAGTAAAAATGATTTCTAAGTTTTAATTAAAAAGTCATTTCACCCAAAATACATATTTCCCCTATGACTTATGACTTAGTTTATCCTTGGTTTACCTTGATTAAGATTCCATGAGATCCTTCTTGCTCACATGCAAATGATACCGGTTAATATTTGAAGAGCAATTCCAATCATCATTGACATTAACACCAACAGTACTAAGTAAATAGTGAAAATGGCAAAAAATTATAAGAAGATACCTGTGAAAAAAATACGTTAATAGCTGAGCAGTAGATGGACGCATGATCAGTGGGGGTCCATGAATGGTGCCAAGCTTCAGTACCAAACAACAAAGAGGTTTCGATAGCTTAAAGGGGTTGTGCCATGAAAAATACTCTACAATTTTAAAACCAGCGTCTGGATCTGAATACTTTTATAACTGTCATTAAATATTTTGCATAGTCACTGAGTTATTTAATAAAATGTATCTGTATAGCGCCACCTACTGCTTGTTTTGTTTTCCTATTTCTTTGTCCTGCTCACTGAGAAGGCCGCACATGCTCAGTTTCATCCTTCAACTGCCTCCTGAGCTGTGATAGGGAGAGCTGAGACACGCCCCCTGAGCTGCAGCAGAACAGACACTCCCCTTGAGTTGTCAGCTTGTTATAAATCTAGCAGAGCAATGAATGGGGAGATCTCTGGATCCAAGTGAGGTACAGGGCTGGTTCTAGCTTTGTTAGAGATTGTCATGTACTATATATTTGATTTTCATTTTTTACATCAGTCATGGGATAACTCCTTTAAGGCCCTATCACTGGACGATTTTGGGTTAATTATCAGGAATCCGAACGCTCATTCTTGGTAATGGTCTCATATAATCAAGAGCCGATCATCCGATGAACGAACAAATGAAAGATGTCCGATTATCGGCAGCACATCTCCCTGTGTAATCTGGCATATGCCGATAATGAATAGAACTGAATGAGGAAGGAGCAACTGCGGTAGCAATAGTTCCTTCCACATTCTGTATGCATCAGGCCAGTGTAATCGAGCGCCGATGTATGTGTTATCTTCCATCAGCATCCACACTGCCTGAAGATCAGGTAGTGTAGTACCACCCTTAGAGTAAGGGCTCATTCAGACGGCCGTATGCTATCCGCAGAAATGCGGATCAGTTTGAGATGCTGTCCTATTCACTTCTATGGGGCCCTTTTCTTCCATTGCACGGCTCAGCAAAAAAAAAAAATGAAACATGTCCTATACTTGTCAGTGAAAATCAGGACAGGAAGTCTATGGATCAGCAAAAAAAGGGAATGCAATCCGTTTTTTTGCAGACATGCTGAACCGTCCGCAAATAAACGGATCCGCATTTCTGCGGACAGCATACAGCCATCTGAATGCGCCCTAAGCTGCTGCCCCTTTATCCTGCTGATTGGTAGAGTTCTCAGGGCTCTCTACTTGTAACCCCTTAAGGGACAATTCTCATTTTTGCATTTTTGTTTTTTCCTGCCCGTATTCCGAGAGAGATAACTTTTTTATATTTTCTGTTCACATAGCCATATGACGGTTTATTTATCTTTTTGTTGTATTTTTAAATGGCAACATTCAATTCCCCATATCTTTTATGGGAAAATAGGAAAAAAACATTGCTGTGGCGTAAAATTTTTGAAACCAGCAATTCTGCCATGTCTTTTTGGATATGATTTTTACTGTGTTCACTCTATGTTAAAAATTACACAAAGACCATATTCTGCTGGTTAAAACAATTACAAATCTACACAGAGGGAGATTTATCAAACTGGTGTCAAGTAGAACTGGCTTAGTTGCCCATAGCAACCAATCAACTTCCACCTTTCATGTTTCACAGCTCCTTTGGAAAATGAAAGGTGGAATCTGATTGGTTGCTATAGGGCAAGTAAGCCAGTTCTACTTTACACCAGCTTGATAAATCTCCCCAATAGTTTTTATATTTTACTACTTTTAAAAAATAAAAACCATTACAATTTCTTTCTTTATATTGTTATATTCTGACACCCATTCCTTTTTTATATAACCCGTCTATAGACATGTTTGTCATTTGCATGTAAAGGATGTATGGAGAGGGCTAACAAGCTGAGCCTGCTGCATACTCAGTGTATAGACTCTGTGATACAGCTGAAACCTGCTGGCAATGACCGGGATGGGAGATAACTCTTATTCCTGTCATGTGGCACCTCAGAGGCCACAGTTAATAATGACCATGGCAGCTCAGGAGTTAGAGCTGGCTTGATTCATTTTTCCAACACATTACACGCTGCTCGTTTCTATGGTTATGACCACCCTGCAATCCAGCAGTGGTGGTCGTGCTTGCATACTATAGCAAAATTGTGTAACCATGGCCACAACTGCTGGATTGCAGAATGGGCTTAACCACAGAAACGAGCAGTGTATAATGTGATGGAAAAATGAATCCAGCCAGCAAAGGAGGCAATATGGACAATCGCAATACATTAGTAAGTGCCTTGTATTAAATCTGTCTACATGATAATTGCCTTAACCTGAACTGAAACGAGCCCTTTAATGAGGACTTTCACCGGTGCTGACATTATCATGTAAATAGATGGCAGGGTAGGGCATACTAATGGCATGTGAGATTGCTTACAATTTTTTCTATGCGCTGCTCCGTTCCCCCACTGTGTTCCCGTATTGGTTTCCTGCCTGGTATGTCAATCCATACCATGGGTACAGGGAGAAGGAGACAGCCGTGTTTCTCAGTGGTCGTCTCCTTCTCCCTGGCTGGGAGCTGGCCAATTGCAGTGGAAAGCGTCACAGCCAGGGAGAACGGAGGGGGGGGGGGGGGGGGGGGGGACAGCGCGGGGGAACAGGTGACACACCGCTGAAATCAGCATTTCTGTCACTCTTTTATGCTGCCCTCAGTGAGGTCAGCATGAAGTTGATGACAGGTTCCCTTTAAAGTGTAACTGTCAGGCTAGGCTTGTATACCTGAGTTAGTCTGTCAATGATTTTCAAAAGATCTGCATTTAGCTTATAATAACAGCTTTCATTAATGTCCCCTGTCCCTTTCGACTGCTCCCTTAAAAGACCATTGCTAGGGGTTGTCTGTCTTCCCTTTAGTATAAACAGAAGACAGAGAGGCATTGCATGCCTGCATTAGGCTTCAGAGTGAGGAGGTGTGTCTCTCAGTAATCCAATAAAATGGCAAAAAAATTCTTTGTGTATTGAAATTGGAAAAAAATGCCAATTCCACCAAAGTTTTTTGGGTTTTGTTTTTACGATGCTCACTGTACGCTAAAAATAACATGACAACTTTATTCTGTGAGTCAGTACGACAATACCAAATTTGTATAGTTTTTACTGTTTTACTAAAAAAAATATAAATATTTGATCACTTTTTATAAATTTTTTGGGGGGGAGGGACAAGGTGACCAAAAATAGTAAATTTTGTGGTTTTAAGAAATAATTATGATATAAAAAATATTTTTTTAGAATTTTAATAGTTAAAATTATTTTTATTTGTAAAATTGGAAGAGGGTGTGATTTGAATTATTATTTTTAATTTATTTTATTTTATTTTTTTTAGTTGAATTTTTTGTTGCCTAGGGGACTTGAACATGCCATCTTCTGATTGCTTGTCCCATAGACCACAATAGAATGCTACTATCTCTGTATACACACTTACAGAGAGAATGTTGCCAATCACTGATAACACCTCCTCTGTGTACAACTATCAGTGACTGACAGCTATCTCTGTATACACACTAACACAGAGAATCCTATCAATCACTGATAACACCTCCCCTGTGTACAACTATCACTGACTGACAGCTATCTCTGTATACACACTTACACAGAGAATGCTATCAATCACTGATAATACCTCCTCCATGTACAACTATCAGTGACTGACATCTATCTCTGTATACACACTTACACAGAGAATGCTATCTATCACTGATAACACATCATCCATGTACAACTATCAGTGACTGATATCTATCTCTGTATATACACTTACACAGAGAATGCTATCAATCACTGATAACACCTCCTCCATGTACAACTATTAGTGACTGACATTGACAGCTACCTCTGTATACACATTTACACAGAGAATGTTACCAAAAACTGATAACACCTCCCCGTGTACAACTATCAGTGACTAACAGCTATCTCTGTATACACACTTACACATAGAATGCTATTAATCACTGATAACACCTCCCCCATGTACAACTATCAGTGAATGACACCTGTCTCTGTATACACACTTAAACAGAGAATGCTATCAATCACTGATACGACCTCCCTGTGTACAGGTATCAGTGACTGACAGATATCTCTGTATATACACTTATACAGAAAATGTTATTCATAACTGATAACACCTACCTCATGTACAACTATCAGTGACTGACAGCTATCTCTATGCACGCTTACATAGAAAATGCTATCAATTACTGATAACACCTCCCTGTGTATAGCTATCAGTGACTGACAGCTATCTCTGTATACACACTTACACAGAGAACGCTATCAATCACTGATAACACCTCCCCTGTGTACAACTATCAGTGACTGACATCTATGCATTCACACTTACACAGGGAATGTTATTCATAACTTATAACACCTCCCCTGTGTACAACTATCAGTCACTGACAGCTATCTATGTATACACACTTACACAGAGAATGCTATCAATCACTGATAACACATCCCCTGTGTACAACTATCAGTGACTGACAGCAATCTTTGTATACACACGTATACAGAGAATCCTATCAATTACTGATAACAACTCCCCTGTGTACAACTATCAGTGACTGACAGCTATCTATGTATACACACTTAAATGGAGAATATTATCAATCATTGAGAACACCTCCCCTGTGTACAACTATCATTGACTGACAGCTATATCTGTGTACACATTTACACAGAGAATGCTATCAATCACTGATAACACTTCCCTGTGTACAACTATCAGTGACTGACAGCTATCTCTGTATACACAGCTACACAGAGAACATTATTAAAAACTGATAAGACCAACTATCATTGACTGACAGCTATATCTGTATACACACTTACACAGAGAATGCTATCAAGCACTGATAACACCTCCCCTGTGTACAGCTATCAGTGACTGACCACTTTCTCTGTATATACGCTTACACAGAGAATGTTATTAATAACTGATAAAACCAACCCTGTGTACAATTGTAAAAGTCAGAAAGCGCAAAACTGTATATCAATCTGCTCAGCTCCTGCTCTATAATCTGCCGTCTGGAGATTGTACTGCATTATGTTCACCAAATGTATTCTTTGGGCCTCTCTGACCCAGTGTCTATGCCTTTTGGCATATGCCAGGCCGGTATGTGCAGCATATCTTTTTTACTGTATAGAATAGCATAGTAGACTAAGCTACTCCATATAGCGGCATCCAGTAAAAACATGTCTACAGCATCATCTTCAATGGAACTCTATGGGTGACTTTACAGAATCCTTTGGGTTACGATATGGGACATGATGGGATCAGTTGGCATAGCTTTTGGCTTTACTTTAGTGTACCTTTTATTTTATAATACTGTGACTAGTTCCTTGTTTGTGCATGCAGTTTCTTTAAAAATCGCATTCAAGGCTTCAGCTTTTTCTAACGGTCAGGAAGTCCCAGAATGCCTTGCTTCCTCTTTAACCAATTCTCAGCATATGACTTTGCTTTTTCACTAATACCGTCAAACCATGTCTGCAAGATCAGCACTTTATAGCAATAATCTTGTTCCCATTTTCCTGCCTGGGTCCCGATAATAAAGTCTCCCAACTGAGCTGCAAGACCTTGACAGGGTGACGTGTTTGATAAATGCATCCTGTTATTTCTGTCTGTTATATCCAGGGGCAGTGCCTGTCTGCACACATTTAGCTTAATATAGTGTGTAGAGGGGGCATAAGAGGGCTACTTGGAGAAGGAGACAAGTGATAAAAAATGTAAATGAAAGAAAGAGGCATAATGGATGACTAAGAATTATCCTTTCATCTATGACCCTGCTTATTCCCGTCAATTTGCGTCTATTAAATTTACATGTTATTGTGTATCTCATTAACTTGAAGTAACGGGAGCGCGGCCTTTTATGTAACCCTTAATATGCTGAGAGAAAATTCCACAAGTATTAGGACAATTAGGGTATGTTCACATGCAGCAGATTTGATGCAGAAATGTATGCAAATGAAAATCCATTCAACGCAACTGTTTCTGTAGCATGTGCGTGGATTTCTTCATACTCCATTCAGATATATCAGGCAATGGTAGACATTTCTACAACAAATCTACCACCTCTGAAAATAGCCTTGTGGTTTAATTTGGTTTTAAAGGGGTTATCCGGGAATTTGATATTGATGACCCATCCTCAGGACTTCCAGGACCACTACCAGCTGTTAGAAGACGCTGCACCACTCTGTGAGCGCCTGGGCCTCTTCTAAAGCCAGTGACGTCACTGTACATCAGACATATACAGTAGCCTAGGAGCAGCTCAGTCCTATTCAAGTGGATGGAGCTGAGCTGCAATACCAAGCACAGCCACTATGCAATGTACAGCGCTGTGCTTGGTAAACTGTGAAGAGACCAGTGAGCGCATCCTATTAAAACAGCTGATCGGTGGGGGTGCCGGGAATCGGACTCCCACCGATCTGATACTGATGACTTATCCTGGAGATCGGTCAACAATGTCAAATTCCCGGATAACGTCTCTAACTCGGTTTTCAATAGACAAATAAGGTGGTTGAGTGGATATTGTGGAACATAATTATTAAGAGGAGTATGTTACCTCCAAAATCACTTTCAAAGTAGGCATACCGCCATGTAGAGTAGGCGCTGAAACATAACATTACATTTTTAGTGAAAATCTAGTCCTCCAATCCTGAGAATCCCTTTTTTTTTTTCATTTTTATGGAAATAAGGTTTTTAGAGCACCATGGACGTTGCCACTAAATTTGGTGCACCATCACGGCCATAACACAGCCCAGTGCCTTAGACCTCTTTCCCACATCTGTGTCCATGATGACATTCGTGACAAGAAGGTAAGTGGTTTATCCGTTAGGGACCAGGTTTTGTCCGTGTGTCCATTTTCTGCCCTCCATGTGTCAGCCGTATTCCAGGGACACTGCTATGCTCAAAATTTGTTTTCAGAGGATCTCCTACCAATGGCCTGTGAAAATCACTGACAGAACACTGATAGCACCTGTGTTGTGTCCACACACACATTATAGTCAATGGATACATGAGTGCTATGTGGAGACCACGGACAGCACACATCTGCGATTCACTGATGTGTGAAAGAGGCCTATTATTTGATTGACAATTCCTGAGATTTTACAGCAGGGAAAGTGAGGTGCACCAAACAGAGAGGAACCACCCACAGTGCACTGAAAACCATAGCTGTATAAAAATAAAAAAGAATTTCCCTGGATTAGAGGAAAACATTTCCAAAGGAAAATGTATGGTTATGTTTTGAAGCACCTACCCTACATGGTGGTGTGCTTACTTTGAAATCATTTTAGGACGTGACAGACTTTAGGCTTTAAACCTTACCCTTACTGTACTCAAAACTGTAGTCAACATTTTGTAATGCAAGAGGACCAAACATAAAAAGCCCATATCAGGGGCGTAGCTAAAAGCTCATGGGCCCTGGTGCAAGAGTTCAGCTTGGGCCCCCGTCCCTCAGTGCTTGTTGGCAAGGGGCAGGGGAGCACATAGCCTTCCTGCTGCCTGAGGCAAACATTGAAAGGGCACCCCCTCATGCCAAATTCTTAACCTAACCCCTTCCCTCCAGCCAGAGGTGTAAATTGACCAGTATGCACTTTCTATAATGCCAGTGTCTTATGTGGAACAAGGGTCTTTGGGCCCCCTCAGGCTCCTGGGCCCGGTAGCAACTGCTACCTCTGCACCCCCTATAGCTACGCCCCTGGCCCATATCTTACGGTCACTATTGATCACAAGCATTCGGAAATGGGGGACTGCAAAACAAAAATCAAAATGGATCCCCACCCACTGGTTGCTATGCCACTACATCGCTATTTTGGGACAAATTTCTCTAGTTTTTGTTCCAATCCTTCCAAAAAGACAAGCTTGGCCTTCCTGGTCTTCCATTATTTGCTAAAATTGAATTTGCACAAGGAGGAGAAGAATGTCACAAAAGAACAGACCACCAATGGAAGATAGAAATAAGACCCCCTCCACGAAACCTGCAGCAGTCGTTATGGTACATACTCTCTTGCGTGGAAAGTTTTTTGAGGCTGAAGGGTGTTTTCTTTTTGTCATACTGTAGTTATTGTACATCGATGCACAGTGCTGGGAGGGATTGTAGGGTAATCTCTTATAGTATATCACTAGGCGATTTATTACCACATTTATTAGACACCTTACTGCTCAACCCTGTATAATACTAAACACAGAGAAAACGAGTCCAGAATTGTGGCCGGTGCAGTGGCTACAGTTATACTGTAGGCCTAGGTGCCTAAGGAGCCTTCTGCTGCAACAAGTAGTTTGTGAAGGACCCAGGCCCAGCATGTGTTCACTTCTCCTCACTGACATTGAAAGTATGGATGTCCCTGGTACTCCAGAGTGAAAGATCCTCCTTAGCAGTCATGCTCCACTGTCTCTAACAGATAAGGGTCCTTACACAAGTCCTCCTCCCTCAATTCGTTTATGAAATCCTGATGTGAACAAAACAGACCTGGTGAACTTTAAAGAAAATGACATATCGTTTACATGAATTTTTTATATTAAAAATTTTTGGGGGGAATTTTTTGTTATTTTATTTTCAATTTTCCATGCCACTATCTATATAAAAAAAAAAAATCTAAAATCATGCCATTTTCACGCTGGCCACTAGGCTTAAAATCTGTCAAGAATTCCTGTTCTTTGAGAACAGCCACATTGGCCATAGACACAATGGGCAGGAGGGGACCTTGTTGATTTTCTAGGCCTGTGCAGAGGTCAGGAAGGAGTAGATAAGCTGTAATATGCCCTATTGTGAATGGGGATATCTGTCACTGTAAGGGCTCATGCACATGGACTGTTGAATGTTTTGCGGTCTGCAAATTGCAGATCCGTAAAAAAAATGGATATCAACCATGTGCATTCCTCTTTTTGCGGAACAGAATGGCCGGCCCCTAATAGAACAGTCCTATCCTTGTCCATAATGCGGACAATAATAAGACATGTTCTATTTTTTTGCAAAACGGCCATGTGGACATACTGACACAGAATGCACACACAGTCATTTCCATTTATATTCCAGTCCCATTGAAGTGAATGGTTCCGTACACTACCAGCAAAAAAACCCATAAAGGACACAGAAAAAAAATTTGTTCATGTGCATGAGCCCTAATACTGCCTATGATGATAATGCAATGGCTACTGAAAACAGAACAGGAAGTCGCATCATATTCTGGTCTAGTGGCCAGTGTGAAAGCTGCACAATTTTAAAATTTATTTAGAGTGTCATGGAAAATTAAAACAAAAAGTATTAAAAAAAATCTATTTAACATAAAAATGTGATTGAAACAATAGGTTTTGTTGTTACCATGAAGTTACCATTTTTGAAAATGATTAAGGGCTCTTTCACACCTGCGTTCTTTTCTTCCGGCATAGAGTTCCGTCGTCGGGGCTCTATGCCGGAAGAATCCTGATCAGGATTATCCCCATGCATTCTGAATGGAGTGAAATCCGTTCAGGATGCATCAGGATGTCTTCAGTTCCGGAACGGAACGTTTTTTGGCCGGAGAAAATACCGCAGCATGCTGCGCTTTTTGCTCCGGCCAAAAATCCGGAACACTTGCCGCAATGCCGGATCCAGAATTAATGCCCATTGAAAGGCATTGATCCGGATTCGGCCTTAAGCTAAACGTCGTTTCGGCGCATTGCCGGAGCCGACATTTAGCTTTTTCTGAATGGTTACCATGGCTGCCGGGACGCTAAAGTCCTGGCAGCCATGGTAAAGTGTAGTGGGGAGCAGTATACTTACAGTCCGTGCGGCTCCCGGGGCGCTCCAGAGTGACGTCAGGGCGCCCCAAGCGCATGGATCATGTGATCGCATTGGACACGTCATCCATGCGCATGGGGCGCTCTGACGTCATTCTGGAGCGCCCCGGGAGCCGCACGGGCTGTAAGTATACCGCTCCCCGCTCCTACTATGGCAGCCAGGACTTTAATAGCGTCCTGGCTGCCATAGTAACACTGAAAGCATTTTGAAGACGGTTCCGTCTTCAAATGCTTTCAGTACACTTGCGTTTTTCCGGATCCGGAGTGTAATTCCGGCAAGTGGAGTACATGCCGGATCCGGACAACGCAAGTGTGAAAGAGGCCTAAGCTGGGTGTCAGGTTGACAGACGGCATAACTATAAATATTAGTCAGCAAAAAGATAGGGGTCAGGGTTCAGAACATAAAAAAAGAATTTATATTAATACGAGTCTGCATTTCCTAATTATTCTTTCCTCTGTTCTCCAATTTGGCAGGTTTTCATGAATTGTCATTGCACTGTGTATAAACATGTTAAAATGGTGTTCAGCAGTATTTACATCAGTACAAAAATGCAAATGCCCTTTATTTTCACTGCATTCACCATATGTAATTGCAAGCCCCTCGACTTCAGAATTAAGTTGTCAACTGACCTAGAGTAACATTTCTGGGACATTGAGCTTGGTGCCGGGCTGTGTTAGTCAGTTACCATATGGATAATAGGTGTAGTGTATTTTTCCTGAAGTTGTAGATGCAGCAGGTTCAGGCAATTTTCCTGGCAAATGAAGGATTTCTACTGTGGCAGCAAAAAATTGCAGACTGCAAATTGACTGATGTTTTTCCTTTAAAACACGTTCATGAAGTTCTTAAAGGGGTTGTCCGATTCCATGATTTTGATGACTTATCTTCAGGATAGGTCATCAATATCATGAAACCAGACAATCCCTTTAAAGAAACTCCTGATAAGAGTACAGCATAGTGGTTGGTCAGTTTGAGATAGTCACATCATCAGAACTGTACTTGGGGTTGTCCACTTTGCTTGGTTGTCCCCTTTTCTGATTTGTTATAGTGGGTCCAAACCTGCAGGTGAAATTAAGTACACGGGCATCCACACAATACTGGAACCCGCTAGATCTGCCAAAGTAACAGACTTCAGCTGGCCATACACATGAGACGACTGTCAGACGACATCTGTCTCTACCGATCTCCCTATGCACATGGATGCTTGTTCAAGAATGCATATATCCTAAATGGGTAGAGGGGAGAAAGCCAGACACCTCTGGCCAGTGGCTTATCTAACACAAGGACTGGATATTTAAAATTTAACATGCCCAACCCTTTTCTGCCTTCACATCTGCCATTAGACAAGAGTTGAGAGGCCCCATAAACAATAGATGGTTGGCCAATCCCACCAAAATCAGTTAGGTCTGGCAGAGTTGTGTCTTGATTAGTATTGCAGATGGGGTATATGGAGCTTGGTTCTCTTGATGAAACAACCCCTTTAAAGGGGTAATCCCACAAATCCATTGCAATTCATAACCTGCTTAAATGTTTGTTTAAATTTACTTTTTATTCACATATTTTCCCACTATGGTTATGGAAAATGCCCCTGACCATAAGGCTGGCAGGTCCATGGACTTGGCAGAAAACTTAGGGGCACATCTATTAAGACCGGCATTTTAGACGCCGCTCTTAATTTGGCCCTGCGTTGGCAGTGGACCACTGAAATTATGTAGAGGCGCTGGCCTATACATAACTTCGGCGTATTCACTCTGATTCTAAATGTAATACAGCTTTTTTGCCGTCTTACATTTAGACCTACCAGCCTGTCCTCTTCCCTGCCACACCCTCTTTTTTAGACCTGGCTTGAACGGGGAAGAAGTCATAGATTCTGCCGCAATATGGCGTGCAACAGATTTTGTGCCAGATATACGCTGCGGTGTCGTATATCTGTTCGTAAATGACCCCCTTAATGTTTCTGTTAAAGAGTGGCTGACAGCACCATTATTGCCATACTGGTCTGCTTTGTATGTTTACTTGGACTGGATTGGATTTAACATGGGAGCAGCGCCAGACAGACCATGTAACCACAAGCAAGATGGTCATATTACATTTTCCCAACAATGGCTGTTACTTTAAAGTGGTTGTCCGGGTTCAGAGCTGAACCCGGACATACCCATATTTTCACCCAGACAGCCCCCCTGATGCTAGCATCGGAGCATCTCATGCTCCGATGCGCTCCCTTGATGTGCGATAGATCATGCAGGGCACGGGCTCTTTTGTTTACAATAACACACTGTCGGGAGAAGCTTTCGCCCGGCAGTGTGTTCGGTGACGTCACCGGTTCTGATGGGCGTGCCGGTGATGTCACTGGGCTTCCTGACAGCCCCATGGAGAGCCCGGTTCGTCACCGGAACTCCTGAAAATGCCTTTGCCCTGCGCAATTTAGCGCAGGGCAAAGGAGAGCATTGAAGCATGAACTGCTCCGATGCTCAAGTCAGGGGGGCTGCCGGGGTGAAAATGGAGGTATGTCCGGGTTCAGCTCTGTACCTGGACAACCCCTTTAACTTTTATTTTATTTGCCTCCAAAGCTGCAGATATGCCTCTGTCTTTCCTCCATGCAGCAGACACAATAGCCCCTGCTCCAGAACCCTAAGCAGTTTTACTTCTTGTAAAAGGTGCACTAATGTATGTATGCTGTGCTTCACTAATGAGCAGAGAACACTATAGTGCAGTGCATAAATAGCTTCTCTCCTTGTCAGAGAAGTTGGGGATACCACTGCACTTGACAAGCAGAGAACAAAATGGCAATAAGTATAATAAGTGAAATTATGTGAGCTCCTGCCTGTCCTTGCTCAGCTCCTCTAAAGCCTGGCATAACACATCAGTGCAAGGTATCCTGCACCAATGTTCTCTGGCAAAGTTTTCAGCAAAGGGCAAAGACAGGAGCAACAAGGCGCATATTGTACAATTCAGAATCTATACACCATATATTTCTACGGTGTATGGATTATGCATGCATTGCTGTGAAGCGGACGTCAGGAAGGTCAAACTTCGGGGTCCTCATTTACTTGTAAACAATAAAAATCAATAAAGAGAGTATAAGTAGAAAATACACATTAAAAATATTTTTATTGAAAGTTTAGGCACACTTTAAATAGATTTTACGAGATTTTGATAATGATGACCCTTTTATTATCTAATCTGTGGGGGGCTGACTCCACAATCATCCCCCTTATGCGCTGCAGCCTCTTCCTAGGCCTGTAATGTCACGTGGCTTAGGCGCAGTTCAGTCCCATTCAAGTGAATGGGTCTGACCTACGATACGAAGCACAGCCGCTATACAATGGACAGTGTTGTGCTTGGTAAGCTACAAGGAGGCCACAGCAATCACAGAAACAGTGCAACTTCTTCAAGCAGCTGCTCGACAAGGGTGCTGGGAGTTGGACCCCCTGCAATCTGATATTACTGACCTATCTGGAAGATAGGTCATCTGTGTAGAAGATCTGGAACAACCCTTTAAGAACTGATCTTGTAGAATATGAGTAAAATAATACCTCACACCGCACAGTGCTGACAACAGACATAACAGTTTCTAAGCCATTGAGTTTTCTGTAAACCTAACAATAAATCAGAATGATGCAAACGAGTATGTTATACCATATATTCCACTGTGAATTACTATTCATGGCTATTAAAGAGGTTGTCAAAGAATAGAAATAGTGAAGCAGCCGAATCGAATTTTCCAAATCTTCGCATCTCTAGTCCTGAGCTACAACAGCAGACATACCAGTGGCAGTGTTATTTTCTAATCTCAGACGCCGCCTTGAAATATATTTACCTATATGTGCTCACTGGACAGAAGGCCAAATAGGATTTCTTCATTTTAAACAAGGACACCTCCATGAACTGATTTCATTAGCATGTAGTGCCACTGGTTCCTCAGGCTTAGGCTACATGCACACGACCGTTGTGTGTTTTGTGGTCCGCAAATTGAAGATCCGCAAAACACAGGTGGCGTCCGTGTGCGTTCCGCAATTTGCTTAGCGGCACGGACAGCCATTAATATGACTGCCTATTCTTGTCTGCAAAACGTACAAGAATAGAACAGGTTATATATTTTTTGAGGACCACGGAACGGAGCAACGGATACGGACAGCACACGGAGTGCTGTCCGCATCTTTTGCGGCCCCATTGAAGTGAATGGGTCCGCATCCAAGCCGCAAAAACTGCGACTCTGATGCGGACCAAAACACTGTTCGTGTGCATGATGCCTTACCCTGTAACACAGCAAGCAGAGAGGATGTGCTTCTCGGTCTCCAAAATGGCTCACTGTGGCTAAGCTGAATGACAGAAAACCACAGGCCTCAAGAGCTAAGATGTCACAAGCCTAATCGGACCGCATGAAAGCACTATCCAAATAGGCCCGCTGCTACTCACATCATTCAGACGCTGACCTTGCCTGGTTCCCTCAAATAGACATACATTAGTGAGAAGGAAAGTGACCATCTGCTTCCAGGTTACAGCAGACAGACCTAGTGGATAATGATCACCTTTCACCTTAGTAATAACTAAAACACTATGCCATTGGCAGCCATTACTCACTCTGCCTCATAAACATGGCTCCCTGTAATGAATCTCTATGTTTCCCACCCGTAAAGGAGCACGTCTAATTGCTGTATACCAGAGCCTATACCGGGAACAGGTGCTATTACAATCGCATTCACAGATTATTACCTAGCAAACTCACTGCTGTGTGCACCTTTTTTCAGAAGTCACATAGCAGTCAATGAAGATAGCTGTGCACGTGTGGCTTCCTAACTAGGGATGAGCGAACCGCGCTTCAGCTCCTAGATCCACAGTGGCTTCGCTCAAAACTGCTGGACCGAGATCCATCTCCATACAGCACTAAAATGTACGGCCTCTGACGAGGCGAAGTCAGTTATTCCCAAAGTATCACGAGACTTCGGCCTACATGTTAATGCTATAATCCTGTGAATGTGCCATAAATGTCCAGATGGACCTTTAAGGAGGACCTATTATTATTATTTATTATTATCACCTCTCCTGATATGTTTTAGCGACTACCTGCATTCCCCATGTAATAACAATTCAGGAGCATTTATTGTTATCAGTAACTTGGGCCATTCTCGTATTATTCCTGCTAGAAGTTATACATGACTTATTAGCAGTTTGCAATGAAGGCCCAATGAGCGTTGCCAATTGGGGTTGTGTCTCTACACAGTTTGACACTATCCAATCAGTGCTGCCAGTGTCAGACTGTGGAGGGACACCCCCCAACTGGTAACATCCATCTGGACCTTCATTTGAAACGTCTAGAAATGTATTCATAACTTCAAGAGAGAATAATAAAGGAATAGCACAACATACAGTCATAACAATAAATGCTCCAGAATGGATATTACATGGGGAATGCAAGTAGTAATTAAAACAGACATGTCAGGAGTAGGGATAGGCGGACCCGTGGATGTTCGGGTTCGCCGGGTTTGGCTGAACTTCGGGTCAAGGTTTTCCCTGTCACGGATGCAATGCAGGTGTACCTCACACCAAAAATGGGTATATCTCACCCACCGATCTAACAGACAGACTAACTATATTAATTTCCCTGTCACGGATGCAGTGCAGGTGTGCCTCACACCAAAAATGGTTATATGTCACACACCGAACTAACAGACGCATTAACTATATTAATTTCCCTCTCACGTATGCAATGCAGGTGTACTTCACACCAAAAATGGGAATATGTCATCCACCGATCTAACAGACGGATTGACTATATTAATTTCCCTGTCACATATGCAGTGCAGGTGTACCTCACACCAAAAATGGGTATATGTCACCCACTGAACTAACGGACAGATTAACTATATTAATTTCCCTATCACGTATGCAGTGCAGGTGTACCTCACACCAAAAATGGGTATTTGTCACCCAGTGAACTAACAGACAGATTAACTATTATATTTTTGTGTCAGGGGTACAAAGATGGTGCATTGCACCCACAAGAAAATCGCTATAGGTCACCAACAGAATTAACAGCCAGATTAATTATTATATTTCTGTGTCAGGGGTGCAAAGCTGGTGTATTGCACCCACAGAAAATCACTACAGGTCACCCACAGAATAAATAGCCAGATGAGATTCTTAACACTTTCCCTCACTTCAGCTGCCTGCTTCCTGTCCCTGTACTACTCAGAGCTGACGGGCAGTGCTACACATGATCCAGCTTGTACAGAGGCTGGGTCACATGATGCACTGGCCAATCACAGCCATGCCATTACTAGGCATGACTGTGATGGATTCTAAGTGCCCACAGCTTAAAAGCTTGTTGATTGGCTGCCCTGCAGCCTTTCAACAAGCTTTATTAAATGCCCGAACACCAAACTCGAACCCAAACGTTTGCTGCAAAGTTCGGGTCCGGGTACCTGAACTCGCAAAGTTCGGTGCGGACTTTGCAGTTCGGGTTCGCTCAGCACTAGTCAGGCGAGGCTACATGTCCTCTTTAATATCTTAAATATAAAACATAAAAGACAGAGGGGTGGTACAGGATTAGAAAAAAGGTTTATTTTCTTCAAAAAGCAGTGCCACTCTTGTCCTTAGGCTATGTCTGATATTGCTGCTCACCCTCATTAAAATGAATAGGGCTAAGATGGTATATGAAACACAACCCATCGAAAAAAGTTGCATAGTTTATGGGGAAAAACTGTGTGATACGTGTACTAGGTTGGGCTTGATTTCTGCTATTTCTGCACAGCATTTTACTACTTTAGTGTTTTAACCTCTTCAACGAGGTTAAAAAATAATAATTGATCAATATTCAGGGGGAGTCCATCCGAACAGAGAAAAAAATCTGGATCCAGTAAAAAAAAATACAGATGCACATTGTGCACAGTTATGCACATTGTTTTCCATCTAAAAAAAAAAAAAAACAGGTCTCATAAGGAAATGGCTCAAATGGATACCAAATGTGCATAACTGATCTTTTTTTTTTTTACAGGAACCTGTTTTTTTTGTTTTTTACCTGCTCTCTCCTGCATAACAGAAACGGGACTGACCCGTTATGCAGGCCATAGACTTCTATTATGACAGAATGAATAACGGAATGCCTCTAAAGGCATCCCGTTATACATTCTGTCATAGAATTGCGTTATCGTCCGTGGTAATGGAATCCATAACGCAATTCTGCTTTTACCACCAAACGAATCGCAAACAAATTTCATAACATGAAATTCGCTCATCCCTAGTACCTGACATGGTATTCTCAACTGATCAGTTTTCTAAGTCCGCAAAAAAAATCTGTTCTGAAAGCTGCTTTATCTTTAAAAACATCACTCACTTTTATTCAGAATAACTTCAGAATAACTTTTGGGCCTAGGCTCGCTGCCTCAGGAGTCCCCCATTTTGCTGAGTACTAAAAGGCCTTATGAGCCAAACGCATATCAGGACTGTGGAAACTAAAATCATTTAGAGGAGGATTATCAGTGGCACTATCTTTTTGGTGACACCCCAGCGCCTCCTGCATATAGAGAAACATGCAGGAACAAAATGGATCTATGAAAAGGATAGCATTCTGCCTTATGGAGGTGGACTAAGGTTTGGAATGCATATAGGGTAAGGGGCACATAGCAAGCACTTCTGGGGGACATATAACAGCAAACGTATATGTGGCTGACTGTTATGATCAGAATGTGGCAGTTATGGGAGGATATGGCTGCACAGTTGCCAACTGTCCTAAATTTGCAGGGACTCTCCCTGATTTTCTGAAACAATCCCTCCTGGCCTCAACATGGGTTGGGCTAATGTTAACCATGCCCATAAGTGGGCATTCCCAGGCGGAGTTGGGCTCAGATGCCCATAATTTACCAACAAAAATATTGGTAAGTATGTATGGCTGGCCCTTATGGAAGGCATGTTGCTGGCACAGGATATAGGAGGGTATGTTAAGACAAGTGGCTGACACTGAAGAGGGCTATGTGGTTGAAATGGTGGGACATGTGGAAGCCACGTATCGGGGTGGGCTCCCCAGGACACAGCGATGTCACGAACAAGGAAAACAACTCCACAACC
The DNA here is from genome assembly GCF_905171765.1 of Bufo bufo. Taxonomy (NCBI): domain Eukaryota; kingdom Metazoa; phylum Chordata; class Amphibia; order Anura; family Bufonidae; genus Bufo; species Bufo bufo. The sequence continues at coordinate 280,428,467 of NC_053389.1, forward strand.
AGTTTTTGCCAAAATAGAATTTTACTTAAACGTGGTAATGAACACAACTACAAATGCTGGGAACATACAATAAATTTACATACACCCAGCCCAAAGGCTGAGACCCTTGTGCTGCACAGCGCAGTGCCCTCCGATGGATGCAGGAGGAAAGCGTGGTAATTTACCTACTGGCGGGCACAACAAAACAGCCACGCTTTACCTGATATTACCCTAAGATAACTATATGGGTGTGTGGTAGGGGCTAGCCTGCGGTGCAGCACAACAGCTTACAATCTTACAATGCTCTACAGTATTCCCCCTCCCATAACTGGCGTTGTAGCACGTGTCTGAGTGTTCCTCCTGAGCAAAACGCCAGCCTGGCTTGAGTTTGTGGGGAAGTTTATCAGCTCTTCAATGTGAAATGTCTCTTTAAATTATGGAGTCCTTGCAATGAACAGTAGCAACACTTGTGACCTGACACAAACAGAGACCCTATCTAACTAACTACAGTCCTGGTCTCAGTCTCAGTGCGTGCACGATCTTACTGACCCGGGTCTGCTCTGCATCCGCTGGTGACCCGGAACTGATCAAATGCCTCTCCAACAAGCATGTGGTACTGCAGTGTATGTCGCTTTGCTGCTCAGCTTTCATCAGCATTCCTGGAAGCAATCCTCGTTTTACAGGACAGGATCAGGGTCTTGGACAGAATCAGCTTCACTTAGCTGCAGCTCTGGTCAGTGAGGGATGCTCTCACACCTGGATGACGTCGGATCCTCTGCTGACACAGTTCCTCAGTTTCAGCTACCTCTAAGATGGCTGCTCCCTTTCTCTTCCTCTCCAGGCTCTGTGTAACTCCACCTCTCATGAATATGGAAATATATGCAGTCTGTTAGCTGTGTTTAGGAAACAGCGGCATCTTGTGGCCAAACAGCAGAATGTCAGTCCAGATCATTTAATTTAATCTTTATAGTGTTACAATGAGAGCTGTTTGCCCATACAATGAGAGCTGTTTCCCCATCGCACACATGTACTATACAATCTGTATGCCAGGGCATGTGACACTATGTATGCAGACCTCCCAAGTGTCCCTCTTTCGGACCCAAGTTCCTCTGTCCCTAAAATTTTGATCTGAGGTATAGATTTGCATTATTACATCTACAATACTGACCCAGAAAGTGTTTGTCTGGTCCCTCTCTGTATATTTGATCCCATCTTGAATACTATTTCATTATTTAATGCAGTTGGGATTTTAGAAATTACTATATTCAGATTATTTTTGTGCCATTTTGTAAGAGAAAACTATTGAAGTTTATAGATAAGAGGGAAAAATGGATCTTTCAGACAATGAACCAAAAAGTTGGGAGGCATGTGTATGGTGAGGCACAATGGTATTAGAGTCTTGTGGTTATCACTGTATATAGGAGCATACACGTATCGCAAAAAGTTCTGTGGCTGTCACTATAGCTGTACTTTTTATGGGGCTCTGAAAACACCTAAAAGCCAAGGCAAAAAAAAATAACAAAAAAAATGGCAAAAATACATAAAATACTCTAAAATTGTATTGCTATTTCTAAAGGGAAATGGTAAATTGATTTCTCTTATGCAGCCAAATTTCTCACCAAAACTTCATGCTCCCACTCTAAATCCTCATGGTTTTTCAAAGGGGTATTCCCATCTCAGACATTGATGGCATATTGCTAGGATATGCCATCAATGTCAGATAGGTGCGGGTCCCTCCTTCTCCTCATTGTACCTGTGAAACTGGCTGACCTGTTGCATGTTTGCTTGCCAGCTGAAGGCATCTGTGTTGGTCCCATGTCCATATGTGCCCTCATTGTTTAGAAAAATGATGTTTTAATATATGCAAATGTACCTCTAGGAGCAACCGGGGAGCTGTGGTTACACTCATCATACCTGGCCCTCTCAATCAGAGTGCAGGGGGCATGGCAGTTGCAGAAAGAGCAGAGCCTCTAGGTGTAATGGCAACGCCCCCGTTGCTCTTAGAGGCTCATTTGCATATATGAAAACATCATTTTTCTGAGCAATGCAGGCACGTATGAACATGGAACCAACACAGATGCCTTCAGCTGCCAAGCAACCAGTTTCATACGGTAGGTACAAATGACCGCTTTGTTAGAAGCCTCTCTACTAAAAGCTGAATACAGTTTGTCCTGTATTGTCCTTCAGTCCAGGGATTTGCAGTCTCCAGCACTCCAGCTGTTGTGAAACCATAAATCCCAACATGCACACTTGCTTGGCTGTTCTCAGAATTTCAAGTGAATGGAGCACGCTGGGAGTTGTAGTTTTACAATAGCTGGAGTGCCAGAGATTGCTGACTACTGCTCTACTCTGTGCAGGAACCTAACAAGGGAGATCAAACATTTCCACAAAAAATCTATGCTCTGTCCATTCAATAGGTGGACTTGCTGGGTCCCCCAAAGCTGAAGACTGAATGCAGGACTTTCTTTTCTGTCTACAATTACGGATCTCAGACGTAAATGGCTAAAACAGATACAAAATTATCCTTTTTTTGTTTATTTTTCTGTTCTTCTGACGAATCAGAAGATCAGACAACTAAACGGTGACGTGAACTCGGCTTTAATAGGCGAGGATCCTGAATGAAGAACCCAAATTGCTTGATGGTTTGCTAATATTCATTCAGAATTTCTTAATGGGTTTTCTAACCCAAACAGCCAATGTTCTGAAAGACAGCAGTCCCAGTTTTCCAAGAAAAAAAAATTATAAAATATTAACACAACTTTTGCAAAGCTATAATGCAATTCCACCTCAAATTATGAAATGCAAATATGTGAGCCTTAACTTAAATCCTTCTGTTTTGCAGAATATTTATAGGGAACTCCAGATAAAACAAACTGCATTTCTACCTACCTGCATAATAAATCTCATAGGGAATATTTTCCTGCCAGTGAGCGGTAATCACTGTTATTTTTGATTATACACCTGCATTGGTGTTGCCAAGTTATTTAAAAAAAATGAGAAATACGGGCGAATAATGAATATTTTTATTTTATGTAAATTTTTTAAGAAAGTGCAGTAAGGAGAGAGCTAGATTTCTCAGGTTTTTTTACAGTTTAACTGTCGGCTCAGAGAAAAAAAAAAATGGGACTCCTGATTTTGATATCTTCACGTAATGTGTAGGCCGTCAGCATTAGCCTCCACCACCGTGACTGACAGATTTTGGTGGTGACTCCTTAATTCAAGTGGATAGTTGTTTCTGCTTTATTGCCTGAGGACTGGCAGCATCTGTCCTCCATGAGCTGGGACAAACCTAGTGGAGATGGTGACATCCGCAAGACTAAAGAGGGATCTGGACAGAGCAAGCTCACGGTTGTTCAAGCGAGTCTTGATGGAGCAGACGTGATACCACGCAGCCCGAGGCTGAAAGTCTGCTCTGCCGTCTTCCATTGTGGGAGGGAGATAATCAGAGTGGTGAGAGACATCTCTTACACTAGCGCAATTAAAAAGGCTGATTTCAACTGCTGGGAATGGCAAACACGAGCAGGGGAGAGTGAGACTTATTAGAGCGACACAAGGCAGTAAACTAAGAAAATCAAACAGCAGTCTAGCACTAATTAGGAACGTGCGCGCGGTGAATTGCTGAAAGGATAATCCAATGGGTTACATGATCGGCATCTTCGCTGTGAGCCAAGTAGGAAAGACTTCTTTCCCCGATTCAGATATTTAGCTCATTACAGCAGGGAGATGAGGTCCAGGCTAGTGGTGAGATGTCTGCACCGATCATGCGTCACCGGGAGTGGGGGTCGGGCAGCTTTATGCTCGGGGGAATTCATATAATTCAGTTAGAATAAAAAAAGACAGAGATTCTTCTCTCAGGGAAAACCCAATGACAGCAGACACTTGGACCTATTTAGGTGGAAAGAAGAACACAAGTGATCTGTAAAGTATGGCGAGCAATCAAATAGCTGCAGCCTTTTATGTTGCTATGTTGATGTTTGATAGGTATATGTCATTAGGGCTAAAACGATTACTCGATTGAATCGAGTAATTCGACACAAAAAAATCCTCAATGCAAATTTTTTGCATCGAGGATTCGTTTGTGTCATGTGACCACGGAGCGGGAGTGAAGCGCTTGCTATTACTTACCGCTTTGTGGTCACCCACCGGCCTGCATTGTGCGGCACTTTCAGCCCTGACACATCATCAGGACATAGTGCACGTATGCGTGCACTATGACCCAACGCTGTGTGACGTCAGGAATACAGTGCAGCACGGAGAGAAGAAGACGGAGGAGCTGTGGATCGGTGCCCCTACAGGAAAGGTAAGTACTGGCACTTTGGGAGGCAAGCTGATGGCACTACTTAGGGGGCAATCTGATGGCACTACTTAGGGGGGCAAGCTGATGGCACTACTTAGGGGGGCAATCTGATGGCACTACTTAGGGGGGCAAGCTGATGGCACTACTTAGGGGGGCAAGCTGATGGCACTACCTAGGGAGGAAAGCGGATAGCACTACTTAGGGGGGCAAGCCGATGGCACTTAGGGGGACAAGCCGATGGCACTTATGGGGTCAAGCTGATGGCACTTAGGGGGGCAGCTGATGGCACGGGGAGTGGGGCTTATGGCACGGGGGAGTGGAGCTGATGGCACTGGGGAGTGAAGCTGATGGCACAGGGGGGATCTGATGGCACGGGGGGAGCTGAAGGCACTTGGGTGGGGGAGAGCTGAAGGCACTGGGGGAACGGAGCTGATGGCACGGGGGGAGAGCTGATGGCACTGGGGGAACAGAGCTGATGGCATGGGAGGAGCTGATGCACTGGGGGGAACTGATGCACTTGGACTGATTGCACAGGGGAGGACGAAGGGTGTTGGGGACTGATGTCAGGGGGTCTAAGTTTTTATAAAGGAAAACAGTCTATTAATTCATTTTTTCTTATTAGAGTTCTCGACTAATCATAAAAAATAATCGGTAGAATACTCGATTAATAAAATAATAGTTTACTGCAGACTGCAGCCCTATATGTCATTATAACCAATATTCTCCTGCTTTAATATTTTCCATAAGTCTCATGCTAGACATTTTGGAAAATTACAATAAGTGTGGTCAAAAGCATACTTTTTAAGCCAAGGTGTTGGGACCAGCAGTAAGGTGGCTCGGTGGTTAGCAGTGGTATGTTCTCACTGTGTTTGTGTGGATTCCTCCCACTTTCCAAAGACATATTGATAGGGAATTTAGATTGTGAACCCCAGAGGAACACTGGCCATATACCCTACAGGGAAATTCCTTGGTGGGCCAATGCCCAGGGGGACCACCCAAGCCCTCCTCATAGCTGATGGCCAGGTAGGTAACAATCTGATGCTCTCATCATTAATTAAGGCTAGGAGCATCAGGTACTTATGGAGCTGGCCAGCAGCAACAAGTGCATCTTCAACTATATCACCATCAGTATGGTGATAGGGCAGTACTTTATGCTGCATTCTGATATCTGGTTTTACTGGGGCAGTATTTTATGCTGAAGTACAGTATTGCTGCCCCCACCTAATTCTCTTGTCCCTGCATACTTGTGGCTTGTGTTGGCCATGCCTGCTTGTCAGTTTGGAATCGCCTACGAAAATGGGGGAACTTAAAAAAGTTTAAATGGTCGATTTGCCGTTTTTTGGTTTGCCCTTCCTCTGATCTGTCAGAACAATAACCCCCAAAAAACAGATCCTGTCTGTGGAGCATCCGCCTTCACTCGGTCAGCATTTGGTCAGTAATCCATCAGTATTGCTAAAGCCAAAAAAAACAGGACTGGAACTAAAACAGAGATGACACGTGAATGGAATATTTGCATGTCTTCTGTGTTTTGTACCCACTCCTGCTTTTGGCAACCAAATCATAAGCCGATTCTGATGCAAAATAGGGACCATGTCATGCAGGCCTTACAGCTGTTACATAGGATCTGTTGTGCGTCTCATTTTTTCTTCCCTCTGATAGATCAGAAGAAGGGTCAAATAAATGTTCTTCCCGTTGTCGGTCACCATGGTTCCGATTTTGAGAAAGCCGGGATTAAATTTCTTGATGAAGGACACAGAGCAGTTCCTCCCCTGTATGTGCCCTGCACATGTGGTATGCTGGAGGGGCACTGTGAATTGTTTCTGCAGAGGCGGACATTGTCGCAGGACCAACGGCGTGAGAACGTGGAGGTGGAAGCGGCGTCACCTGGCTAAGTTGCTGGTGTGGCTGTGCAGGCACCACATTCACCCAGTGGGCTGTAAAGGACATGTATTGTTGCTGACCATAGTTACAGCTCCACACTTCGGCGCTGCCGTGCACTTTGGCAGACACCGACAGGCTTAAGGACTGGCCCACCTTCTGTTCTACATATACGTGTGCAGGGCTGGTACTGCCTTTTTGGCAAAGAAATGACGGCTTGGGACTCTCCACTTCGACTCGGCACAAGCCATCAGCTCTCTGAAAGGTGCAAAGTCCACTACTTGGAAAGGGAGGGACTGCAGCACCATCAACTTGGACAGGAGCACGTTCAGCTTCTGCGCCGTTGGATGAGTGAACACATACTGTTGGCTCTTGGCAATCGCTTCAGTGATCGATTGCTGACGGAATGACTGACGAGGAGTAGGAGGGCAGGTAGCAGCAGCATCAGGACCAGCAGTTGATGGGAAGGACAGAGAGCTCTCTTTGGCTGAGGTGGCGGAGCCTTGACCGCCTGAAATAGGGTGCGTGCCACTGGGTGATGCAGTAGTTGCTGCGGCAGGCTGGACTACCACATCGGAGCCACGGTTCCCCCAGGCCACTTTATGGTGATGCTGCATATGTTGACGCAGGGTCGTGGTGCCAGCATTGGCTCACTGCCCACGCTTCACCTTCTGCCCACAGATACTACAAATGGCCATGTTCACCTACTCCGGCAGCTTAACAAAAAAACTGTCACACCGCTGAGTAGATGATTTTCCCCCCAACATTCCGCACTGACTGACTGCTACCACCGCTGCTTCCGTACACGACTACTTTCCGGGCAGGTAGGATGCTGCGAAGCGGGTGGTCTACCCTGGGCATGTTTGGCTCCCGACCTACCACTGCTGCCACCCTGCTGACTCCTGGCCACGCTAGCGACTTGCTGGCCCTGCCGCTACCTCACGGGCAAGCTGCCACCCATCCTCCTGATAATGATGAAGCCCCTAATTCACCCGGCTCCCAAGCGTGATCAGCTACATCATCAAGTACTGTCTGCATGTCCTCCTCATTGGTCTCTGCATGTAGCTCCCATGCCACTATCCTCAGCAGGAAGCGGCGGATGTCTCCTTCACATCTTGGCTGGCCAGTAGCTGCTGACTGTCCTCTAGTAGCTCGTCCTCGCTGTATAGTGGGGCTGAGCCCACAGCTCAGCATATAATACTTCCTGGCTGAGGGAACAGAATAGGACAAAGGCAGTTTGAGGAAACATGAGGGCACAGGGCCTGCTAATTTTCTCACTTCAACACACGACGGCTAATACTTCTTTTGTGCCACTAATAAGCGCAGAAAAGGGCTTTAGAACATACACTCACCTAAAGAATTATTAGGAACACCTGTTCTATTTCTCATTAATGCAATTATCTAGTCAACCAAATCACATGGCAGTTGCTTCAATGCATTTAGGGGTGTGGTCCTGGTCAAGACAATCTCCTGAACTCCAAACTGAATGTCAGAATGGGAAAGAAAGGTGATTTAAGCAATTTTGAGCGTGGCATGGTTGTTGGTGCCAGATGGGCCGGTCTGAGTATTTCACAATCTGTTCAGTTACTGGGATTTTCACGCACAACCATTTCTAGGGTTTACAAAGAATGGTGTGAAAAGGGAAAAACATCCAGTATGCAGCAGTCCTGTGGGCAAAAATGCCTTGAGGATGCTAGAGGTCAGAGGAGAATGGGCCGACTGATTCAAGCTGATAGAAGAGCAACGTTGACTGAAATAACCACTCGTTACAACCGAGGTATGCAGCAAAGCATTTGTGAAGCCACAACACGCACAACCTTGAGGCGGATGGGCTACAACAGCAGAAGACCCCACCGGGTACCACTCATCTCCACTACAAATAGGAAAAAGAGGCTACAATTTCCAAAATTGGACTGTTGAAGACTGGAAAAATGTTGCCTGGTCTGATGAGTCTCGATTTCTGTTGAGACATTCAAATGCTAGAGTCCGAATTTGGCGTAAACAGAATGAGAACATGTATCCATCCTCTGATGGCGACTTCCAGCAGGATAATGCACCATGTCACAAAGCTCGAATCATTTCAAATTGGTTTCTTGAACATGACAATGAGTTCACTGTACTAAAATGGCCCCCACAGTCACCAGATCTCAACCCAATAGAGCATCTTTGGGATGTGGTGGAACGGGAGCTTCGTGCCCTGGATGTGCATCCCTCAAATCTCTATCAACTGCAAGATGCTATCCTATCAATATGGGCCAAAGTTTCTAAAGAATGCTATCAGCACCTTGTTGAATCAATGCCACGTAGAATTAAGGCAGTTCTGAAGGCAAAAGGGGGTCCAACACTGTATTAGTATGGTGTTCCTAATAATTCTTTAGGTGAGTGTATAACTGCACAGCTGAACGGCAAATATATATATTTTTTTGCCACTAATACATGGCAAAAAGGGCTATAATTTTCTCACTTCACCACACAACGACTAATAAGCCCTTTTTTCCCACTAATAAAAGCCAAAAAATGCTTTAGAACATATAACTGCACCGCACAAGGGCAAATAAGACATAAATATTTATTTGTAATAAACCCTGTTAATGCCTGTATCAAACAGCACTTGCACAACTACAGTCGTGGCCAAAAGTTTTAAGAATGACAAAAATATTAGTTTTCACAAAGTTTGCTGCTAAACTGCTTTTAGATCTTTGTTTCAGTTGTTTCAGTGATGTAGTGAAATATAATTACACGCAATTCATACATTTCAAAGGCTTTTATCGACAATTACATGACATTTGTGCAAAGAGTCAGTATTTGCAGTGTTGGCCCTTCTTTTTCAGGACCTCTGCAATTCGACTGGGCATGCTCTCAATCAACTTCTGGGCCAATTCCTGACTGATAGCAACCCATTCTTTCATAATCACTTCTTGGAGTTTGTCAGAATTAGTGGGTTTTTGTTTGTCCACCCGCCTCTTGAGGATTGACCACAAGTTCTCAATGGGATTAAGATCTGGGGAGTTTCCAGGCCATGGACCCAAAATGTCAAAGTTTTGGTCCCCGAGCCACTTAGTTATCACTTTTGCCTTATGGCACGGTGCTCCATCGTGCTGGAAAATGCATTGTTCTTCACCAAACTGTTGTTGGATTGTTGGAAGAATTGGCTGTTGGAGGGTGTTTTGGTACCATTCTTTATTCATGGCTGTGGTTTTGGGCAAAATTGTGAGTGAGCCCACTCTCTTGGATGAGAAGCAACCCCACACATGAATGGTCTCAGGATACTTTACTGTTGGCATGACACATGACTGATGGTAGCGCTCACCTTTTCTTCTCCGGACAAGCCTTTTTCCAGATGCCCCAAACAATCGGAAAGAGGCTTCATCGGAGAATATGACTTTGCCCCAGTCCTCAGCAGTCCATTCACCATACTTTCTGCAGAAGATCAATCTGTCCCTGATGTTTTTTTTGGAGAGAAGTGGCTTCTTTGCTGCCTTTCTTGACACCAGGCCATCTTCCAAAAGTCTTTGCCTCACTGTGTGTGCAGATGCGCTCATACCTGCCTGCTGCCATTCCTGAGCAAGCTCTGCACTGGTGGCATGCCGATCCCGCAGCTGAATCCTCTTTAGGAGACAATCCTGGTGCTTGCTGGACTTTCTTGGACGCCCTGAAGCCTTCTTAACAAGAATTGAAGCTCTTTCCTTGAAGTTCTTGATGATCCAATAAATTGTTGATTGAGGTGCAATCTTAGTAGCCACAATATCCTTGCCTGTGAAGCCATTTTTATGCAACGCAATGATGGCTGCACGCGTTTCTTTGCAGGTCACCATGGTTAACAATGGAAGAACAATGATTTTAAGCATCACCCTCCTTTTAACATGTCAAGTCTGCCATTTTAACCCAATCAGCCTGACATAATAATCTCCAGCCTTGTGCTCGTCAACATTCTCACCTGAGTTAACAAGACGATTACTGAAATGATCTCAGCAGGTCCTTTAATGACAGCAATGAAATGCAGTGGAAAGTTTTTTTTGGGATTAAGTTAATTTTCATGGCAAAGAAGGACTATGCAATTCATCTGATCACTCTTCATAACATTCTGGAGTATATGCAAATTGCTATTATAAAAACTTAAGCAGCAACTTTTCCAATTTCCAATATTTATGTAATTCTCAAAACTTTTGGCCACGACTGTACAGACAGAATTTCAATTGTCGAACCGTGTATTTTACCAAAACTTACAATTGAGACATGCCATGCAGACTCAGGAACGGAAGACTCCTCCTTTGTCTGTGCACTCCATGCCGGTGATTGATTCAGTGGTGCAGGCCAGATTATCGCGCACGATTATCTCCATGGCTTATGCCAGTCTACTAGATAAAGTAGTATGTGATCCATTAACCAGTCTTAAGGATAAATGGGAGAGGGATGTTGGAGAACTGTCGGAGGAAAAATGGAGGGATGTTTTGGGGGCAGTACCCACGATATCTATGAGTGTGGCACATAGGCAATCACAATTATTCCTTATTCATAGGGTTTCCAAACGCCACGACTCTTGTTTAAGATGGGTCTACGTGCGGACTCTAACTGTCCTAGGTGTGCTGCCTATGTTTTGGTCCTGCACAGAACTGGAGCGTTTCTAGTGTGGAGTGTATAGACAAATAGAAAACAGCTATGGAGTTAATTTACCAAAGACTTCACTGGTGGGGTATCTTGGGTATGTAGAGGACCTAACAACCACCAATGATTATAAATTAGCAATTGTACATTGCACGAAAATCCATTGCAAAACACTGGATACAGCCAATCTCTCAGACTAAATTAGAGTGGATGAATATGGTCAATCATATGATATCCATGGAGAGTGGCATCTATATTAAAAGAGGCACTGTACAGAAATTTAAGAAGCAATGGCAGGTGTGGCTGGCTGGACCTGGGGGGAAGTCTCAGAGATTGATGCATATTTGGAATGGAATGGTCCTAAGGGGATTTGGAAGTTAAGATGTAAGAGAATTGGAGCATTTTTGTCCATGTCGAGGGAGATGACCACACGGATAGGGGGAGGTGGGAAGGGAGTTGGGGGGGACTGGGAGATTTAATAAAGGTTTATTTGATGCAGTGTTATTGACGTGCTGATTTGGATAAAGTATGATTGATTTTACTGTATTGATATTCTATTGTCATATAATGTACGGTTAATCTGAATAATTGGCTGTACAGTCAGGTCCATAAATATTGGGACATCAACACAATTGTAACATTTTTGGCTCTATACACCACCACAATGGGTTTGAAATGAAACAAACAAGATGCGCTTTAACTGCAGACTGTCAGCTTTAATTTGAGGGTATTTACATCCAAATCAGCTGAACAGTGTAGAGATTACAACAGTTTGTATATGTGCCTCCCACTTGTTAAGGGACCAAAAGTAATGGGACAATTGGCTTCTCAGCTGTTCCATGGCCAGGTGTGTGTTATTCCCTCATATCCCAATTATAATGAGCAGATAAAAGGTCCAGAGTTCATTTCAAGTGTGCTATTTTCATTTGGAATCTGTTGCTGTCAACTCTCAAGATGAGATCCAAAGAGCTGTCACTATCAGTGAAGCAAGCAAACATTAGGCTGAAAAAACACAACAAACCCATCAGAGAGATAGCAAAAACATTAGGCCTGGCCAAAACAACTGTTTGGAACATTCTTAAAAAGAAGGAATGCACCGGTGAGCTCAGCAACACCAAAAGACCCAGAAGACCACGGAAAACAACTGTGGTGGATGGCCGAAGAATTCTTTCCCTGGTGAAGAAAACACCCTTTACAACAGATGGCCAGATCAAGAACACTCTCCAGGAGGTAGGTGTATTTGTGTCAAAGTTAACAATCAAGAGAAGACTTCACCAGAGTGAATACAGAGGGTTCACTACAAGATGTAAACCATTGGTGAGCCTCAAAAACAGGAAGGCCAGATTAGAGTTTGCCAAACGACATCTAAAAAAGCCTTCACATTTCTGGAATAACATCCTATGGACAGATGAGACCAAGATCAACTTGTACCAGAGTGATGGGAAGAGAAGAGTATGGAGAAGGAAAGGAACTGCTCATGATCCTAAGCATACCACCTCATCAGTGAAGCATAGTGGTGGTAGTGTCATGGCGTGGGCATGTATGGCTGCCAATGGAACTGGTTCTCTTGCATTTATTGATGATGTGACTGCTGACAAAAGCAGCAGGAGGAATTCTGAAGTGTTTCGGGGCAATATTATCTGCTCATATTCAGCCAAATGCCCCAAGAACAAGCAGGAACTGAAGACAGTTGCAGTAGAGGCCTGGCAGAGCATCACCAGGGATGAAACCCAGCGTTTGGTGATGTCTATGCGTTCCAGACTTCAGGCTGTAATTGACTGCAAAGGATTTGCAACCGAGTATTAAAAAGTGAAAGTTTGATTTATGATTATTATTCTGTCCCATTACTTTTGATTCCTTAACAAGTTGGAGGCACATATGCAAACTGTTGTAATTCCTACACCGTCCACCTAATTTGGATGTAAATACCCTCAAATTAAAGCTGACAGTCTGCAGTTAAAGCACATCTTGTTTGTTTCATTTCAAATCCATTGTGGTGGTGTATAGAGCCACAAATGTTAGAATTGTGTCGATGTCCCAATATTTATGGACCTGACTGTATGTAAAACCTTTAATAAAAATGAACTGATTAAAAAAAAACAGCACTTGCACCCCAATAGAAAGAACAGTTTGCTGGAATTACAGAGCTGTATAATGACAATTTGGATCCTCAGTTAGTGCAGCAAGGTGCAATAGGATTGTTCCTATTACCCAGGCTGTAACCTCCCGTACTGAACCCTATTCTGCTTCAATGATGTGGAATGATTCCTCCCTATCCTTTCCCTACACCTAGAATAATCTTTCCCTGAACTTGTAAATAATTTTTTCTCCACAATTAAGTCTTTCCTAGCACTGTCCCTAGCGCCTGCTGACGTCTCTCCCTGCACTAAGTACACTGGAAAATGGTAGAACCCAAGATGACTGAGGCTATTTATAGGGCTGTGACATAACAGGGCTGGCTGGCTGTTGATTGGCTGCATGCATGGCATTGTGGGTGATCCCTCGTTCCCAGAGTTCCTTGCTCCATGTCCTAACATGTGCAGCAGCCATTTTAGGAAAAAATGTGATTCGTTACCACGAAGCATGAGCAAATTCGGATTCGGTGCGAATCGAATAATTTCTGAAATTCAGATCGAATTCCACTTCGTCAACTTCAATTCGCTCTTCTCTAATTAAAACCATGCTGTATTTTGATTCTCTGCAATTTTAATTAAGTGCTTTGACTAAAGAGGCAATCTCTGTATATGGCCTAATTCAGTCATTATGACCATGACTGGAGATGAGGGGGAAAATGTGATGCAGAGTGTACTTACAGAACTTGAAGTACAGGTGAAACTCGAAAAATTAGAATATCGTGCAAAAGTCCATTGATTTCAGTAATGCAAATTAAAAGGAATTGCATTAATGCAGCTCAAAATTGGAATTTTGTGATAAGGTTCAATATTCTAGGCTCAAAGTGTCACACTCTAGTCAGCTAATTAATCCATACCCCCTGAGCAAAGGGTACTTTGGGGTTTCATAAGCTGTAAGCCGTAATCATCCAAATTATACCAAATGAAGGCTTGAAATATCTTGCTGTGCATGTAATGAGTCTATCTTATATGTTAGTTTCACCTTTTAAGGGCTCTTTCACACCTGCGTTCTTTTCTTCCGGCATAGAGTTCCGTCGTCGGGGCTCTATGCCGGAAGAATCCTGATCAGTTTTATCCTAATGCATTCTGAATGGAGAGAAATCCGTTCAGGATGCATCAGGATGTCTTCAGTTCCGGAACGGAACGTTTTTTGGCCGGAGAAAATACCGCAGCATGCTGCGCTTTTTGCTCCGGCCAAAAATCCTGAAGACTTGCCACAAGGCCAGATCCGGAATTAATGCCCATTGAAAGGCATTGATCCGGATCCGGCCTTAAGCTAAACGTCGTTTCGGCGCATTGCCGGATCCGACGTTTAGCTTTTTCTGAATGGTTACCATGGCTGCCGGGACGCTAAAGTCATGGCAGCCATGGTAAAGTGTAGCGGGGAGCGGGGGAGCAGCATACTTACCGTCCGTGCGGCTCCCCGGGCGCTCCAGAGTGACGTCAGGGCACCCCAAGCGCATGGATCACGTGATCGCATGGCACGTCATCCATGCGCATGGGGCGCTCTGACGTCATTCTGGAGCGCCCCGGGGAGCCGCACGGACGGTAAGTATACTGCTCCCCCGCTCCCCGCTCCTACTATGGCAACCAGGACTTTAATAGCGTCCTGGGTGCCATAGTAACACTGAACGCATTTTGAAGACGGATCCGTCTTCAAATGCTTTCAGTACACTTGCATTTTTCCGGATCCGGGGTGTAATTCCGGCAAGTGGAGTACACGCCGGATCCGGACAACGCAAGTGTGAAAGAGGCCTAAGTTGCATTACTGAAATAAATGAACTTTGCACGATATTCTAATTTCTTGAGTTTCACCTGTAATTTTTCCCACCAAAATGTCATTAAACAATTTGCTGCTCTTACATTGCAACAAATATTTTTTATTTTGTTACCACACATGATTTACATCTACTTTCAGAGTACTGGAGAATCTTCCCCAATGTGTGAAAATTATACTTTTGCAAAGCAGCATTTTTCTTTTTTTTATTTAATCTTTTTTATCTCGACAAATAAACGTGACTTTGAAAGCTTACATATAGGCTTGCAATAAAAACAGTGGGGTAGATTTGTCAAACTGGTGTACATTAGTTGCCAATAGAAACCAATCAGATTCCACATTTCAATTTTCAGAGTTCCTTTGGAAAATGAAAGCTGGAATCTGATTGGTTGCTATTGGCAACTAAGCTAGTTTTCCTTTACACCAGTTTGATAAATCTCCCCCAGTGTCTGGAACAATCTGCAGAAGTGTCACTTTTTAATTTACACCGGGGTCTCAAACACGCTGCTCCTGATACAGTTTTCTGTGGCCTTGCGAGACCTCAATTGTGGAAGAGTTCATTAATACAGGACAGGGGGCCCAGGGTGAGGTAAGTATGGCATTACGCTATGCGATGTCAGGACCTAGTAAAGCACTGCCCCTAAGACACAGTGCTTAGGGCTCTTTCACACTTGCGTTGTTCTGTTCCGGCATAGAGTTCCGTCGTCGGGGCTCTATGCCGGAAGAATCCTGATCAGGATTATCCCCATGCATTCTGAATGGAGAGAAATCCGTTCAGGATGCATCAGGATGTCTCCAGTTCAGGACCGGAACGTTTTTTGGCCGGAGAAAATACCGCAGCATGCTGCGCTTTTTGCTCCGGTCAAAAATCCTGAACACTTGCCGCAAGGCCGGATCCGGAATTAATGCCCATTGAAAGGCATTAATCCGGATCCGGCCTTAAGCTAAACGTCGTTTTGGCGCATTACCGGATCCGACGTTTAGCTTTTTCTGAATGGTTACCATGGCTGCCAGGACGCTAAAGTCCTGTTTGCCATGGTAAAGTGTAGTGGGGAGCGGGGGAGCAGTATACTTACCGTCCGTGCGGCTCCCGGGGCGCTTCAGAGTGACGTCAGGGCGCCCCACGCGCATGGATGACGTGATCGCATGGATCTGACATCATTCTGGAGCGCCCCGGGAGCCGCACGTACGGTAAGTATACTGCTCCCCCGCTCCCCACTACTACTATGGCAGCCAGGACTTTTATAGAGTCCTGGGTGCCATAGTAACACTGAACGCATTTTGAAGACGGATCCGTCTTCAAATGCTTTCAGTTCACTTGCGGTGATCCGGCGGGCACTTCCGGCAAATGGAGTACACGACGGATCCGGACAACGCAAGTGTGAAAGAGGCCTAAGCTGAAGAGCAAGAGAGGTGGTGGTGCCCAGAGATGGAGAGGAGAGGATTTTTTTTTTGTTTTTTTTGGTCTGCTCTGAGGTCTGCATTTAGGGGACAGAGGGGTTCGGTGTGAGTTATAGGGAGGCAGCAGTCTGAATTGGGGATCTGTATAAAATTGGGTCTGATATGGGTTCTTTATGAATTTGGAGAGCTGATTTGGAGTCTGTATGAATTCAGTGGCTGAATTTGTATGAATTAGAGGGGTGATCTGGGGTCTTTGTGAATTTGGGAATCTGTAATAATTCTGGGGTCGTCTGGGAGTCTATATTAATTTAGCATTTTCATCTGAGGTCTGCATTAAGAAGGGGTTGTTCAGCCATGAGAAATTTAATTTTGAAAACCGTTTAGAATGCCACAAAAAAGTAGTGATACCTCTCTCATCCCACTGTTCTCACCACTAGGGGAGCTCTTGGCGTCATTCCTGGGCATTACCGGGAGCAGGGGCGGACTGGGAACTTAACCACTTAAGGACCACAGGTTTATACCCCCCTAGTGACCAGGCCCTTTTTTACAAATCGGCACTCCACAACTTTAACGGTTTATTGCTCGGTCATGCAACTTGGCACCCAAATTAATTTTACCTCCTTTTCTTCTCACAAATACAGCTTTCTTTTGGTGGTATTTGATTGCTGCTGAGATTTTTCGTTTTTCTGATATTAATCAAAATAGACCACAATTTTCAAAAAAAAAAGTGTATTTTTAACTTGTTCAAATATAATTACATTTCTATACAAGTTTGTGTCAGAATTTATTGTGCTACATGTCTTTGATTAAAAAAAATCCAATAAGTGTATATTTATTGGTTTGCGCAAAAGTTATAGCGATTACAAACTATGGTACAAAAATGTGAATTTCCGCTTTTTGAAGCAGCTCTGACTTTCTGATCACCTGTCATGTTTCTTGAGGTGCTAGAATGCCAGGATAGTATAAATACCCCCCAAATGACCCCATTTTAGAAAGAAGAGACCCCAAAGTATTCGCGGAGGGGCATGGTGAGTTTATGTATGATTTTTTTTTTCTTCACAAGTTAGCGGAAAATGACACTTTCTGAGAAAAATAAAATAAAAATAAAGTTTCCATTTCTGCTAACTTCTGGCAAAAAAAAATAAAATCTACCACGGACTCACTATGCCCCTCAGTGAATACCTTGGGGTGTCTACTTTCCGAAATGGGGTCATTTGTGGGGTGTGTTTACTGTTCTGGCATTTTGGGCGGGGCTAAATTGTGAGCAACCCTGTAAAGCCTAAAGGTACTCGTTGGACTTTCGGCCCCTTTATGCACCTAGGCTGCAAAAAAGTGTCACACATGTGGCATCGCCGTATTTAGAAGAAGTAGGGCAATGTGTTTTAAGGTGTATTTTTACATATACCCATGCTGGGTGAGAGAAATATCTCTGTAAATTGACAACTTTGTATAAAAAAATTAAAAAGTTGTCATTTACAGAGATATTTCTCACACACAGTATGGGTATATGTAAAAATACACCCCAAAACACATTGCCCTACTTCTTCTGAGTACGGCAATACCACATGTGTGACACTTTTTTGCAGCCTAGGTGCTCAAATTCCAATGAGTACCTTTAGGATTTCACAGGGCATTTTTAGGCATTTGGATTCCAAACTTCTTCTCACACTTTAGGGCCCCTAAAATGCCAGGGCAGTATAAATACCCCACATGTGACCCCATTTTGGAAAGAAGACACCCCAAGGTATTCTGTGAGGGGCATGGCGAGTTCATAGAAGATTTTTTTTTTTGGCACAAGTTAGCGGAAATTGATTATTTTTTATTTTTTTCTTACAAAGTCTCATATTCCACTAACTTGTGACAAAAAATAAAATTTTACATGAACTCACCATACCCCTCACGGAATACCTTGGGGTGTCTTCTTTCTAAAATGGGGTCACTTGTGGTGTATTTATACTGCCCTGGCATTTTAGGGGCCCTAAAGCGTGATAAGTAGTTTGGAATCCAAATGCGTAAAAATGCCCTGTGAAATCCTAAAAGTACTCATTAGAATTTGGGCCCCTTTGCGCACCTAGGCTGCAAAAAAGTGTCACACATGTGGTATCGCCGTACTCAGAAGAAGTAGGGCAATGTGTTTTGGCGTGTATTTTTACATATACCCATACTGTGTGTGAGAAATATCTCTGTAAATGACAACTTCAATTTTTTATACAAAGTTGTCAATTTACAGAGATATTTCTCTCACCCAGCATTGCCCTACTTCTTCTGAGTACGGCGATACCACATGTGTGACACTTTTTTGCAGTCAAGATGCGCAAAGGGGCCGAAAGTCCAACGAGTACCTTTTAGGTGGGCATTTTTAGGCATTTGGATTCCAGACTTCTTCTCACACTTTAGGGCCCCTAAAATGCCAGGGCAGTATAAATACCCCACATGTGACCCCATTTTGGAAAGAAGACACCCCAAGGTATTCTGTGAGGGGCATGGCGAGTTCATAGAAGATTTTTTTTTTTGGCACAAGTTAGCAGAATTTTATTTTTTTTCTCACAAAGTCTCCCTTTCCGCTAACTTGTGACAAAAAGTTCAATCTTTCATGGACTCAATATGCCTCTCAGCGAATACCTTGGGGTGTCTTCTTTCCAAAATGGGGTCATTTGTGGGGTGTTTGTACTGCCCTGGCATTTGAGGGTCTCCGCAATCATTACATGTATTAGGAGTTTCTGCTATCTTCCTTAGGCCTCATGCACACGACCGTTGTTTGGGTCCGCATCCGAGCCGCCGTTTTGGCGGCTCGGATGCGGACCCATTCATTTCAATGGGGCCGCAAAAGATGTGGACAGCACTCCGTGTGCTGTCCGCATCTGTGGCTCCGTTCCGCGGGCCCGCTAAAAAAATATAACATGTCCTATTCTTGTCCGCGCTTTGCGGACAAGAATAGGCATTTATATTGCCGACTTCCGTTCCGCAATTTGCGGAAGGCAACACGGGCGCCTTCTGTTTTTTTTGCGGATCCGCGGTTTGCGAACCGCAAAAAACGGCACGGTCGTGTGCATGAGGCCTTATATTGAGCATACGGGTAATGAGATTATTTTTTTCCGTTCAGCCTCTGGTTCAGGCTCTGGGCTGAAAGAAAAAATGAACGGCACAGATTTCTTCATTCGCATCGATCAATGTGGATGAAAAAATCTCTGCCAAAAAATGTGCAAAAAAAAAAAGAGGGGAAAGGACATAGGAGTGCTTGCGAAGTAAAGCTGCGATCGCTCATAAAGATTCAAAAAGCTCAAAAGTGATCTTTATAGCGCCGCAGCGATTTTACGGTGTTTTTGCAGTGATCAGAAAAAAAACATTTCTGTCACTGCAGTGGGGCAGACTGAACGCAAGTGTGCACACAAGATCAGGTCTGATCGGGCGAACACTGCGTTTTTTGTAGAGCCTAAGGTGACCCTAATGTACTGATATAGATCTGATTGCGATCAGTTTTTTTATACAAAGTTGTCAATTTACAGAGATATTTCTCTCACCCAGCATTGCCCTACTTCTTCTGAGTACGGCGATACCACATGTGTGACACTTTTTTGCAGTCAAGATGCGCAAAGGGGCCGAAAGTCCAACGAGTACCTTTTAGGAGGGCATTTTTAGGCATTTGGATTCCAGACTTCTTCTCACACTTTAGGGCCCCTAAAATGCCAGGGCAGTATAAATACCCCACATGTGACCCCATTTTGGAAAGAAGACACCCCAAGGTATTCTGTGAGGGGCATGGCGAGTTCATAGAAGATTTTTTTTTTTGGCACAAGTTAGCAGAATTTTATTTTTTTTCTCACAAAGTCTCCCTTTCCGCTAACTTGTGACAAAAAGTTCAATCTTTCATGGACTCAATATGCCTCTCAGCGATTACCTTGAGGTGTCTTCTTTCCAAAATGGGGTCATTTGTGGGGTGTTTGTACTGCCCTGGCATTTGAGGGTCTCCGCAATCATTACATGTATTAGGAGTTTCTGCTATCTTCCTTAGGCCTCATGCACACGACCGTTGTTTGGGTCCGCATCCGAGCCGCCGTTTTGGCGGCTCGGATGCGGACCCATTCATTTCAATGGGGCCGCAAAAGATGTGGACAGCACTCCGTGTGCTGTCCGCATCTGTGGCTCCGTTCCGCGGGCCCGCTAAAAAAATATAACATGTCCTATTCTTGTCCGCGCTTTGCGGACAAGAATAGGCATTTATATTGCCGACTTCCGTTCCGCAATTTGCGGAAGGCAACACGGGCGCCTTCTGTTTTTTTTGCGGATCCGCGGTTTGCGAACCGCAAAAAACGGCACGGTCGTGTGCATGAGGCCTTATATTGAGCATACGGGTAATGAGATTATTTTTTTCCGTTCAGCCTCTGGTTCAGGCTCTGGGCTGAAAGAAAAAATGAACGGCACAGATTTCTTCATTCGCATCGATCAATGTGGATGAAAAAATCTCTGCCAAAAAATGTGCAAAAAAAAAAAGAGGGGAAAGGACATAGGAGTGCTTGCGAAGTAAAGCTGCGATCGCTCATAAAGATTCAAAAAGCTCAAAAGTGATCTTTATAGCGCCGCAGCGATTTTACGGTGTTTTTGCAGTGATCAGAAAAAAAACATTTCTGTCACTGCAGTGGGGCAGACTGAACGCAAGTGTGCACACAAGATCAGGTCTGATCGGGCGAACACTGCGTTTTTTGTAGAGCCTAAGGTGACCCTAATGTACTGATATAGATCTGATTGCGATCAGTCTTGATCACTTACAGATACTATATAGTACTAGTGCTGATTAGCGACAGCGATGACGCTAATCAGTGACTAATCAGTGACTGCGGTGCGGTGGGCTGGGCGCTAACTACCTAACAAGTAGCTAACTAACTGGCGGTGATAAGGGACCCTTAGGCCCCATTCACACGTCCGCAATTCTGTTCCGCATTTTGCGGAACGGAATTGCGGACCCATTCATTTCTATGGGGACAGACTTTGTCCTTCTCGGATCCGGAATTGCGGATCTGCACTTCCGGGTCCGCACTTCCGTTCCGCAAAAATATAGAACATGTCCTATTCTTGTCCGCAATTGCGGACAAGAAAAGGCATTTTCTATATAGTTCTGGCAATGTGCCGATCCGCAAAATGCGGAAGGCACATTGCCGGTGTCTGTGTTTTGCGGATCCGCAAAACACATACGGACGTCTGAATGGAGCCTTACAGGGGGGTGATCAATGACAGGGGGGTGATCAGGGAGTCTATATGGGGTGATCAGGGGTTAATAAGGGGTTAATAAGTGACGGTGGGGTGTGTGTAGTGTAGTGTGGTGCTTGGTGCTACTTACAGAGCTGCCTGTGTCCTCTGGTGGTCGATCCAAGCAAAAGGGACCACCAGAGGACCAGGTAGCAGGTATATCAGACGCTGTTAACAAAACAGCGTCTAATATACCTTTCTGATGCGATTTTTTAACATCTACAGCCTGCCAGCGAATGATCAGTGCTGGCAGGCTGTAGATCAACTTGTGAACTGCGCGATCCTGTGAACGCAGGACAGGAAATCTCGGGTCTCACGAGATGACGCCAATAGGCGTCGCTAAGACCTGAGAGTGCCGCCGCACTGACGCCTATCGGCGTTAGTGTGACTGCAAGCGGTTAAAATGGCCCTGGAAAAAATACTAAAAGTGGCCCCGTTTTGTAGTTGGGTCCAAATTGATGGAAGGCAGGGCCAGCAATACCATATTGTGGCACATACCACCCCAACAGAGACAAATACCACAGTCCATCACCAAATACTGCCAGCAGCACAAAATAAATTCCCTAAAAAATCCACTGGCCGGCCTTCAGGAGGGCCCAGGTGGCCCCATGGGCTTTAGCCCACCGGGAAATTTCCCTGTAAGGTCTATGGCCAATCCGCCCCTCACCAGCAGAGTGTCAGCGTGTATTGTCTTGTATTTGAAATGCATGTGGAATTTGAGACCCTAGATCTAGAGAAATCTATCCACTGTATAGGTGGCTGAATAATTTTGCAAGCCACTAGATACGTAACTATAACCAAGGCCAGTGTCAGCATCCGGCATACCTGGGCAAGTGCCAGGGCCCACAGCACAGCTGCCAGATGCAATGAGCTCTTCCATCAATACAGATGGAAGCGCTCATTGCTGCAGAGCAGGGAGCTGGGTCCTGTCACTCACCGCTCAGCTCCCCGCGCTCCTCCCCGGTGGCACACAGAATGGTGAAGCAGGAAGATTTCTCCCTGCTCCACCATTCAGCCTGCAGGCACAGATCGTGCTGCCAGCCTGTGTGGGCGGAGCCTGCAGCCCTGTAATCTGTATAATCTCCACCCACACAGTGCTGCAGAGCGATCTATGCCTGCAGAGAAGAGAGGACTGTGAGCTTCGGGAACGGGACGAGGTGAGTAGTTACTGTGTTTTTTTGTTTTTAATACAGAGGGGTCACAGAGGACTTTATTCCTATGGAAGGGGCACAGAGGACTTTATTACTATGGAGGGGGCACAGAGGTCTTAATTACTATGGAGGGGGCACAGAGGACTTTATTACTATGGAGGGGGCACAGAGGACTTTATTACTATGGAGGGGGCACAGAGGTCTTTATTACTATGGAGGAGCACAGAGGGCAGTTCTACTATGGAGGGTGCACAGAGGGCATTACTACTCTGGAGGGGGCACAGAGGACATTACTAATGTGAAGGGGGCACAATGGGCATTTCTACTATGGAGGGGGCACAGAGCCAGAGGGCATTACTACAATGAAGGGGGCACAGTGGGCATTATTACTATGAAGGGGGCACAGTGGGCATTATTACTGTGAAGGGGGCACAATGGGGATTTCTACTATGAAGGGGCACAATGGGGATTATTACTATGAAGGGGGCACAATGGGGATTATTACTGTGAAGGGGCACAATAGGGATTATTACTGTGAAGGGGGCAAAATGGGGATTATTACTGTGAAGGGGGCACAATGGGGATAATTACTGTGAAGGGGGTACAGTTAGGGCATTACAACTGTGAAAGGGTCACAGAGAGGGCATACCTACTGTGAGGGGGCACACATCTGTACATAACTACTGTGAAGGTTGTACAATGAGGGCAATACTAGGGATCAACCGATTATCGGTTTTACCGATATTATCGGCCGATATTCAGGATTTTGACCATTATCGGTATCGGCATCTATTTTGCCGATATTCCGATAACGTATGGGGAACACAGATCGCGCTGCTCTCAGCGCTCTCTGTGTTCCCTCAGCAGTACAGGGGAGAAGGAAACAGTGTCTCCCTCCCCCTGTGATGCTGCTGCCGCTGCCGCCAATGAGAGGAGAGAAGACAAGAGAAGGGGAGGGGCTGTGGCCACTGCGCCACCAATGATGTTGACTTACTCATTCATTCAAATTGAACAGGAGGCGGGAGCTGGCTGCAGAATCACATAGCCGGCTCCCGACCTCTATGAGCGGTAGCTGCGAACCGCGGTAGTTAACCCCTCAGGTGCCGCGGATCGCAGCTACCGCTCATAGAGGTCGGGAGCCGGCAATGTGATTCTGCAGCCAGCTCCCGCCTCCTGTATATGAATAAATGAGAGATTTATCTTCATTGGTGGTGCAGTGTGGCCCCCTAGTATTAATCATTGGTGGTGCAGTGCGCCCCCACCCCCGTATTAAAAACATTGGTGGCCCAGTGCGCCCCCCACCCAAGCCCCCCCAGTTTTAATCATTAGTGGCAGTGGCCACAGGGTCCCCTCTCCCCTCCTCCTCCGATTGGAGCCCCAGCAGTGTAAGCCTGGGGCTCCGATCAGTTACCATGGCAGCCAGGATGCTATTGAAGCCCTGGCTGCCATGGTAAGCTCCATGCTGCTGTGTGCACAAAGCACAGAGCAGCAGGGACAGTGTGAGGTCCTATTCAGCCTGATAGAGATCTAGAGTCCCTAAGGGAGTTAAAAGTTAGTAAAAAATAAACACCAAAATATTAAGTATAAATAAAATAGAAAGATTTACAAAAAAAAATAAATACACATTAACAATAAAAATATTCATTTTCAGCAGATGTGTGTAGGATTTTATTTTTTTTTCAAAAATGAAATTTCACAGAATATCGGTATAAATTATCGGCTATCGGCCTGAAAGTTCTCAAATTATCGGTATCGGCCCTAAAAAATCAATATCGGTCGATCCCTAGGCAATACTACTGTGAGGGGGGTACTTTTTTTTTTTTAATTATTGGGGGGGGGGGGGGGCGGGTTGCCAGAGAAAGGACCTGCCCTGGATACCAAACACCGTAGGCACACCACTAAATCAGGGAACTATCTGCTCCCCGCTCCACCATTGAGCCGCCAGCACTCCACAGCAGCAGCAGCATGATTTCTTCACACATCGTCCTGCTGATCTGTGTAGGAGGAGCAGCGGGGCAGGCTGGGAATCAGCCTCTGTTCCTCCTACACAGCAGTGCGATGTGTCACAGTATCCTGCTGCTGCTGATGGGGAGCGCAGATCATGGAAGGAGCCAGGTGATTGAGGCAATGAGTATTTATTGTTTGTTTTTTTCACTTCCTGTGAAGGGGGCACATCTGGGCATAACCACTATGAAGGGGGCACTGGGCACATATCTTGGCATATCCACCGTAAGAGGGCACATATCTTGGTATATCTACTGTGAAGAGGGCACACATCTTGGCATACCAACTGTGAAGGGGGCACATATCTTCGCATATGTACTGTGAGGCGGCACATATCTTGGCATATGTACTGTGAGGGGGCACATATCTTGGCATATCAACTGTGAGGGGGCACATATCTTGGCATATCAACTGTGAGGGGGCACACATTTTGGGATATCTACTGTGAAGGGGGCATATATCTTGGCATATCTACTGTGAGGGGGCACATATCTTGGCATATCTACTATGAAGGGCGCATATCTTGGCATATCTACTGTGAGGGGGCACATATCTTGGCATATCTACTGTGAGGGGGCACATATCTTGGCATATCTACTATGAAGGGCGCATATCTTGGCATATCTACTGTGAGGGGGCACATATCTTGGCATATCTACTATGAAGGGGGCATATCTTGGCATATCTACTGTGAGGGGGCACATATCTGTGAGTGGACCTGAGGGACTAAAACACTGGGTAGAAAATAAAAGTAGGCACATAAGGACTGATTCACATATATCCGCTCTGTAGCATGCTCTGTGTAAGGTATTTAATCTATAATACTTTCAGTTTTATTGCTGTAAGCGCCGTGCAAAATGCCACAAGGGGGCCCACTGAGACTTTATCGCCCAAGGGCCCAAATGAATGTGGAGCCGGCCCTGACTATAACTTTTTGTTATTTAGAGCAATTTCATACTTGGTTATCTCTTTTCACTCTTCACTCTGCATCTTGTCTTGTACTTTAATCAGCATTTTCTAGATTATCAAATGTGTCAGATGAAAGGATTTTTTTCTCTCTATATATTGTATTTCTGTAATAATCAAGTTGCTGCACAAAAAAAAATAGTAAAATGGAAAAATCAGTATTCACTTCCAAAGTACTCTATAGTTAAATACATATGACACCTTTTTATTTTAAAGCGTTAGATTCACTTTGAAGCTCATTTTCTAGTGTCTTATCAGGTTCACTGCACCATTTTGTCGGTAATGCATATTTTATTAGCAGCTTACCAGAACAGACGAACAGAAAAGAATAGGAATAATAAGAGAATTGGAAACCATGTGATAGTAGACTCTTTGTAAACTTGAACTCCTACATCTGATAATTTCAGGATTATTCAATTTGGGCAACTTCAGATTTTTTAACATGTTGTGATGTATATTGTGAGAAAAACGAAAAAATATAACAAAAAAGATAACAAAATTCCTTGCAATAGAGATTGCATCGCTGCCGAAATCCTGCACCTGCGCCGTTCACTTCTGTATTCGGCGCAGGCGCAGTGAGTGAATGATGCGCTCCTGGTGCCGGATTCCTCACAGCACCTGCGCCGACTACGTCACAGTGAGGAAGCCGGCATCAGGAGAGCTGTCTTCACTCACTGCGCCTGCGGCGAATACAGAAGTGAACGGCGCAGGCGCGGGATTTTGGCAGCGTTGCGGCGGACCGTGCCATCAATCAAGAGGAGCGGGGCGGGCAGAACAGAGGACCTAAAGGGTGAGTGGACGGAGCCTCTAGGTGCTAATTTTACGCCCACATAGCACCTAGAGGTTCATTAGCATATAATAAAAGTGCTTTTTTACCAAAACGGCTGCAGGGAGAAAGGTAAAAAACACACTGTTATGTAGTGCTGACATTAGTACATCGCTATATCAGTCAGCTACATAACAGTATTTCTGGTGGTAGAAACCCTTTAAAGGGGTTGTCTCACTTCAGCAAATGGCATGTTGAGAAAGTTATTACAGGGCACTTACTAATGTATTGTTATTATCCATATTGCCTCATTTGCTGTCTTGATTCATTTTTCCATCACATTATACACTGTTCATATCCATGGTTACGACCACCTTGCAATCCATCAGCGGTGGTCGTACTTGCGCACTATAGGAAAAAGCCCCGGCCTATGCGCACTCCCGCGGTGCTGGCCACCACAGAAGTTGGTGTCTTTTCCTATAGTGTCCTGGGAAACAAAAGGATTGGGCAAACATATTCACTTCACCCGATCCTTCTCTCCAATGTCATTGTCTGTAGGGGAGAGTCAGGACTGTAGACTTCTTGGCAGGTTCAGCTAGCAATGCACTAATGTGTATGGGGGCCTTTATAGGTCAATGGTCTTCCTCTGAAATTGATCCTAGGTTCAATTCCACAAGCAGATAAACATATTTGGGATCCATATCATAAGGATGTCCAATATTCTGCCCATACGTATCTGTGGACCCATAATGTGGGTCTGTGCTCCTTGAAACACAAAAAGTTTTTTTTCTCTCAGATTTACTGAAAAATTGGGGGCCTATTGCAAGAAAAGCTGCATGAGGCCTGTTTCATGCAGTATTTTTTGCCATTGTTTTCTGCTCAATTTTTTGGTGTTTTTTCGGGCTAAAATGATGGTAGTTGAAGGTCTATAGGGAAATATGAGGGAAATGTCTACAAACAGTACATAGCGTTTTGGTTTGTAGCACTTATGTTTTCAGATGAATGGTCTTGATGATAAAGCAGCATTTATTTCACCTGTAAAAATTACACAAAAATAAAAAAGCACTACAAAAACACATTAAGGCACACGAATGGATCCGCAATACACGGGTGCCGTTCCGTGGGCATTCCGCATGCGGACCCATTCACTTCAATAGTTCCGCAAATCCGGAGATGCGGAATGGTGCGGGACAGAAGCACGGAACGGAACCCTACGGGAGCACTATGGAGTGCTTCCGTGGGGTTTCGCCCCGTACTTCTGTTCCGGAAAAAGATAGAACATGTCCTATCTTTTTGCGGAACGGCCGGATCGCGGACCCATTAAAGTGAATGGGTCCGCGATCCGCTGCGGCTGCCCCACGGACGGTGTTCATGCATTGGGCCCGCAATTTACGGGCCGCAGCACGAGCACAGGGCGCACACATTCGTGTGCAGGAGGCCTAAAGGAAATCTGTCACCATGATAATCGCTATTAAAGTAAAACCATGGCCTAATAGCACTTAGTACCTTATTTCCAGATGTGCCTTTGTTTCACCAATAGATGTTTTCTATCTTCTGAAAATCCTGTTTATTTGGTATGCAAATGAGCCAGTAAGGTGCCCAGAGGGGCGTCACTCTTGCAGGAAGGAGCCCAGACACAATGTGTCCACCCACCACTCCTACATCATATTCAAGCCATAACTGCCCCCCATTTTCCCTGCTCCCAGCATGATGGCGGGCTTGGGCACTAGCAGTGGGCGTGTCTGGGATCCTTCCTGCAAGAGTGACGCCCCTCTGGGCACCTTACTGGCTCATTTGCATACCAGATAAACTGGATTTTCAGAGGATAAAAACATCTATTGCTGGAACAAAGGTACATCATGAAATAAAGTACTAAGTGCTATTAGGCCGTGGCTTTACTTCAATAGCGATTATCCTGGAGACAGATTTCCTTTAAAAACAAAAATGCTTAAAAACTGGCGTTTTAGCATTATTTGGCAGTAGAGGGGAAGATTTATCATCTCCCTTGTGCCACAAGCTGTGGGTTTGAGAATAAAAAAAAAATAAAAAAAAGTTGCACGTGCTGCCCTTGGCATGTTTCCAAAAAGGGTTGTGGCAAGGACGGGAAAGGAGTGTGACCAACAGCCGAGACAAATTTATCTTCATTTATGCCAGTTTTCTGGTGCAAATGAAGCCAGAAATCTACAGGAGCTCTGAGCTGTCGTAGATTTCTATTTAGGCGCATGGAGTGCTGGAGGATACGCCTAATATATAATGAGCCTGCGCCTCATCATAAATTTTGTTGCATCCCCCGGCAGAGCAGGGTATATCAATACCAGCGCAGAAAGTGCCTGTCTTGATAAATCTCCCCCAGAATGCCTACAGGTTTGTAATAAGTATTCGTAGTGCACTGACATCCAAGACCATGGTCGTGTGATAATTTAGCATCGTAGGTGTATTTGATGTTAGTTTTTAGATTGCACTTGCTATGCACATCTGCGCCAAGTTTATGAAACTAGCGCACACTAATAATAAATTTGGCGGAAGTGCAATGTGGACGTGATCTACAAATGTTCACTTCAAATCGGTAGGAGGCGCTGGAAGGTGCGATGCTCAAAAAGTGCAGTGTCCTTACTTGATACTTTTTGAGGCCGGAATTCTAGCAGGCAAGGCTGGAGACAGGGGCGTAACTAGAAGTGACTGGGCCCCACAGCAAATATTTGTAAGGGCCCCCTCAGCGCGCTTCGCATCTCCCTCCTCCTGTGTAAACCCCACTCCTTTGGCACAGTGTAGCGGTATACTGTATATTGTGGGGCACAGTGTAGCGGTATACTGTATATTGTGTGGCACAGTGTATGCTATATGTGTATAACATAAACATATTTCATATGAAAACTTACAGTTACTTGACTTGGCCCTTGGGGATCTCGGACGCCACTTCCACACTTTGGTTGGGGGCTCGGCGGAGCTGATGTTGTGCTTTATCCTAATGAGAAAGATTTCATAATAAGGATTTGGAGAAGGGGCAGAGGAATAGCAGAGCAGGGAGAGGCTGGTGCTGCTACTAGGGGCTCATACCATGGGGGAGTAATAAAGCCCACCATAATGCCCCCCCAGTAGAAATAATTCTCCTTATAATGTGACAGTGCAAAAATACCCCCTTGTAATGCCCCCAGTTGAGCTAATGTCCCCATAGTGCCCCCATAATGTCCCAGTATAAAATACCCCTATATAGTGCCCCCAGTAAATTCCCCCATAGTGCTCCTCTCCCCCCTTCCTGCTAGTGCCCCCCATAATGTACCAGTATAAAATGCCCCATATATAGTGCCCCAGTAGATGCCCCTCAGTGTCCGGCCTCTGATAGGCTGCTGGCCTAGTGTCCCCCATAATGCCCCCCAATAATGTGCCAGTAAGTGTCCCCATAGATGCCCCCCCATTATGTGCCAGTATCAAGTGCCTCTCTCCTCCCCCCCACATGTCCCAGTATCATAGTGCCATCTCCCATCCCCCCAATGTGCCAGTATCAAGTGCTTCTCTCCTTCCCACCCCCCCATGTGCCAGTATCATAGTGCCAAACTCCCCCATGTGCCAGTATCAAGTGCCTCTCTCATCCCCCATGTCCCAGTATCATAGTGCCACCTGCCCCCCCAAAAAAGTGGCAGTATCAAGTGCCTCCCCCCCATGTGCCAGTATCATAGTGCCAATCCCACCCATGTGCAAGTATCAAGTGCCAAACCCCCCCTCCCACATGCCAGTATCAAGTGCCTCTCTCTTCCCCCCCATGTCTCAGTATCATAGTGCCATCTCCCCCCCCCCAAAAAAAAGTGCCAGTATCAAGTGCCTCTCTCCCCCCCATGTGCCAGTATCATAGTGCCATCTCCCCCCCAAAATGTGCCAGTATAAGGTGCCAACCCCCCTCCCCCCATGTGCCAGTATCAAGTGCCTCCCGCTCCCCCCGTGGCAGTAACAGTCGGGTATTAAAAAAATAAAAAATAAACACTTATACTTACCTCCATGTCAGCCTTTTCCTGTGTCCCGCCCTGTATGTCCATATATGGAGTCAGTGCTTGTATTTCAGAAAAGTTTCTGCTGGGATTCGAACCCACGACCTTCTGTATCAGAGGCAAAGCACCTAACCACACGACCATAATAGCTGCCTTGCTGCTGACTGAAAAAATATGAGACTTCTACTGTTATAGCTGGCTAAGTCTACATCTATACACAACACACCCAGCTGCCCCAACACACCCAGCACTGCTATATCTCTATATGACAGCTGTCCCAGCACACTCAGCTCTGCTATATCTCTATATATGACAGCTGCCCCAGCACACCCAGCTCTGCTACATCTATATATCTCTAAGTATTGCTATACTGTAGATAGATATATAGAGATATAGCAAAGCTGAGTGTGCTGGGGCAGCTGTCATGTATATAGATGTAGCAGTGCTGGGTGTGTTTGGGCAGCTGTCATGTGTATAGATGTAGCAGAGCTGGGTTTGCTGGGGCAGCTGTCATATATAGAGATATAGCAGAGCTGAGTGTGCTGGGACAGCTGTCATATAGAGATATAGCAGTGCTGGGTGTGTTGGGGCAGCTGGGTGTGTTGTGTATAGATGTAGACTTAGCCAGCTATAACAGTAGAAGTCTCATATTTTTTTCAATCAGTAGCAATGCAGCCCTTATGGTAAATGCTTTGCCTCTGATACATGGTACATGGAGGTTGTGGGTTCGAATCCCACACACATCAGGAGACTTCAGGAGACAGTAAGATTAGATCACATTAGCGAGGGGGCCTGGTCTGCTGCTGTGAAGGGGCCCTGACCATTAAGACAAGAATTGATCATATTTAACTAACTTGAAAATAAACTGTCACACACGCTGCCGGGGCGCCGGGCCCCGAAGCAGCCGCTTCCCCGGTAGTTACGCCACTGGCTGGAGAACTCCCCCCTTAAGGAGAGCAATTAGACTGTGACCCCTCTGGGGACTGAAGAAGATGAGAGTGATTATAATTTGTGCAGATGATGATATGGAAATTAATTTCTTATCATTAACATAATAAGTGACAGTGCTCTGAAGATCCAGAACTGACTATAAAAATATAACCCATTCTTTAGAAGCAGCATGTTATCTCATCTACTCTGGTACGTGTCTCTTGACCTTTGGTGAATGTATCGAATGTGAGAAGTTATTGAAAGACAATTAACTACTTTCTCAGTTGGAAAAGCCAAGACCAGTAGGGAAGTACAAAAATTCAGCACTTCTTGCAATACTCCATCCAAACACCATGACGGAGAACATTTCTTAAAGGTCAGATAAAAAATATTTCACACCAATATTTCTCCAAAGTAGGAAGAAAGTGGAGGCTTCTGCAGTGCAAGATGTGATTAGGACGGGTAATAACAGCTTCCTCAATAAGCACTCTGCCTCCTCTTACGGCTAAGCCTGGGCCTGAATTTAATCTCATCTTCCATCATTTTTATTGCAGAAATTGACAAAATAATTCATTCACCAAAAAGGTAATAAATGACACACATTTAATAAGCAAATACTGACAGATATAATGAGTAAAGGCTAAAGATGCCGTTTAACCCCTCATATAAAGCTCGCCGTCTTTCCTCTCATCTGCTTTTCCTTATTGATAAACCGACAATGTGATTTATTGTCATCTTTGACCACTTTCAAGGTATCATATTGAAAAAATAATTAATTGGCACAATATAAAACATGCTATAAGTGGCTGGGATTTCATACATGGAATCAGTGCTGACAATGCTAATGAGAATGTCCTATTTTAAGATGCAGACCGCATCGATCTAATGATGTGATGTGTTTAATGGGCTGAGCTGGCTGACTGGTTCTCACCTTCTAAATCAAATCATGATCGGCGACTTGAAATGATATCATTATGTCTGTGTTTACAGTAATATTAAGGGTGATGCTTGCCCTTACTGACAATTTATAGAACTAAATGAGAAATGTGGCTGCTACATATACAAAAATATGCTCATTCTTGTACTAAGGTACAACAAGATTATGGATATAGCAATATTACACACAACCCAACCAAGAGTGAGCTGTCAGGGTAATGGTATGTGATGTACTTGATGACAAGATCTATGAGAAAGCAGAGAAAGCCAATGCCACCCAGTCCCGGGAGAACTAAAGGATTGGGCAAAAATATTAATCTGGCCCAATCCTTCTATCACCTGACATAATCTGGCCGTGGAGACTCAGCATCTCTTCATACACATTCGAATGTTGGTCGAATTTGCCATTATCAGTGGGTTTGGCCAACACTATACTAATGAAGGCATGCAGCCAATGTAGGTTGTTATCACATCATGCCTCTAGCATATGTACACCTTTATATGGTAGCAAGGGTGAAAGGGAGATAGATAGATTATTTAATGAATGGTTCTCTAAAGCACATAAACCCTTTAAGGACCTTGACCCTTTGATTATGGTTTTAGATAATAGTCATGAGTCCACCACTCAGAACCTTTCTCAAACCAAGACCAAACTCCTTATCAAGCATGGCTTTCTGTACCTGAGGATCATCATTTCAGGGTGATGTGCTGTTTGTGATTAGGGTGTCTGTGTCCATACCACAGAAAATTCATTTGACTTCAGTTGAAACAGAAGGTTTGGCTGGACTTTAATCCAATATCATTCCTCTTGTGGGCATTGAGCAGATAAATTGTGGATTAAATGGCAACTTATCAAATCAACCTTTTACAAAAACATCAATGTAGTGTTATTACCCTTACTTCTATCTTCCATTGCCTACAGATAATTTTACTTTGAACTCGAATATTTTTATCGTCTTGTACAAAAGGTCTCAAAGATTGCTTAATATAGGTCAATAGAAAAGAAGCCTAGTACAAAATGAATTTCGTTTTACCTTGAACATCGTTGTCCTCTGAGGGACAGTGATAAATCTGTTCCAAGTTCACCAATCAACACAAATAATTCACTCAAATGAGCTTTTGTGCTGTCTATCTATATCCACCTTTCTTGTTTGACACATGGATGCCCTTTCTAGCAAAGGTCATTACCGTACTTCTTGACGGGATAAAAGAAAGAGCCTGATTTTCCTGTGACCTCTTACGAGCTTACACAACCATTTTGAGGGCCACATATGATTTCATTCCTGTCCACATACTCTTATCATCATTATCAATGTCTTTCATTAAATGCAAGTTTTTTTTTTCCCATCATATACTGTCCACAGTAGATAGCCCAGAAATAGGTCAGAGTCGGCCACTGACACCACAGTCATAAGCTTTTTATAAACCTACAGTAAGGACCGTACAGTCTCGCTGGCATATTGCGGTGATAAAGGGGATTGTTTGTAACGCTGAAATTAATGTTGATAATATCAAATTACCAGGATCGTTTTTAATAACTTGACTTTCACAACTCGAGTAATAAATGGTTTTCATAAAAAGACTGTTGTTACTTTTACTCAAACAACATAAAACATCTTAACAGCTAATAAATGTAAAATACACCAACAGATATGTAAAACCTCTTAAAGCATGATGGAATATAAAAAGTTTTCCATCAGTTAGAGATTACAAAACAGGATGTCCTTTATGACCTAAAATTAGCTAAAGTCATAAAATCCACATTTTAATGAATATTTGTCAAATAAAATTAAGGTCACATAACTTGTCTTGTAAATGTTGTTTCGTAAGAATGCTCTTTTTAGGAATATATTGTAGGGTAAAGCTGTAGACCAGCTATAATGGGCATTTCTTGTAAGGGAAAAACTAAAGCTGGTATTATATATAGTATGGCTGACTTCTCTATCCCCATCAACGTGTACATGTAACCCAGTTATTGACATTTCAGGAGGATCTGACAAAGAGCCCTGGTGCCACTTATCTGGGAACAGAGAATACAGGGTAAAGGTACCTTTACACAAGGCGATGATCGGTACGATTGAGCGACAAACGAGTCGTTTCTTGGTGTAATGAACTTTTCAACAATGACCCTTTAGATGCACTGATTATCATTCAAAAAATCGTAATTTCAAGTGCATATTCCATCATTTGTAAAGACTGTCGCATAGTGTTGTGGACAAATTAATCGTCGTGCGTGCAGTGAACAATTTCTGTTTACAGTACCATATGAAAATGTGAACGCCCAATGATGATCTTTGCCACTCTATCGTTCATTGCTTTTACACTGCTCAATAGTCATGCAGTTTCACTCGATTTAAGGATAATTTACACAATAATCAGCTTGTGTAAAGGTACCTTAACATTTAGCCTGGAGGATTCTTGCATCCCCTGAAAAAAAAACATTAAGAACCATGGGCTGTCCCCATTAGACACCACAGAAATCAGTGTGATCCACTAAGAAAAATCTGATGTCTATGGACAGCCTAAAGAGGACCTTTCATCGGTCCAAACATTGTAAGATAATTATCAGGCTACATAGAGCGGCGCTAGGGTTGGACGATATCAAAAATATTCCCACAATAACGATATTAAGAAATTTATCGCGCTAACGATATATATCGCGATAAATGCCCATTTAGAAGAAAAAAACACTTGGGGCCACAAGGAGACGTTATACTGTATGGGGCAGCCACAAGGAGACGTTACACTGTATGGGGCAGCCACAAGGAGACATTATACTGTATGGGGGCAGCCACAAGGAGACGTTATACTGTATGGGGGCAGTCACAAGGAGACGTTACACTGTATGGGGGTGGCCACAAGGAGAAGTTATACTGTATGGGGGCAGCCACAAGGAGATGTTATACTGTATGGGGGCAGCCACAAGGAGACGTTATACTGTATGGGGGCAGCCACAAGGAGGCGTTATACTGTATGGGGGCAGCCACAAGGAGACGTTACACTGTATGGGGGCAGCCACAAGGAGACGTTACACTGTATGGGGCAGCCACAAGGAGACGTTACACTGTATGGGGGCAGCCACAAGGAGACGTTATACTGTATGGGGCAGCCACAAGGAGACGTTATACTGTATGGGGCAGCCACAAGGAGACGTTATACTGTATGGGGCAGTCACAAGGAGACGTTACACTGTATGGGGGCAGCCACAAGGAGGCGTTATACTGTATGGGGGCAGCCACAAGGAGGCGTTATACTGTATGGGGGCAGTCACAAGGAGACGTTATACTGTATGGGGGCAGCCACAAGGAGGCGTTATACTGTATGGGGGCAGCCACAAGGAGACGTTATACTGTATGGGGACAGCCAGGCAGCCACAAGGAGACGTTATACTGTATGGGGCAGTCACAAGGAGACGTTACACTGTATGGGGGCAGCCACAAGGAGACGTTATACTGTATGGGGCAGTCACAAAGAGATGTTACACTGTATGGGGGCAGCCACAAGGAGACGTTATACTGTATGGGAACAGTCACAAGGAGACGTTACACTGTATGGGAACATTCACAAGGAGACGTTACACTGTATGGGGGGAGGCACAAGGAGACGTTACACTGTATAGGAACAGTCACAAGGAGACGTTACACTGTATGGGAACAGTCACAAGGAGACGTTACACTGTATGGGGGCAGCCACAAGGAGACGTTACACTGTATGGGGGCAGCCACAAGGAGACGTTACACTGTATGGGGGCAGCCACAAGGAGACGTTACACTGTATGGGAACAGTCACAAGGAGACGTTACACTGTATGGAGGCAGCCACAAGAAGACGTTAATTACCGATACCAATTATAACAATTAAATAAATAACACATTATTTTGTGACCACTGACTAACCAAAAGTCCAAAAAACAGCCCCCAGCCTCTGATCAGCCCCCCAGCCTCTGATCAGCCTCTCATGTGCCCCCCAGCCTCACCTTTTTATCAGCCCCCTCTGGTAACTCAACCCCCCCCCCCCACCCCCCCCAGTATTAATCATTGGTGGCAGTGGCCACAGGGTCGCCCTCCTCCCCCCCATCATTGGAGGCAGTGGGCAGTGCGCCCCCCCCCTCTCCCTCCCCAGTATTAATCATTGGTGGCAGTGGCCACAGGGTCCCCCTCCCCCTCCTCTCCCCCCATCATTGGTGGCAGTGGCAGTTCCGATCGGAGCCCCAGCAGTGTAATGCTGGGGCTCCGATCGGTTACCATGGCAGCCAGGAGTCACGCTACTGAAGTCCTGGCTGCGATGGTATGTTAGTGAGCAGCATTATACTCAAGTGCGCCGTGGCCGCCGGTCGCTTCTTCTTCTGTCTGTGCGGCGCATTGCTAATGCTTATAGAAACATAGAAACATAGAATGTGTCGGCAGATAAGAACCATTTGGCCCATCTAGTCTGCTTATAGCATTAGCAATGCGCCTCACAGACCTATGAGAAAAAGGAGCACCCGGCGGCCACAGCGCACGTGAGTATAATACTGCTCACTAACATACCATCGCAGCCAGGACTTCAGTAGCGTGACTCCTGGCTGCCATGGTAACCGATCGGAGCCCCAGCATTACACTGCTGGGGCTCCGATCGGAACTGCCACTGCCACCAATGATGGGAAGGAGAGGAGGGGGACCCTGTGGCCACTGTCACCAATGATTAATACTGGGGAGGGGGGGCGCACTGCCACCAATGAAGAGTCAGAGACTGAGGAACATTCTTGGCACCCGACCTCTGAGAGGACGCTGTGATCCGCGCAATTAACCCCTTAGGTGCCACACCTGAGGGGCTAATTGCGCGGATCACAGCGTCCTCTCAGAGGTCGGGTGCCAGGAATGCGAGTCACAGTATTCCTTCCCCCACGCCGAACTGCTGAGAGCGCCGCCGCAAGCGGCCAGCAGGTATCGGGGACATTTGCACGAGTACAAGTACTCTGCAAATGTCCAGTATCGGTTCATGCTGGGGCGGGCGGCCGCGGATGCAGATAGAAGCGGTCAGCGCACACGACCGCTTCTATGATGTCACGAAATAACGCCATATCTCCGTTTTTTTAATACCGCGGTATATCGTGATACCGGTATATCGCCAGCTCCGTTCGCCAGCTGAGTCCTCCGGTATGTTCACTGAATTGGTTCTACTAAGCGGAGTCTGCCCTGTTTCACCCTGGGCGTTCCTTCTTGCAAGGATTATTGCGATATACATTGACCTATTGTTCTTTTTTATGTGTGTTACATTTTTCTCACTGGTAGCGCCCCCTGCTGTTTATTTTTGCGCTCCACCTTCTCCTGCATTCATTGATGGACTAATATGATCAGTAATGAACTAACATGCTTCCTTCCCCTCCCCTCAGTGCTGGTGTAGTGATCTCATAGAGTGCCCCCTTCTCTTTAAACAGTTGATCGATTGGGGTGCCCGGGTGTTGGACCCACATTAACCAGATATTGATGACCTATTCTGAAGTCATCAATATAAGCTGCCTGCACAACCACGTTAAGTCTTGTACACAATACCCTAAGGCAGTGGTGGCGAACCTACGGCACGGGTGCCAGAGGCGGCACTCAGAGCCCTCTCTGTGGGAATCTGCACCCTGGAAAAAGTCTATGGTGTACCAATATGCCTTAGACTTTTCCTGCTATTCATCAGCGCAGGGAGCACTATGAACCGCACAGGCAGCGCATTGAATGTAGGCAGGCTAATATATCTAAATGATAAAGTACAAACCGGATTCCAAAAAAAATGGTACACTAAACAAGTTGTGAATAAAAACTGAATGCAATGATGTGGAGATGGCAAATGTCAATATTTTATTTGTAATAGAACGTAGATGACAGATCAAACGTTTAATCCAAGTAAATGTATCATTTTAAAGGAAAAATACGTTGATTCCAATTTTCACGGTGTCAACAAATCCCCAAAAAGTTGGGACAAGTAGCAATAAGAGGCTGGAAAAAGTAAATTTGAGCATAACGAAGAGCTGGAAGACCAATTAACACTAATTAGGTCAATTGGCAACATGATTGGGTATAAAAAGAGCTTCTCAGAGTGACAGTGTCTCTCAGAAGCCAAGATGGGTAGAGGATCACCAATTCCCACAATGTTGTGCAGAAAGATAGTGGAGCAATATCAGAAAGGTGTTACCCAGCGACAAATTGCAAAGACTTTGCATCTATCATCATCAACTGTGCATAACATCATCCGAAGATTCAGAGAATCTGGAACAATCTCTGTGCGTAAGGGTCAAGGCCGTAAAACCATACTGGATGCCCGTGATCTCCGGGCCCTTAAACAACACTGCACCACAAACAGGAATGCTACTGTAAAGGAAATCACAGAATGGGCTCAGGAATACTTCCAGAAACCATTGTCAGTGAACACAATCCACCGTGCCATCCGCCGTTGCCAGCTGAAACTCTACAGTGCAAAGAAGAAGCCATTTCTAAGCAAGATCCACAAGCTCAGGCGTTTTCACTGGGCCAGGGATCATTTAAAATGGAGTGTGGCAAAATGGAAGACTGTTCTGTGGTCAGACGAGTCACGATTCGAAGTTCTTTTTGGAAATCTGGGACGCCATGTCATCAGGACCAAAGAGGACAAGGACAACCCAAGTTGTTATCAACGCTCAGTTCAGAAGCCTGCATCTCTGATGGTATGGGGTTGCATGAGTGCGTGTGGCATGGGCAGCTTGCATGTCTGGAAAGGCACCATCAATGCATAAAAATATATTCAGGTTCTAGAACAACATATGCTCCCATCCAGACGTCATCTCTTTCAGGGAAGACCCTGCATTTTTCAACAAGATAATGCCAGACCACATTCTGCATCAATCACAACATCATGGCTGAGTAGGAGAAGGATCCGGGTACTGAAATGGCCAGTCTGCAGTCCAGATCTTTCACCTATAGAGAACATTTGGCGCATCATAAAGAGGAAGGTGCAACAAAGAAGGCCCAAGACGATTGAACAGTTATAGGCCTGTATTAGACAAGAATGGGAGAGCATTCCTATTTCTAAACTTGAGAAACTGGTCTCCTCGGTCCTCAGACGTCTGTTGAGTGTTGTAAGAAGAAGGGGAGATGCCACACAGTGGTGAAAATGGCCTTGTCCCAACTTTTTGGGGATTTGTTGACACCATGAAATTCTGATTCAACATATTTTTCCCTTAAAATGGTACATTTTCTCAGTTTAAACTTTTGTTCCGTGATTTATGTTCTATTCTGAATAAAATATTAGAAGTTGGCACCTCCACATCATTGCATTCAGTTTTTATTCACGATTTGTATAGTGTCCCAACTTTTTTGGAATCCGGTTTGTACATGGAAGATGCACTATATTGGTATTCAAGTTAAATTGCCGTGTTAGCACTTTGCGATAAATAACTGGGTTT
Source organism: Bufo bufo (assembly GCF_905171765.1). Classification (NCBI taxonomy): domain Eukaryota; kingdom Metazoa; phylum Chordata; class Amphibia; order Anura; family Bufonidae; genus Bufo; species Bufo bufo. The sequence goes on from NC_053389.1 coordinate 280,467,923, forward strand.
TGGGTTGCAGTTTGGGCACTCGGTCTGTAAAAGCTTTACCATCACTGTCCTAAGGCATCTTCATTTAAAATTCAATGACTATATTATTCAATACTATAGTCACCTTAGTTCTTCCAATAGACTATAGGGCAGTGCTTCCGGAACCAGGATTTATTGTAACCTGATCTGGTTCCCCACAGGAAATCAGCAATAATTGCTGTCACTTTTACAGCAAGGATAGCACAAATGATTCAACCGGTCTGTTCAGTTAGCACGAAGGCTCACACATATCCCAAATCCAAGTTTCTTATAGGTAAGAATGGGAATAGGGATTCTCTTGGTGTGGAATTTCTTTAAGGTTTCCACCATTGTTAGTAACCCCTTCTATAGGAGGTGCAGAGAGTTGGTCATGGGATGCACCAGTACAGCCTTTTACATCTGGACTCTGGAGCTTGAAGCTACACTTCTGAGTTTAACCTTATATCAAATCTGTGCTCTTCATTCTCTAAGTAGAACTTGTGATTTTTATTTCAGCCAGCACATGACACGATACGAAGGGCACTACAAATCAAACAGACTGTTGTAACAACATGTATTATTTACTACAACTTTCTTTTGTTAGTGCATCAAATGTAATAAATTTATTTTTTATGCCCGATACACAGGATACACATCTCACACACAAGATTTACTTATGGCTCATGCACACAAAGTTTTTTGCATTCAGTATACTGGCGTATTTTTTAGTTCAGTATGCATTACTTATACTGAACCATTCATTTCAATGGGTCAGCAAAAAAAAACTGTCTCCATGTGCATTTTGTTTCCGTATTTCCGTTCTGTTCAAAGATAGAACATGTCTTATTATTGTCCGCAAATCACTTTCCGTGGCTCCATTCAAGTCAATGGGTCAGGAAAAAAAAATGGAACACATAAGGAATGTACTCCGTATGTCTTCCGTATCCGCTCCGTCTTTGCGGAACCATCAATTGCTAATTTTATGCCCAGCCCAATTTTTTCTATGTAATTACTGTATACTGTATATGTCATACGGAAAAACGGAACGGAACCAGAAGCACTACTGAAACAAAAAATGGAAAAACGGATCCGTTAAAAGACTGAAAAAGCCATACGGTCGTGTGCATGAGCCCTTAAGCTCAAACTTTCTGGATTACAGCCTCAATATATTTTGCATGATTTTTTTCAGTGTTTTAGTTTAGTTTGGTAAATAGATCAGGGGATGAGGGGAAGGTAGGATGGGAGGTGAAAATGCATCCTTCAAATCTGACTATGCCTGTAAGTACGCTACTATGAGTGAAAAGATATGGACAGGGTCTTTGTCCCGAGAATCTACCCCTATTTGGAACAGTGTACTCTAGTATAAACAGAGGTAAATGGTCATAGTAAGGATGTCATTTCCAGTCATCTTTCCAATTTCAAAAATGAATACACTGATCTAAATGGTGTCTATTGGTAATGTTTTGATTTTTTTTTTTTTTGTAATGCATTTTAGAACCAAGTCTTTCTGGTTACCATGAGGGGGCAGAGTGGCCAATCAGTTTCCCCTTATAATTCACAAACATAATGGTTTACTGCCTTCTATAAAATTAGCCTTAGTATGTGTGAGTGATTATAATTTATGCTTAACACTTTGGAGTACGTTGGCTCTATATAAGCAAAATTGAAATTAAAACTAAAAGTGCTCAATAAGACTATATCTTGTCACACTAGTCCTGGGGAAGTATCCATATCACACCATGTTGGTATACTCAGAATAGGTCATCAACATGAGATCTGCAGGGGTCCTACACCTGGGACCCCCACCGATCAGCTGTTTGAGGAGGACTCCTCGCAGCTTACCAAGCACAGCACTAGTGGCTATGCTTGGTATTGCAGCTCAGCCCCATTCACTTGAATAAGACTGAGCTGTGCCTAGGCTGTATGACTGATGAAAGTGATGTTACTGGCCAAGGAAGAGGCTGTGGTGCTCACAGGACAATCGCGGCCTCTTCATTTACCTATTCGGCTGAGGTCTCAGGAGTCAGACCCCTGAAGATCAGATATTGATGACCTATCCTGAGGACAGGCCATCAAATCAAAATCTAGGAAAATCCCTTTAATACAGGTTATTTTATATACAGTAGTATTTATACCCCTGACTTTTTAATACACATGGTCTCCTGAGGAGGATATCAACGCAGAGAAACACGTATCAATGTTGTTTTTACACCACACGCCACAGATACTATGTCTATGAGTAAGATTTAACTTATTATTTAACATTATACATTTTTTGGGATAATAGCACAGTGCCTTTATACATAATACATAGTTTCAAAAGCTAAGTCCCTGAGTGCATTGTGCTAGTCATTTTAAAGAGGCTCTGTCACCAGGATCAACCATATTAAACTAGACATACTGGCTGGTAGCGCTCAACATGCTGATTAAAATTATACCTTTCTTTTGTCTGTATACTACACAGCTGCATAGAAATCTGCATTTTTATTCATATGAAAATGTGAAGTTTGAGCACCAGGAGGCAGGGCTGAATCCTTGGAGCACTGCTTTGTAACACCCTGCGATCTGCACACTCCCCCCGACCCTTGATTGACAAGGCTAGACCCGCTGAGGGCAGAGCTGTGTCCTAGCATCTACATATCATATACTCTATGTACTATAGCTTCACCACTCTGAGATCTGCTCAGAAATATAATATACATATTACTGCTTTATTCACAAGCACAATATGTTATAACACATAAAGACGCAAGTAATATGGGTTAGCTTATAAGCACAGAATATTTTTTTTTTCTCTATGTGGTAATATTATAGTCTGGTGGCATAGTGGTCTACCATGCAAGTAGAGATCTCAGGTTTGAGTCCCAGGAGAGACAAATGTTTTTTTCTGTTATTTTTTTTTCTCTTTTATTTAACCCATAATAAAAGGCTATACTATAATACATAATATCTTATCATATAATAATAATAATAAGGCCTTACTATATTGTGAATAGGGTTGTCACGATACCAAAATTTCGATTTGATTTCGATACCATAAAAAGGTAGTGCTATACTCGATATCATTCGATACCATGCGAAAAAAATAAAACACTAAAAAAGTTGCACGCATTCCGCATTTTATGGAACGGCCCATAATAGAACAGTCCTATCCTATTTTTTGGGGGGACAAGGTGACTAAAAATGGTAAATCGCGCAATTTTCTTTCTGTTACGGCATTCACAGCAAAGAAAATATTTTTAAATATTTTAATAGTTTGCACTTTTTCGGGTGTGGCGATATGTAATATGTTTATTTTTTTATTGTTTATAAATATGTAAAATTCAGAAAGAGGGCGATTTAAACTATTTACCCTAATAGATCTCTATTAGGGTGAATAGGAATGTACACTGTCCCTGCTGCCCTGTGCTTTGTGCACACGGCAGCAGGGAGCTTACCATGGGAGCCAGGGCTTCAGGAGGGTCCTGGCTGCCATGGTAACAGATCTGAGCCCCGCGATTACACTGCTGGGGCTCCGACCGGAACTGCCACTGCACCACCAATGAAGAGGAGGGGAGGGGACCCTGTGGCCTCTGCCACCAATGAATATAACAATGAGGATGGGGGGGTGCCTGTGGCCACTGCGCCACCAATGATTCTAATACTGGGGGGTTGGGGGGGCAGTGCGCCACCAATGGTTATAATTTACAATACTGGGGTTGTGGGGGCACTGCGCCACCAATGAATATAATTAACACATTAATTTGTATCACAAACCAGGCACCCGGCCTCAATAACAGGGAATGCGATCTGCCGAACCGCGGCAATTAACGCCTCAGGTGTCATGATACCGACGCTGGCATCCGCATCCTACACTTGAATTAATGTGTTAATTACATTCATTGGTGGTGCAGTGGCCACAGTCCCTCCCCTTCTCCTCCCTGATATCTCCCCATTGGTGGCAGCGTCACAGTGGGGGGAGAGGGAGAGACTGCCTCCTTCTCCACTGTGCTGCTGAGTAGAACATGGCGTGCGCTGAGGGAGGCACGTGCCATGTTCTCTAACTGATACTAGGCTGTGCAGCAGCGCAGCCTAGTATCGTTAAATAGTAAAACTCAGTATTGGATCGATCCGGGTCTAAAAGTATTGATTGGGTATCAATACTTCGATACCCGATGCAACTCTAATTGTGAATAGTGTTTTGGTTTGTCTTTTTAAATCTGCAAGAAAAAAAATATCTGAAGAAAAAAAAATTGAAGTCTCTCCCAAGATTTAAACCTGGGATCTCTACATGGAAAACCAAACACTTTAACACTAAGCTATAACATCACCACATAACAATCCATGTTTTTGCCATGCTTATAAGCTAAGACATATTACTGGTGTCTGTATGATCATATATTGTGCCTGTAAATAGAGCAGTAATATGAATATTATTATAGGTGATGCTATAGTACATAGTGATATGATTTTTACATGCTAGCACACAGTTCTAGGACACAGCTCTCAACATGTCTAGCTTTGTCAATCAAGGGGAGGGCGGAGTGTGCAGAGAACAGGGGGTGTTACAAAGCAGTGCTCAAAGGATTCAGCCCCACCTCCTGGTGCTTGAAATTCTCATTTGCCTATGAATAAAAACACAGATTTATCTGTAGCTGTTTATCATACAGACAAAAGAACGGTATCATTTTAATGGTTTTTTATTTTATGGTTTAATGGGGTTGATCCTGGTGACAAAGCCTCTTTAACCCCTTAACCCATTATGCAGTGCATGTACAGCGGGGAATTCTGTTCCAGACTGCATTCCGCCGTACATGCACGGCATTCATTTAAATGCTCCCCGGCCGAGATTGTGCACCTGAAGCTCCACTTACCCCATTGTGTCGGGGACCGAAGAACTCCCGCTTGACAGCCAGGGACCAATCAACTGTGGTCCCAGCCACAGATCACTGCGATACGTCTGTTCCTCGCTGCAGACAAATCCCAATGCATTTAGGTTGTATTTAAGCGATCGTGTGCCCGAAACTCCACTTACCCACTGTGTCTATGACTAAACATCTCCCGCTTGCGGGCCAGGGATAAATCAGCTGTGGTACCTGCTGCAGATCACTGTGATTGGTCTCTTCCTCCGTATCAATGATTATGAGCATGTGCACACATCTCCTCCTGTAGTCCCATCCAGCTATCATTGTGATTGGTCCACTGCCAGGAACGGACCAATCACAATGAATTATGTATTAGAAAGTTATCTCTCAGCTTCGATTCTCTCATTTCTGTGAGGGAATTGATTAGAGCCAGAGACCTGTCAAAAAAACAAAAAACAAACCCTAAAAGTGCCCCATCATCACCCCTTATTTGTCCCTACTACAGTATATGACCTGTCACTGTGTTCTGTCAGTGATTTACCAATATGACAGTACATCAGCACCCCCAATTACCCTTCAGTAAACCCCCTAGTCCCTGTCATCCATATCAATGACTTGTTCCGGTCAGTAACCTGTCAGAAAGCTTTTTGTCTTAGCATTAGGAATTCATTAGGGATAGTTAGGGATTTATCAGGGTTAGGCCTCATGCATGTGTACATCCGTGGCTGTTGTTCCGTTTTGCGTGATTTTCTGCGGACCCATTGACTTTCAATGGGTCCGTTGAAAACTCGGAAAACGCACCTTTGTTCATCCGCGGCCGTGATCCGTGTTTCCTGTCCGTCAAAAAAATATGACCTGTACATAACTGCCCCCTGCTGCCTGGCAGCACCCGATCTCTTACAGGGGGCTGTGATCCGCACAATTAACCCCTCAGGTGCCGCACCTGAGAGGTTAATTGTGCGTATCATAGCCCCCTGTAAGAGATCAGGTGCTGCCAGGCAGGAGGGGGCAGACCCCCCTCACCTGTATTTAACTCATTGGTGGCCAGTGCGGCCCCCCTCCCTCCCTCCCCAGTATTATATTTATTGGTGGCCAGTGCGGCATACCCTCTCCCCCCCACCTAATTAAAATAACCTTCCCCCATCATTGGTGGCCAGTGCGGCCTCCCCTCTTCCCCCCCCCCTAATTAAAATCACCTTCCCCCATCATTGATGGCCAGTGTCGGCCTCCCCTCCCCCCCCCTAATTAAAATCATTGGTGGCAGCGGAGAGTTCCGATCGGAGTCCCAGTTTAATCGCTGGGGCTCCGATCGGTAACCATGGCAACCAGGACGCTACTGCAGTCCTGGTTGCCATGGTTACTTAGCAATTTTTAGAAGCATTATACTTACCTGCGATGTCTGTGACCGGCCGGGTGCTCCTCCTACTGGTAAGTGAAAGGTCTGTGCGGCGCATTGCTTATAGCACAGACCTTTCACTTACCAGTAGGAGGAGCGCCCGGCCGGTCACAGACAGCGAAGGTAAGTATAATGCTTCTAAAATAGATAAGTAACCATGGCAACCAGGACTGCAGTAGCATCCTGGTTGCCATCGTTACCGATCGGAGCCCCAGCGATTAAACTGGGACTCCGATCGGAACTCTCCGCTGCCACCAATGATGGGGGAAGGTGATTTTAATTAGGGGGGAAAGGGGAGGCCGCACTGGCCACCAATGATGGGGGGGTGATTTTAATTAGGGAGGGGGGAGAGGGGAGACCGCACTGGCCACCAATGATGGGAGGGGTGATTTTAATTAGGGGGGGAAGAGGGGAGGCCGCACTGGCCACCAATGATGGGGGAAGGTGATTTTAATTAGGTGGGGGGGGAAAGAGGGTAGGCCGCACTGGCCACCAATGAATATATTACTGGGGAGGGAGGGGGGCCGCACTGGCCACCAATGAGTTAAATACAGGGGAGGGGGGTCTGCCCCCTCCTGCCTGGCAGCACCTGATCTCTTACAGGGGGCTATGATCCGCACAATTAACCCCTCAGGTGCGGCACCTGAGGGGTTAATTGTGCTGATCACAGCCCCCTGTAAGAGATTGGCTGCTGCCAAGCAGCAGGGGGCAGTCATGTACACAGTTCTTAGTATATTCTAACTTGAAGCGTCCCCATCACTATGTTAGAATATACTGTGTTAGAATATACTGTCGGATCTAAGTTTTGACGATCTTACTCAAATCCGATGGTATATTCTAACATAGAGGCGTTCCCATGGTGATGGGGACGCTTCAAGTTAAAATATACCATCGGATTGGAGAAAACTCTGATCCTATGGTATATTAACTCCTGACTTTACATTGAAAGTCAATGGGGGACGGATCCGTTTGCAATTGCACCATATTGTGTCAACGTCAAACGGATCCGTCCCCATTGACTTGCATTGTAAGTCAGAACGGATCCGTTTGGTTCCACACGGCCAGGCGGACACCAAAACGACTTTTTCTTCATGTCCGTGGATCCTCCAAAAATCAAGGAAGATCCACGGAAGAAAAAACTGACACGGATCACGGACCTACGGACCCCGTTTTTGCGGACCTTAAAAAGAAACGGTCGTGTGCATGAGGCCTTAGAGCTCTAGTTTTAGGGTAAGTTAGACTAATGTTTATTGTAAAAAAAAAAAAAAGTAAAAAAAAATTATTGGGGACCTCAGTACTTGTCTCTGATTATAAATACTCTGCGTTTCAAACTCCCTCATACCTCCGAACCTCTATCTTCTATTTGTGACCAGTACTTGTCACTGATTTTGCCAGCAGTGACACATTTCTGTCTCCAGTAACTGATATAAAGCTCCACTGCATTTGGAGCACTTTTTTTGTTTTGAATTCTTTTCTGACTAAAATTTTTATTTTTTTTTAATTGGGGCTCATTTAGCATATTGGGGAGAAAGTGTGTTTGGGTCCTTATATTAGTATTAGGGATTCATCAGGGTTAGCGCTCTATTTTTAGAATAGGTTAGATAGACTAACATTTATTAGTAAAAAAAAAAAAAAAAAAAATGTACTTTCCAAGTTAGTATTTGTTGTTAAAGTTACAAAATGTCTCAACAGGTGTACAGCGCTGAGGAGGCTTATGCCATACTAGCCTCAGAGTCTGACTGACAGTGGACAAGAAGAACCTTTTCTTATGTATACCTCTTCTTCTGATTCATCAATTGACGAATCCTCTCACAGACGCAGTAGAGTTAGCAAAGACTCAGCTTCTACAAATGACCCCTGCTGGACTTCTGCACCTCAGGTGCCGAACTTTACGTCCACTACAGGCATTCATGTGAATACTGCAGTGTTCAAGGAAGCTGATTTTTTCCACCTTTTTTTCTCTGATGAATTGATAGGCATGATGGTGGAGAAAACTAATCTTTATGCCAATCAATTTTTAGCCGGCCACCCCAACTCATACTATGCAAGACCCCTTCAGTGGACTCCCACGACTGCAGATTGTCCACCCTCTAATGATCCTGGATATGATCGTTTATACAAAATTCGTCCCATTATAGATTATTATAATCTCAAGTTTGGCCAGGTATACACCCCCCAAAAGCATCTGTCCACTGATGAATGCCTTGTGCACTTCAAGGGCAGACTGCATTTTCGCCAATACCTGCCCAACAAACGGGCCAGATATGGCATCAAAACTACAAATTATGTGAAAGTAGCTATACACATAAATTCAGAGTTTACGATGGAAAAGATTCAAAAATTTAACCCCCAGAGTGTCCCCCTGTCCTTGGAATAGCAGACAAAATAGTATGGGACTTGATTCACTCCCTGCTAGGTCAAGGGTACAACTTGTACCTTGACAACTTCTACACAAGTGTCCCACTACTGAAATGCCTGTTTTCCAGACACTGCTGCATGCGGAACTATCAGACGAAACCAAAAACACCTGCCTAAAAATTTTGTAGACCAAAAAATAAAAGTGAGGGAAAGCAGGGCAGTTTGCAGTGATAACATGATGCTTGTTAAGTACAAAGACAAGCATGATGTCTTTGTACTTACTACCATACATGCTGACAGATCCACCTCTATCCTAGTTCGTGGATCCACAGAATCAGTCCCCAAACCTGTGTGCATCCGGGACTATAATAAGTTTATTGGAGGGGTGGATCTGTCAGACCAGGTACTGCAACCATACACTGCCCTCCACAAAACTTGGGCATGGTATAAAAAATTGGTATTGCACCTGACGCACATAGCCCTCTATAATGCTTTTGTAATATACAGAAGTGCAGGAAACCGAGGAAAATTCCTGCACTTTCAAGAAAAAGTAATAAAGACTTTTTAATTTGGGGAACAGGAAGGGGAAGGTAGCAGGACCACAGGAAGTGAGAGCAGAATAATACGAGGACAGCATTTCCCTGGGGTAGTTCCCCCCACAGAGACACGGAGAAGGACACAAAAAAGGTGTCGGGTAAGCTCCAGAAATGGAATCAGAAAAGACACAATACACAGGGCCGATGCAAGGATTTTTGTCAACACAAGCGAATCTACATTTTGGCGCCCCCTCCCCCCCCCCCCCATCATTTCACATTTCTGCCCCTCGTGATTCATGTCCATTTCTTGCCCCCCCATCATTTCACATTTCTGCCCCTCATGATTCATCTAAATTTCTTGCCCCCCCATCATTTCACATTTCTGCCCCTCATGATTCATGTTCATTTCTTGCCCCCCCCCCCATGTGCTAATATCATAGTGCCATCCTCTCCCCCTGCCCCCTAATGTGCCAGTATCAAGTGCCTCTCTCCTCCCCCCTCCATGTGCCAGTATCATGGCGCCAATAGCCCCCCCTCCCCCCCTCCCCCGTGACAGTAAAGTAACAGTCCGGTATTAGAAAAACAAAAAAAACACTTTTATACTTACCTCCATGTCAGCGATGCGACATGGCCTCTTCCGGCCTATGTTCTCACCAGCCTCTAGTGTTGAAGATTTGGTGCTCGTGTTCCTATTTAGCCTGTCTTTCAGAAAAGTTTATGCTGGGATTCGAATCCATGACCTTCTGTATTAGAGGCAAGACACTTACCCACACAGCCAGTTACTTAAAAAAAATAAAAAAAAAAAAAAAAAAAAAAAAAATATAAAAAATATATATATATATAAGACTTCTACTGTAGATAACTTTGATACCTAGTGTATATCCACATGACAGCTGCCCCAGTACACTGTGTATGGATGTAGCAGAGCTGGGTGTGTTGGGGCAGCTGTCATGTGTATGGATGTACTGTACACTAGGTATCAAAGTTACCTACAGTAGAAGTCTTATATATATTTTTTTAAGTAGTTGGCTATACAGCTCTCATAGCTGTGTGGGTAAGTGCCTTGCCTCTGATGTGAAAGGTCGCGAGATCGAATCCCAGGAGAAACTGTTCTGAAAGACATGTTAAATGAGATTTAAATACACCAGGGTCTCGTAGCTCACAGTGTATCTTGTGTTGCTGCGGCTGCTGCCGCAGCCTGTTGGCTGTGTGCCGCTCGCTCTGTGACTGAGATAGTGAGGGTCGGGGGGGCGGCCGGGCTGCGTGGCACACAGGCTCAGCGGGGCAAGTTTAAGTTAGCAAGTTAATTGTTTTCTGCGCCCTCAATCAGCCGCTTGGGCTGCCTTATGATAGAGCCGGCCCTGACAATACACCATTGTGAGACGTGCTCCCCAAAGCCGGGTCTTTGCATAAAAGATTGTTTTAGACTCTACCACACCTCTGTTGACTTTAACTAAACCCCGTTTGATCATTTTATCAAACATCCCCTTGAAACTGTATGCTGGTAAAAATTCAAATTCCCCTTTTCTCCACATTTAAATTGGCATTCTAATAAAACCCATAACAAAGCTAAAAATTCTCATTGCACCCCTAGATGAATACCTTGACGGGTGTTATTTTATTAAAGGGGACTAGAACTTTGTATGTTCTGGTAGCTCAGAGCCTCTGCAATGTGATGACATATAATATACAACATATTTCTTTGATATCATTTGACACCCTTGTTTCTTTTAGCTGCTATATTTAGCGACTATGTCCTACCATATAAAGCTTTTACATATATATATATATATATATATATATATATACACTGCTCAAAAAAATAAAGGGAACACAAAAATAACACATCCTAGATCTGAGTTAATTAAATATTCTTCTGAAATAGTTTGTTCTTTACATAGTTGAATGTGCTGACAACAAAATCACACAAAAATAAAAAAATGGAAATCAAATTTTTCAACCCATGGAGGTCTGGATTTGGAGTCACACTCAAAATTAAAGTGGAAAAACACACTACAGGCTGATCCAACTTTGATGTAATGTCCTTAAAACAAGTCAAAATGAGGCTCAGTAGTGTGTGTGGCCTCCACGTGCCTGTATGACCTCCCTACAACGCCTGTGCATGCTCCTGATGAGGTGGCGGACAGTCTCCTGAGGGATCTCCTTTCAGACCTGGACTAAAGCATCTGCCAACTCCTGGACAGTCTGTGGTGCAACGTGACGTTGGTGGATAGAGCGAGACATGATGTCCCAGATGTGCTCAATTTGATTCAGGTCTGGGGAACCGGCGGGCCAGTCCATAGCATCAATGCCTTCGTCTTGCAGGAACTGCTGACACACTCCAGCCACATGAGGTCTAGCATTGTCTTGCATTAGGAGGAACCCAGGGCCAACCGCACCAGCATATGGTCTCACAAGGGGTCTGAGGATCTCATCTCGGTACCTAATGGCAGTCAGGCTACCTCTGGCGAGCACATGGAGGGCTGTGCGGCCCTCCAAAGAAATGCCACCCGACACCATTACTGGCCCAATGCCAAACCGGTCATACTGGAGGATGTTGCAGGCAGCAGAACATTCTCCACGGCGTCTCCAGACTCTGTCAAGTCTGTCACATGTGCTCAGTGGGAACCTGCTTTCATCTGTGAAGAGCACAGGGCGCCAGTGGCGAATTTGCCAATCTTGGTGTTCTCTGGCAAATGCCAAACGTCCTGCACGGTGTTGGGCTGTAAGCACAACCCCCACCTGTGGACGTCGGGCCCTCATATCACCCTCATGGAGTCTGTTTCTGACTGTTTGAGCAGACACATGCACATTTGTGGCCTGCTGGAGGTCATTTTGCAAGGCTCTGGCAGTGCTCCTCCTGTTCCTCCTTGCACAAAGGCGGAGGTAGCGGTCCTGCTGCTGGGTTGTTGCCCTCCTACGGCTCCTCCACGTCTCCTGATGTACTGGACTGTCTCCTGGTAGCGCCTCCATGCTCTGGACACTACGCTGACAGACACAGCAAACCTTCTTGCCACAGCTCGCATTGATGTGCCATCCTGGATAAGCTGCACTACCTGAGCCACTTGTGTGGGTTGTAGACTCCGTCTCATGCTAGCACTAGAGTGAAAGCACCGCCAGCATTCAAAAGTGACCAAAACATCAGCCAGGAAGCATAGGAACTGAGAAGTGGTCTGTGGTTACCACCTGCAGAACCACTCCTTTATTGGGGGTGTCTTGCTAATTGCCTATAATTTCCACCTGTTGTCTATCCCATTTGCACAACAGCATGTGAAATTGATTGTCACTCAGTGTTGCTTCCTAAGTGGACAGTTTGATTTCACAGAAGTGTGATTGACTTGGAATTACATTGTGTTGTTTAAGTGTTCCCTTTATTTTTTTGAGCAGTGTGTATATATATATATATATATATATATATATATATATATATAAAATTTGTAGGATACCGAATACATAAGCTGTTGCTTATCGGTACACTGAACTTTACAGTGTGCACATACAGCAGTTCAAGATCACATGTGAAGTGTTGCCATATTCAGGAAAAAATGTGTAACGAATTGTGGGGGGAATTTACTCTGTTACCCCTTGTGAAAATTAATAAAGTGAGCCTAAAGCGACATTTTCTTGTAAAAAAAAGTCTTTTTTCATTTTCACAGCCAAATATTTCTAAATTCTATGAATCGCTTGTTGGGTCAAAGTGCTCGCTACATGCCTTGAAAAAATCCTTGGGGGGTGTAGTTTTCCAAATGGGGTCACTTCTTGGGGTTTTCCACTGTAGGGGTACCTCAGGGTATCTTCAAATGTGACATGGCACCTGAAAATTATTCCAGCGAAATCTGCCCTCCAAAAGCCATATGGCGGTCCTTGCCTTCTGAACCCTGCAGTGTGCCCGTACAGCAGTTTACGACCACAAATGAAGTGTTGCCATATTCAGGAGAAAATGGGTAACAAATTGTTGGGAGGAATTTACTTTGTTACCCCTTGCTAAAATGAATAATGTGGGCCTAAAGTGACAGTTTCACAGCCAAATACTTCTAAATTCTATGAATCGCTTGTTGGGTCAAAGTGCTCGCTACATGCCTTTAAAAATTCCTTGGGGGTGTAGTTTCCAAAATAGGGTCACTTCTTGGGGGTTTCCACTGTAGGGGTATTTCAGGGTGTTCTCAAATGCGACATGGCACCTGAAAATGTTTCCAAGATTATTAAGTCGCATTAAAATCAGACAGACAAAAACCAATAAAAGGTAGGAATAACTTACAAAAAAAGGAACTGTCTTTAGTGGAAATTAAATGTTAACACCCCTAAATGCCTTACAAGAGTACCAGAGGATAAATGGTCATACTAGGACCCAGTAACACAAAGTGGCATAAGTTAAATTAAACACAATAATACTAACAACGTGCAAAGACCACCAAATGATAATGCATACAACTAATGTATAAAAATATATACTGCAGTACAACAAAAAAACACAAGGTATCTCCAACCCCAAAGGTAAGTTTCACCTATAGCTTCATCTAGGGGGTGTTAAAAGACAAAGTAAGATAATTAGGAGGTATATTTAAGGCAAACTTCCCAAGGTACGAATTGTCATATATTCAAAAATCTGAATTTAAATTGGTGAACAAGTCTTACTAAATATGCTCCAGTAAGTAGCGGAGCAGGGCCCCACATTAGTTCGGTTGTCGGCAATGAATGGAGTGTTCCATAGTCCTGAAACCCTTTATGTGGCCCTGCCCAGCACTTTGAACAGAACTATGCTTCCTGTTCTATTCACAGTGCTAGTTCCATTTGCTGGAACCTGCAGAGAACAGTTGATTAGTCGGGGTTCCACATGTAGGATCCCCACCTGATGGATATTAATGACCTATCCTCAGGATCGATCATGAATGTCAGGAGCCTGGAAAACCCCTTTAATTTGGAATTCACATTGTGAGGGACAGTCAGTGATGACAATATGTAGAATGCTGCGAAATATGTTGGAGCTTTATAATTGAATAAGATTATAGAGAGAACAATGCAGCAGTTAAACCACAGCTGCACAGTTCTCTCTTTCTTCTGATGTATATGGTCCATATGGCAGTAACATGTGGGCTATAAATGCAATACAGTGTTCACATTTTATGGAGGAATTAGAAACCCAACTTTTGATGATAGTATGTACTTTAAATAGGGTAATATCCAAAGTATTCGCAATTTTACATGGAAGAACATTTTTCTAAAATAGTTCCACAATTTTTAGGCACAGTTTTTTGCAGATTGGTGAACCTCTGACCATCTTTGCTTGTAAAAGGCTCTCTCTGTCTAACATGATTTTTTTTATACCCAGTCATGATTTAGTATCAAATTGCTCTTCTAGCTGTTTTTTTTATTAGTACCACTTACTTTTCCAGCCTTTTGTTGCCCTGTCCCGACTTTTTCGAGATGCGTTGCTGCCAACAGGTTCTAAATTAGTAAATTTTTTTCCTCAAAGGGAAAATGTCTGAATTTCAAAATCGGATATGTGTTTTATGTTCTACTGAAAAATATGGGTCTATGAGATTTGCTTTTGCGTTTATGCTAAAAAAAATTTCAGCAGGTGAGGGGGGGGGGGAGATGGTGTTGCTGGAACCTCCTCTGCCTGTTGACCAATGCTCCTTTTTCTATAAAATCACCCCAGCTATTAGGCCAGTGCAAAAAACTGGATGATCATTCTCTTTAATTCTCTAAAAGCAAAGATCAACCATGCCAATTCAACTTACCCCATGTCATAAATGGAAATGTTTTCAGGAATGGAAGATAATAAAATACAGAGCATATTCCACATTGTCTCATCTCTGCTGCCAATGAGATTCATTGAAACAAAATAAATATTCTGACAGCTCACTGAACTTTTGTAGATGGCATAACATTTACTGTGGTAAACTGGTATTTGCAAAGCAAACATTTTAGAGCTGATTTATAGAATAAGTCATTCCCTCAAAGTGAATCTTCATTTATGATGCCATATACACAGTCGAGCCACGTGCATGGAGCCATGCAGAATCCCATAGTAAGCGGTACAGCACCACATGGCATTATGTATTGTAACTACCCTGCACTAAAAATTCAAAGTTGGCACACAAAGGATGTCAATACTAAACTCTTTGGAACAGGGGTGGGGCAACATAACACTATGGTGTACTCCCCTCATTTTTTGTCAATGTTTGGAGAAGATGAGTCCTCTACAGGAGCATAATAGGAAAAGGGGATGTAGAACTACCTTGAGCTGGTCTCCCATCTCATGGGCACCACAGCAGATTTATTGATGGGCTCTATGTTATAACTTTTGCTGGGGAATGAAGCACTCTACAATAGGCATATGAAGGGTTGTCTCATAAGGAAAAGCCTTCTCTATATGCCATTTCAGGACATAAGAATGATTGGGGGGGGGGGGGGGGTAGTACAGCCAGAACTCGGTGCAGCTCACGGTCTGGAAAACTTCTGTTTTAAAAAGGGGGTTTCTCTTGGAGACAACCTATTTAATGATTTAATGTTTGTTGCTTGTCACCCAGTTCTACCCTAATTGATTTTCTACAATGATCAAACAATAATCGTGTAAAATAACATATTGCTGACATATGCCCTTTTAAAGGTTCCAAAATCTGTATTCATAATCTTTGTTGGGAAAGTCATTCTCCTGGCTTTGATGGGTCTTTCTCCTGGGCTAGACGACCTCTGCTATCCTTCACTGCTGGGTTGGGAAAGGGAATAGACTAGCACTCTGGGTGCTTTAAGGCTTCTAGATCTGCAAACTAATTAGTAAATGACGAAATTCTGTGCACAGAAACATTGTAGGCCACATGTTGAATACTTCAACCTGACCCTAACAAGGGATTAGATCCTGATTAAATCTTTTGTTTTTTTTAATGAATGTGCTGATATGAGCTAGTTATGTTAATATGCCATATAAACATGTCTCTGTTTTGTTGGGGGTCTGACTCCTTTTTGACACTGATATGCGCTGTGTGCTCTAGGCCTCTGTGTATATATATAAAAGCTATGCACACACAATAATAAACCTGCTAACATTAATAGTGCAGTGACTAAGGCTTATATTAATAGTTTTATTGAATAGGGGTGTTTGCATGCATGCATGCACCAGTACTGACCTCATCAAAAGCTCTGCAAGGAGAATGACAGATGCAAGTCAGAAGTGTAGAAACAGCTGAGAAGAATAGTTAGAAAAGTTCAGGAGGGAGGAGAGCATAATAACAAAACACAATATATATGCTAAAGACAGAGAACACAGGAATAGAAGAAGACAGTCATCAGCTTGAAGAAAGGTAGAGAGGGGTAGAGCATGAAATTCAACAGGTGAAGTGCATAGGAAGGCAAGAGATGGGGTACAACAGTCTAGTGTTTAGCACAGGACAGCAATTGAAGGGTGCCAAAGAGCTGGTATGGTGTAGGAGGACAAAAGCTGAGGGTTAAAAGCTCTGTACATGGGTAGAAGCTGCAAAGAGAACAGGAAGACAAGGCAGAAAAGAGAGTTGGGTACATCATTTAAGGTTGTAGATGGAAAATAATAGGGAGGCAATGGTCTGGCTTTGACCAGAAGCTGGGTGAAACACAAAGGCAGGAGACAAGTAGCTAGTCATAAGAAGGTAGACACGAGGTGGGATAGAATAACTACAGTAACTATCCCACCTCTTGTCTCTATCTGTATAGAATAGGAAAAATGGGGTAAAACATAGAAGCAAATAGCACAGGAGAGAACAAGAAGGCGAGTGTGAATTTTAGGAGCACAGTGGACAACAGGAATGAAAAATACTCAACAGAGAACAGAAAATTATCAGATGAACATGAACAAGGCTTTGGTGAGAACAGGAAGGCAGCAGGCTAGAAGAAAGAGGGTGTCAGTAGTAAGAACAGAAAAGACGGAAAGAACACGGCAAGAGATGGAAAAAAACTAGACGTTCAGCAGATGAGTATAGACCCCATAATTGGGGTGCATAGAAAATAGGGAGGGAAAAATAAGTTGAGTACAGGTTGGTAGGCATGAAATAATTGGGGTTCAACATGAGTTTCAGAGGTTCCGTAGTTTCCAGTTTGATGCAGAAATTCTTGTGCCCTACCTGACTTCCTGTCAAAACTGATTATGTAGAGACATGCCTCACTGACCGAGGGGAATGGTAACACCCAGTTATCATTTTCTTTGTAAATTTCCAGGAGGAATACCAGAGCAAAAGCATAATGCAGAGTTCTGAAAAAGATGTTCCAGTCTCCCCGAACATTATTTATACATGGATGCTTCTCCACCTATAAAATACTTCTTAAAGAGGTTATTTCATTACAACCACTTATCACCTATCCATAATATAGGGGGTAAGAGTCTGACAGGCGGGGGTATGACTACTGGGGCCCCTGCAAATCACAAGAAGAGGAGACCTTATTTTCTGTGTGAATGAGGAGGCAGACATGCGTGCGTGTCCGCCTCACGATTCAGCTCTGTGGAACTGTCGGAGATAGCCAAGTACAAATGCTCGGCTATCTTCGGCAGGCCCAAAGTGCTGTAGATAGTGGATAAGTTGTAATCAGACAACCTCAATGCAGGAAAGTAGGAATGCAAAGAAGGAGTCAAGATTGTTATAGAGTCCAGACTGCTGTCCTTGTGCTTAAGGGGTCTCCATTATGTGAGCGGGGCTCAGCAGTCAGGACCATGTAATCCACTACAGCTTTGTCGGCCTACAACAAAGGAACGGGGGCAGTAGGAAAATAAAAAAACACTGATCTGGACTCCTTATGTACTTACTTCTGATGTACTACTGCAGATAATAATTCTGAATCAAGGTGACAGACTCCCTGTCAGCAGGGAAACAATGCGTAATACTAACCAGTCTGCGGCTTAATAACAGTGGTCACATATTTTAATAAATGTCTGAAATAAGCAATTTAACAACAATTAGAGGAAATATAGTTGAGCGAAATGTAATTAATCCACGGATTGAAATACCCCCAGACATAAATACAGCAGAATCATACACAACAGGCCTCTTCCCTGGCACTGCGCACAGATCTAATTAGGAACAGCCATCTTTTGTTTGCTGTCATAAATGAAATAATGAAAAGCAAAATCTGTTTTAAGCGCCGTAAATACAACCATAAGATCTGCCGACTTTCTCACCAGCTTTTATTTTCCTACTGCTATGCAGAATGAGGAAATATCTGAGGCTGCTGAGAAGGGAACATTAGTTGTGGGATTTACAATGAAGCAGAATACAAAGAGACCATTTCTCCATATTGACAATGGTATTTGTCACAATGTCCTCCCTACACCGGCGCGATCATTACACAGCTTAGCTGCTTTTCATCAAACACATTTATGTCCGTGAATTTTAGAGTAGACCCTGTTTCTTTTAACACTTCATTCTCCAGATTTTAGTTAAGTAAGATAATTGACATAATTACCATAAGTACACTGATGAGCAAAGGGGTAACAATGTTTTGAACTTTTGACTTTCAGCCTCCATATCTCACCATCCACTACAGATTCGAATGTTAGACTACCATCATTTTATAGACAATCATCTTGGCTATCTCATACATAAATTGGACTTGCAACTATTTAGCATATGATTAGTTATGCAGATTCTTGTCATGTAATGAATCATGTAACAACTGAAATTAATGATAAAATGGTTAAAGAGATCTTCCATACTGTGACCAGACTTGAAGATGTGCTGGGGAAATTAGTAACTCAGATTGGGTCGGTACAAATTCACAGGCTACCACCCATAAAACTTAGATTTTAATATACACTTAAAACATAACAAAAGACCCTCCAGCACAAATCAGATGACAATTAAACAAAAACAAAGATAGAACAATAGCACTAGGCTGATACTTGATTTTAGGGCTTAGAATGGCAGAGGTTGGGCCTAATATTTAGCTATGGGCTCTATCCCTATAGCTGACCCTCTCACTATTTATACCCTGCCTATAGACGGAATAGCCGATAGGGGCGATCCCGTATCAGGAACCTCCTGAGTGCCCTCGGATGGCCCTGAGTCGGGATGTCCTTGGTAGCTATTATATGCTAACCTATTAGTTAATCGTTATTGTAATAGCTAGCGACTAAAGATACCGAAAAAAACAAAAAACAAATATACCATGAAAAATAATTAAACAAAGGTTCAGAGACAGGTCATACAGTGATCAATCTCTCTCCTAGTTATAATCATACATACACATTATTAGTTGTCAGACGTCATCCAGAATTGGTGACATCAATATCCCTTTAATTCAAAAACACTATGATGCCCTCTAGGTTGGTGACATCCTCCTACCAACGCGTTTCACCCTTACAGTAATCGGGTTCATCAGGGTACCAAATTGCACACAAAAAGAGGGTGTGAATAGTGCCTTAGTATCTGAGTGATATTTCAATTGGTAATTATGACATTGATAAATAGTTGAATCAAAAGAAATGGACGGCACTGTGCTTACTTTAAAGTCCGGGTGCACGGTCAATAGGTCGGATCCCCACAGACATATAATAACAAGACCGGCACTCCGTAATTTCTTTGCAGAGTAGAAAACTTCTTTATTCGTCACCCATACGTGACGCGCGTTTCAGCACAAATGTGTGCCTTTATCATACAACAGGTGATAGTAGCTGATTGCCGAGGTGCAGTACTCAGAAGGACACAGTAATACTTGAGTGGTATCTCAGCCGACTTATAGATGATACACATATGGGGGCCCAGTAAATGTGTGATGACTATGAATCAGTGACACTGCCGTCTATATCAAAATCAGAATGGTAAGTTTAAGATGTATAGTCTCATATCTACAAAAGAATAATCCCTGCTCAGTCTAATTACTGAGACACGGGCAGAGACATTGGTCACTATTACACTAACAGTGATGTTATATATGGGCAAATTTACCTGTGAAGCGGTATTTTCTATCAACATGCGGCGTCCGATGGCCTCCCGGCGTCTGCAACATTACAGAGCGTCGGTCAGCCGCGTCTGGCGTTTTGAAATAGCCGCAGGCTGATTGGGTCGGTACAGACAGAGTTTGATTAGAGATGATTAATTCAAATTGAGAGACCGAATGCAGAAGTGATGGAAGATTTAGTTTCTAATTTGGAGAAGGAGGTGACATTCTTAAAGCAAAATATTGAAGAGAATATTGAAAACAAACTGATAGAACTAGAAGATAGATCAAGGAGAACAAATTTAAGATGTGTGGGAATACCAGAGGGGATAGAAGGATCTAAGTGTGCAGAATTCATGGAAAAATGGTTCCTTGACAACTGTAAATCAGATACCTTATCTAGTCTCTTTGCGGTAAAAAGCCCATAGGGTCCCCAGTAAAAAGAGTGTACCTGGAGCTCATCCAAGACAAATTTTGGTTAAGTTCCTTCTCTCCAAAGATCGGGATGCCATTTTATTAGAATCTAGAACTTCTGATAAATTTTACATTGAGGGAAAGAAGATACATTTCTATCCGGATCATTCAGTGGTCACTAATGAGCGCAGGAGGAAATATATGGGCATAAAAAAAAGGTTGAAATTATCTGGTCTGAAGTATAGTTTGCTTTTTCATGCTAAACTTCGAGTAGTGTATCAAGATAAAGTCCATTTTTTTCAGTCTCCTGAAGAAGCAAATGACTGGGTAGAATTAATAGGCTGTTATCTGCTTGCAGGAAACACATATGGATAGGGATTCTTTGAGGTGGTTGGAGAAGAGATGGATAAGTGGTGAGTACCACTCGATATATACATCATATTCTAGAGGAGTATCCATTTTGGTCCATAATAAATTAAATTTTGAATGCGTTGCATGTAAAGCAGATGACAGCTGCAGATATCTCTTCTTACACTGTAATATAGAGAATGTACAGATGGTGATTGCAAATATTTATATTCCACCACTGTATAAGCCGGATGTGTGTAATGACCGGCGTCACGCAAAGGGAGGGAAATGGGAAGGCCCTGTCCAAGGGAGAGGGAAAGGTGGTGACCCCTGACTCACCTTGAGGCTGGCACCTGACTGCCCTGACCTCCCTAGACGGGTTCCTCACCCGTACGCCGATCACGTGCCTAAACCCTGGCTTTCCCTAAGATGAGCCCTGTGTAGTGAACGGGGCGGTGGGATCACTAGTCCGCACCACTGACATTAAGAGGGAAACACCAAGGAGAGGACAGACAATACAGACAAACATATAATCCCAGGTGGGCGACAACAGCAGACCACCAAGGCCCACAGGGATCCGGAAGGTAACACTCTGGAACAACAACCAGGGAACACAGTTACACAGCTCCAGTGGGTCAGTATAGAAGTCCAGGCAGGAAGCTCTATATCTGGCAACCAGAGAAGTGGGAGATGGGAATATAAGGAGGTTGGGAGTGCTGGACAAGGAACAGCTGAGGAAAAGGAGCTACGGATCCCTGAGTGAGCCAAAAAGGGTTGCAAGGCAAACCCAGAAAGCTACCATTAAGAATCAGCACTATCTTTATACATAGAGCGCGCAGCCACCCGCTGTGACTTCCTGACCCCGGGTATAACGGAGTCAGGCGTGGCTCTTGACACCCTCGTGACAATGTGATTTATGAATTACAAAAGTATATGTTAGGCTACTTTCACACTAGCGTTCGGGGCTCCGCTTGTGAGCTCCGTTTGAAGGCTCTCACAAGCGGCCCCGAACGCATCCGTACTGCCCCAATGCATACTGAGTGGACGCGGATCCGCTCAGAATGCATCAGTCTGGCACCGTTTGTCCTCCGCTCAGCAAGCGGACACCTGAACGCTGCTTGCAGCGTTCCGGTGTCCGCCTGGCCGTGCGGAGGCAAACGCATCCGTCCAGACTAACAATGTAAGTCAATGGGGACGGATCCATTTGAAGTTGACACTATATGGCTCAATTTTCAAACGGATCCGTCCCCATTGACTTTCAATGTAAAGTCTGGACGGATCACTTTCCCACTTAGAATTTTTTCTAAACTATAATGCAGACGGATCAGTTCTGAACGGATCCAAACATCTGCATTATAGGAGAGGATCCGTCTGTGCAGACACCAGACGGATCCTCTCTGAACGCTAGTGTGAAAGTAGCCTTAGATTGGCAAAATTGCATGTTGATTGCAGTAGGAGATTATAATGCGACTATGGATTCAAGTAAAGATAGATTATGTAATAGTAAAAATGTATTTTGTAATAACAATTTAGACACAGAAACATAGAATGTGTCGGCAGATAAGAACCATTTGGCCCATCTAGTCTGCCCAATATACTGAATACTATGAATAGCCCCTGGCCCTATCTTATATGAAGGATGGCCTTATGCCTATCCCATGCATGCTTAAACTCCTCTACTGTATTTGCAGCTACCCCTT
This sequence comes from Bufo bufo, assembly GCF_905171765.1. Classification (NCBI taxonomy): domain Eukaryota; kingdom Metazoa; phylum Chordata; class Amphibia; order Anura; family Bufonidae; genus Bufo; species Bufo bufo. The sequence continues at coordinate 280,490,418 of NC_053389.1, forward strand.
CTGCAGGAAGGCTATTCCATGCATCCACTACTCTCTCAGTAAAGTAATACTTCCTGATAATAGAAAAAAATGCCACTGCCCACTATGGTAATGCACAGTAGAAAAACATTACTGAAGACTATAGCAAAGCTGGAAAATATTTAATACGTCTAGCTAGATGCATATGATAAAACTTACAACAAAGCAACAAAAATCTTAACATCTACACATGGTAACTGGGAGAAAGTTTTTACGGTTTAGCACAAAAATTATATATTATGCATAATGAAAAATTATAGACTCCTTCCCAATCCAAACCCATCATGAAAAAAAAAAAAAAAAAAAACTGACAATTTAATAACTAAGCTTGATTGGGTTGATATTTGGCATGTATTGCACCCGGAGGAAAGAATGTACTCTTGCTATTCAAAAACACACCAGACCTGGTCTGGGATTAATATGATTTTGGGAAAAAGAAAATTAATTTGAAAAAAAAATATATATATATGTTCCTATGGCTCTTTCAGATCATTGTGCTGTTGTGATAGAAGTGGAGCTTATGTCCAGACATAGTAGTTTGTTGTTTAAAGTTAATCCACATTGTTAAACTTTAATAAAAGATAAGGAAGATATTAAAAAAGAACAACAATTTTTTCCAGGTTAATAGAGATTCAGTTAATAAGCAAGTGGTTTGAGACACAGCGAAAGCTTTTCTGAGAGGAATTTTATTTAAAAAGGTGAATTATCTAAAAAAAGGACAAAGAGAAAAAATCAAGATGGCAGAGCAGGAATTAGAGGTAGCAAGAGTGAGTTGTGCGGATGATCCCTCGGAGGAAAGGTTGAAAAAGTGGGAAGAGGAACAAGAGAAGGTTAAAGATATATATATGAAAAAAAAGTCTTGGATAGGAGTAATAAAAAATAATAAAGGACAGATTCTTAAAACCCCAGAACAGATAAGTGTGGTGTTTCGTGTTTATTATCAAGAATTATATAAATTCAAAATATATTTTGAAAAAGAGGAATTGCGTCAATATTTAAATGGGATCCCCTTTAAAAAAAAAATTGTCCATAAACCGAAAAGATCAATTGGATAAAGATATACTGTACAGTTGAAAGAGTTGGAAAGGGCTTTGAGTACAGTAAAGAATGGGAAAGCGCCAGGGGGAGTCGGAATACCATTCGAGATATATGAGGATTTTGGTCAGATACTTTTGCCAGAACTAAGGGAAACCCTGTGTGAGGCTAGGAGAACAAAAAAATTACCGGACTCAATGGAGGAGGCTATTATGGTTTTGATTCTTAAAGAGAGTAAAGATAAGTTAAAAACAGAGTCATATAGACCAATATGCTTGATGAATACTGATATAAAAATACTTGCGAAGGTCTTAGCGGATAGATTATCGAAAATAATTAAAACATTAATAAATGAAGACCAAACGGGTTTCATCCCTGGGAGACTGATCAACTCTAATATTAGTTGGCTGTTTATTAATATAGAAGGGAATAGACAAAAAAATACTAAAAAAGGTATATTGCCTCTGGATGCAACTAAAGCATTTGATTGTAGAGTGGGATTATTTCTGGGAAATTCTTAGATGTTTTGGCTTTGGAGATCGTTTTATAAACTGGATTAAATTAATATATTCGCACCCTAGAGCTAGAGTATTGGTGAATGGTGTTATGTCCCTGCTTTTTGACCTTTCAAGGGGCACCAGGCAGGGATGTCCCCTATCCCCGTTGCTCTTTGCAATTGCATTAGAGCCATTAGCCAATATAATTCGAGAAAGTGATGATTTTGTGGGATTCCAATAATGGGGTACTATGGAAAAAATAATGTTATACGAGGATGATATTTTGGTGTTTTTGGGTGACACTGAGGTGGATTTGAGTAAAATAATGAATATAATAGATAAGTTTGGTTACTTTTCAGGATTAAAAATATATTGGGAGAAATCACATTAAGGCTCCATTCACACGTCCGCAATTCTGTTCCGCATTTTGCAAAACGGAATTGCGGACCCATTCATTTCTATGGGGCCACACTATGTGCTGTCTGTATCTGGAAATGCGGATTCGCACTTCCGGGTCCGCAATTCCGTTCCCGAAAAAAATAGAACATGGCCTATTCTTGTCCGCAACTGTGGACAAGATTAGACATTTTCTATTATAGTGGCGGCGATGTGCGATCTGCAAAATACGGAACGCACATTGTCGGTGTCCGTGTTTTGCGGATCCGCAAAACAGATACGGTTGTGTGAATGGACCCTTAATGTTATTAGGGGAGGGAGATTTGAATTAGAGTTGTGGTGTTCACAGTAGATAAAGAAAATAGTTTTAAATACTTAGGGATAAATATCTCATGAAGGGTGGAGGATTATGTAAAGATAAATGTGGTCCCTCTTTTAAAGGAAGTGAGAAAGAAGATCCATATTTGGAAGAGATTCCCACTATCGATGATGGGCCGAGTTAATTTAGTAAAGATGTTTTTTCTCCCTAAGGTCCTTTTTATATTACAGAATGCCCCGATTATATTGCCAAAAAAGATCTTTGGGATGTTGGATAAATTAATAAAGGATTTTTTTTGGAAAGGAAGAGTATCTAGAAATAAATACAAACCGGATTCCAAAAAAGTTGGGACACTAAACAATTTGTGAATAAAAACTGAATGCAATGATGTGGAGATGGCAAATGTCAATATTGTATTTGTAATAGAACGTAGATGACAGATCAAACGTTTAATTCGAGTAAATGTATCATTTTAAAGGAAAAATACGTTGATTCAAAATTTCACGGTGTCAACAAATCCCCAAAAAGTTGGGACAAGTAGCAATAAGAGGCTGGAAAAAGTAAATTTAAGCATAACGAAGAGCTGGAAGACCAATTAACACTAATTAGGTCAATTGGCAACATGATTGGGTATAAAAAGAGCTTCTCAGAGTGGCAGTGTCTCTCAGAAGCCAAGATGGGTAGAGGATCACCAATTCCCACAATGTTGCGCAGAAAGATAGTGGAGCAATATCAGAAAGGTGTTACCCAGCGAAAAATTGCAAAGACTTTGCATCTATCATTATCAACTGTGCATAACATCATCCGAAGATTCCGAGAATCTGGAACAATATCTGTGCGTAAGGGTCAGGGCCGTAAAACCATACTGGATGCCCGTGATCTCCGGGCCCTTAAACGACACTGCACCACAAACAGGAATGCTACTGTAAAGGAAATCACAGAATGGGCTCAGGAATACTTCCAGAAACCATTGTCAGTGAACACAATCCACCGTGCCATCCGCCGTTGCCAGCTGAAACTCTACAGTGCAAAGAAGAAGCCATTTCTAAGCAAGATCCACAAGCTCAGGCGTTTTCACTGGGCCAGGGATCATTTAAAATGGAGTGTGGCAAAATGGAAGACTGTTCTGTGGTCAGACGAGTCACGATTCAAAGTTCTTTTTGGAAATCTGGGACGCCATGTCATCCGGACCAAAGAGGACAAGGACAACCCAAGTTGTTATCAACGCTCAGTTCAGAAGCCTGCATCTCTGATGGTATGGGGTTGCATGAGTGCGTGTGGCATGGGCAGCTTGCATGTATGGAAAAGAAACCATCAATGCAGAAAAATATATTCAGGTTCTAGAACAACATATGCTCCCATCCAGACGTCATCTCTTTCAGGGAAGACCCTGCATTTTTCAACAAGATAATGCCAGACCACATTCTGCATCAATCACAACATCATGGCTGAGTAGGAGAAGGATCCGGGTACTGAAATGGCCAGTCTGCAGTCCAGATCTTTCACCTATAGAGAACATTTGGCGCATCATAAAGAGGAAGGTGCAACAAAGAAGGCCCAAGACGATTGAACAGTTAGAGGCCTGTATTAGACAAGAATGGGAGAGCATTCCTATTTCTAAACTTGAGAAACTGGTCTCCTCGGTCCCCAGATGTCTGTTGAGTGTTGTAAGAAGAAGGGGAGATGCCACACAGTGGTGAAAATGGCCTTGTCCCAACTTTTTGGGGATTTGTTGACACCATGAAATTCTGATTCAACATATTTTTCCCTTAAAATGGTACATTTTCTCAGTTTAAACTTTTGTTCCGTGATTTATGTTCTATTCTGAATAAAATATTAGAAGTTGGCACCTCCACATCATTGCATTCAGTTTTTATTCACGATTTGTATAGTGTCCCAACTTTTTTGGAATCCGGTTTGTACTTCAGTTACCCATTAAGGAAGGGGGGTTATCTCTTCCAAATTGGATCTTGTATTTTTTGGTGTGAGTTTGGTTATATTAAAGGGAAAGTTCACTGTGGAGAGGTTATTTAATGAAAAAAATGGGTATTAAGACTAATCAGATATCAGATGGAGATATTAGAGTCAGGTTTATTGGGTAATAAGAATACAGGTAATCAAATATTAAACATTATGGATTACACTTGGAAAGAAATAAATAACAACGGGTAACCGATGGCCACTAGCACATCCGCAATACCCAGTCCCCATAGCTCTGTGTGCTTTTATTGTGTATAAAAACCGATTTGATACATATGCAAATTAACCTGAGATGAGTCAGAGCTTGAAAATATGACTCTTCTCTGGTCACACAAGTAAGATATGACTCTTTTATGTTAATTTGCATATGTATCAAATGTTTTTTTTTACACAATAAAAGCACACAGAGCTATGGGGACTGGGTATTGCGGATGTGCTAGCGGCCATCTAGCAACCCATGTCCTCCGCTCTATACCCAAAATCCGGGTGACAGGTTCCCTTTAAGGGTTATTCAAAATGCACTCCAATATGGAACAATATAAATTTGAGTGAAATTCAGATGATTAAACAATATGTTAATTGGCAGGGTAGAGCTGTAATTTTGGTGGATCATATTTTCAATGGGGATAAATTAAAGGACTTTGTGAGATTTTGATTAAGGAATTTTGGATCCCAAAAAAGGATCATTTTAAATACCTACAAATAAGGGATGCAATTAACTCGGCAGTTTATTCAGAGATATATATATAAAAAAAAAAGCCTCTTCAGAGGGGTTTAGCCAGTTTCTCAGGGATGAAAAGGTTAAAGGTAGTATCTCCAGGAGATACAAATTATTGATGAAATCCGCACAAACAAAGATTAAAATATTAAAGGGCTTCTGTCACCCCACTAAAGTCTTTTTTTTTTTTTTTGCTACTTATAATCCCTATACTGCGATATATCAATAGATAGTGTTATTAATAATTTTCGTTCAGTAGATAATTAAAAAAACTGACTTTTATTATATGCAAATTACTTGTCTACCAGCAAGTGGGGCGGCTACTTGCTGGTAGCAGTCGCATCCTCCTCTCATAAACACGCCCCCTCCTCATGTTGATTGACAGGGCCAGCGAACGCGCTCGTTCTCTGTTGGCCCTGTCTGCATTCAAAATCTGGCGCCTGCGCCGTACCTGGCGCAGGCGCACTGAGGGGAGGACGCTCACTGAGGGGAGGACGCTTCCGGGTGTAGATGTGACGTCACTGGTGCAGGCGCATTGAGGATGGAGCGGCCGAGCGAGCGACTGAAGACAGGTACAGCGCAGGCGCGAGATTTTGAATGCAGACAGGGCCAGCAGAGAACGAGCGCGTTCGCTGGCCCTGTCAATCAACATGAGGAGGGGGCGTGTTTATGAGAGGAGGATGCGACTGCTACCAGCAAGTAGCTGCCCCACTTGCTGGTAGACAGGTAATTTGCATATAATAAAAGTCAGTTTTTTTAATTATCTACTGAACGAAAATTATTAATAACACTATCTATTGATATATCGCAGTATAGGGAATTTAAGTAGCAAAAAAAAAGACTTTAGTGGGGTGACAGAAGCCCTTTAACAAAAGATAAATGGAAAAAAGATATTGAAGATCTTTCAGACGAGACATGGGAGGGTGTCTTAAATAATAGGTCCTTAGTATCATCAGGGGCCTCTCACAGGATTTCCCAGTTCTTTTTTAGGGTGCATTCACATGACCGTAAGTGTTTTGCGGCATGCAAATTGCAGATCCGCAAAACAAAGATACCGGCCGTGTGTGTTCCGCAATTTACGGACCGCACATGGCAAGCGCTATATAAAGAATGCCTAAGCTTGTCCACGGACAAGAATAGGACATGCTCTATATTTTTTGCGGGACCGCGGATCGGAACAACGGATGCGGACAGCACACGGTGTGCTGTCCGCATCTTTTGCAGCCCCATTAAAATAAATGGGTCCGCACCAGTTCCGCAAATTTGCGGAACGGATGTGGATCCATTTATACGGTCGTGTGAATGCACCCTAATTCACAAGTTACATAGTAAACCTCTAATGTTGAAAAAAAGGGCTTAAAAGAGCGACAGATGAATGCCCGAGATGCAGGGAAGAACGGGCAGGTTTAGTGCATTTAATCTGGAGATGCCCCAAATTGTTTAGGTATTGGTCAGATGTGGCAGGGATTATAGAAAAAGTTTTGGGACTAAAGATATATGGGACTAAGGTTGTATAGTTTTTTTTTTTTTTCTTCTCTCTCCTCCTCTCTCTCTGTATAAGGGGTGGATTGGGATTTGGGTGGATTGAGTGTTTGGGGGGTAAAAATAATAATATGTATGTAATGTTAATGATTATTGATTTTTATATGTTGTATTTGTAAATAAAAGAAAAGAGAAAAAAAGAAAAAAGAAAATGTGACAAAATAGCAAAATAAGTATTACTCACCTGGAAAACATCTGCCGCTCCGGTTCCACTACTCCAGTACTCTGGCTGGTCTCTGTTGCTGTTCTACATTGATGACGTTGCCATCACGGTCCGCTGAATGGCTGCAGCAATCACGTTTAGGTGGTTGCAATGTCACCACTGCAAGACAAGAGAGACCAACTGGAGCACCAGAGCAGGAGTGCTGGAGACCAAAGGATTTTCCAGGTGATTAGAACTTATTTTGTTATTTTATCCCATTCCCTGCTTTACCAAAAATGTGTAAGTGTCCTGGACAGCCATTTTGACATAACATTGTTTTAAAAGGGAAGTTCAACCATTTTGTTGCTCCAAACTATCTAAAATAACAAATGCAACTTTGCAAATAGTCATATTCAAAATCTACTAACATATGGTGTAAAAAGCTCAGTTGCAGATCTGTGCATCTCCATGGTTACAGACTACAAACAAATCATATGTAGTCTGATCCATCAGTCATAATTCTTTCCTTCTGTCCTTTACTTTTGTATAACGTACATCGACACCTATTTGGTTATTATAAGGGGTAAGAGAGGGGTATTATGGTTTAATCAAATAAAGCTGAATGAAAAGTTATATGCTTTTTCTAAATATAAATTCCTCACAGTGTTAAAGATCTCTGCATGCAGTCAATAAATTGGATCCTTCACTGTTTACTTCATGGGAGATAAAAATCAGCCCTGGTCATATGATGGACACCTAGGTGCATGGCTTATTACAGCAGGGCTTAACAAAACATGTCTAACCTTGCTGTGACTACTGGAAATGGGGGTAAGCTATTAGAAGGGGGATTAACTTCTATTGGGGGATGGGCTATGGGGCAAAACCTACTGTGAATATGTGGAGAAGGGTAGGGTGAACTTGGGTGCTGCAGTGCCTACTGAGGAGGTAAGGGTCTTGCTCTGACAATAAGGGAAATGGAGACTGAAAGGACGCAGAGTGCTGCACTACTGCAACATCGTAAAAAAAACAGCATATAAATGAATGCATTATTGCCACAGTTTTGTTGCAAGCATAGATTTTCATTATGGTCAGGCTTACATATCCCCAGCTGCAGTACTTTTAAACCCTACAGAGTGCCGTTGCTGGCACCAAACCCTACAGAGTGTCTTTGCTGGCACCAAACCCTACAGAGTGTCTTTGCTGGCACCAAACCCTACAGAGTGCCGTTGCTGGCACCAAACCCTACAGAGTGCCGTTGCTGGCACCAAACCCTACAGACTGCCAATACTGGCTCCCAGACATGACTTAGATTTATCTAGACCCGCGTTACAGTACAGTCATAAGGCTGGAATATATAAACTCTGTGGCTGCCACATGTGGCTGAAAACCAACCTGCAGTAGCCAACAGTTACACGATTTTGCAGGTGAAACGGAGGTATTATCTTAAAAGTCATATGCTTATTGGCCTCCACAGTTGGACAGGACCAGTCGCATGCGACTGCCGCTGAAAAGGAAAACCGGCCTTAGAGCTCTTCCTTGTATTGAACCATGCACTTGTGTAATCGTCACAAGAACTGGAGAGGTTTTTATCCCGACCCCAGGTACCAATGAAGGTTCATACTGAATGACAGCAAGCAGGGAATGAAGAGGCAGGTTTACAACAACATACTCATATGTATAGCAATAGAAAAAACGGGTTCTCGAGATGTACGACAGGGAGTTGACGTGAAGATTGAGCAAGGAACCATTTCTCTTAAAATGACACTTTTAAAACAACCGTCCCTACTGCTGCCAAGCATCTTTGTCAACAGCATAGCCACCGATGACATCACAGAATGTGACATGTAAAAAGGCAGCAGCATGTATAGAACCCTGAACATGATGCCATAAATAACATTAGTATGATCGCGTAGCTATATGTAAAAAATTATTGCTATTGCTATTCCTCGTGTGGGTGCAGCCAGGCTTGCCAGTTTTTTTTATCAAAAGTATACGGTATATGGACAGCATGACCTTCACTAGAGAGGACAAAGCCCCACTCACATGTACAATACTGAACAAATCATTCTAGATTGGACTGCTACTGCATAGAAATTATGGAACGGTTATGTGACAGCCCTGTGTTAAGAGATCACATAGACAGCTATTACCACTACAAATCATGATTTTTATAGATTCACATTTCTTTGTATGTATGCATATGTATCGTGCTGGATATATATGAGTTTGTCTTGGTGTGTTTCTCTGTAGAAATGGTGGTTTATCCTGTGAGCTCACAAAATACCTGCTCAGAGCACCCCAAACAATCCATAGTTTTGCCCTATATACAGTTGCCCAAAAAAGTATGTGAACCCTTTGGAATGATATAGATTTCTGCACAAATTGGTCATAAAATGTGATCTGATCTTCATCTAAGTCACAACAATAGACAATCACAGTCTGCTTAAACTAATAACACACAAAGAATTAAATGTTACCATGTTTTTATTGATCACACCATGTAAACATTCACAGTGCAGGTGGAAAAAGTATGTGAACCCCCAGACTAATGACATCTCCAAGAGCTAATTGGAGTGAGGTGTCAGCCAACTGGAGTCCAATCAATGAGATGAGATTGGAGGTGTTGGTTACAGGTGCCCTATAAAAAAACACACACCAGTTCTGGGTTTGCTTTTCACAAGAAGCATTGCCTGATGTGAATGATGCCTCGCACAAAGGAGCTCTCAGAAGACCTACGATTAAGAATTCTTGACTTGAATAAAGCTGGAAAGGGTTATAAAAGTATCTACAAAAGCCTTGCTGTTCATAAGTCCACGGTAAGACAAATTGTCTATAAATGGAGAAAGTTCAGCACTGCTGCTACTCTCCCTAGGAGTGGTCGTCCTGTAAAGATGACGGCAAGAGCACAGCGCAGACTGCTCAATGAGGTGAAGAAGAATCCTAGAGTGTCAGCTAAAGACTTACAAAAGTCTCTGGCATATGCTAACATCCCTGTTAGCAAATCTACGATACGTAAAACACTAAACAAGAATGGATTTCATGGGAGGATACCACAGAGGAAACCACTGCTGTCCCAAAAAAACATTGCTGCATGTTTACAGTTTACACAAGAGTACCTGGATGTTCCACAGCAGTATTGGCAAAATATTCTGTGGACAGATGAAACCAAAGTTGAGTTGTTTGGAAGAAACACACAACACTATGTGTGGAGAAAAAGAGGCACAGCACACCAACATGAAAACCTCATCCCAACTGTGAAGTATAGGGATGCTTTGCTGCGTCAGGGCCTGGACGGATTGCTATCATTGAAAGAAAAATGAATTCCCAAGTTTATCAAGACATTTTACAGGAGAACTTAAGGCCATCTGTCCACCAGCTGAAAGTCAACAGAAGATGGGTGTTGCAACAGGACAACGACCCAAAGCATAGAAGAAAATCAACAACAGAATGGCCTAAACAGAAGAAAATACGCCTTCAGGAGTGGCCCAGTCAGAGTCCTGACCTCAACCCGATTGAGATGCTGTGGCATGACCTCAAGAAAGCGATTCACACCAGACATCCCAAGAATATTGCTGAACTGAAACAGTTCTGTAAAGAGGAATGGTCAAGAATTACTGCTGACCGTTGTGCACGTCTGATCTGCAACTACAGGAAACTTTGGTTGACGTTATTGCTGCCAAAGGAGGTTTAACCAGTTATTAAATCCAAGGGTTCACATACTTTTTTCACTTGCACTGTGAATGTTTACATGATGGGTTCAATAAAAACATGGTAACATTTTAATTCTTTGTGTTTATTAGTTTAAGCAGACTGTGATTGTCTATTGTTGTGACTTAGATGAAGATCAGATCACATTTTATGATTGGATAAGTAGGCAATGGGATATGAGGAAGGGCTTGGTGACCCAAAAGGATGGTTCAGAACGGCAGGCCTAATATGCCTTGAGTTCTGGAGCCAGTCCACTACCCTAGCCAGCAGTATAGCTTTTCCATACAGTTCCGGGTCAGGAAGTCCAATACCTCCTAACTGGCGCGGATGGGATAGAAGCATATAAGAGAGTTGTGCTTTCTTACCATTCCAGATGAAGGTTCTAAACTTTTAGTTTTAGAGAGGTGTAATAGGACACATTTTATGACCAATTTGTGCAGAAATCCATATCATTCCAAAGGGTTCACATACTTTTTCTTGCAACTGTAAATGTTTTTGTTGGCAGGACTTTTTTCCCCTGTTCTCGGCATCATCGTATCCTGGCAGGGTGTTTTTATACAGAACTTTCTGTTTTCATCAGTTTTCTGACCAAACCCAGCATGTTTTGCTCTGCAATGTTTTTTTAGGCCCTGCTCCACCTAACTAATATGTAGAGGGAAAGTCTAGGGGTGTAACTATGGCACAGTGAATAGTGAGGCCGGTGGAGCAAGTCCCATGAACCATTAAAGAGCAAAGCATTTTGGGTTTGATTAGAAAACCGAATAACAGTACGAATAACTGTAACAATAACTGTAATGAAGAACACATATATGGGGCAAAAATATGCAATGTTTGGCTCTACTCTGAACAGGTAAAAAAAAATATTATGAAACCAGAGAACCCCTTTAAGTTAATGTATTTGTTCTTGGATACTATGCCCACTTTTCTCACCCCTTTTTAAATCTGGCGAGAAAGAAACATCACAATTTTTAGCAAACTGCAATAATTTGTGCCTTTTTTTTAACCCAGTTTATGCCAAAAACTGGTAGATGGGTACATACAGTGTGGATCTATATAAAGCCTTCCAGACTGCATGTTTACATCTGATTCAGTCCCTGAGTGAAGAAACAGTTCAGATCTAAAACAAAAAGACATGTACGGTATATTAAGTGTCATAAGTGCACCTAGAAATGTTCATAGAGCAAATTGCTCCAATTCTATCAAAATGGCACAATCTAGGCAAGATTTTCTTAGGTCATCTCAAGGTCAGCATAAAAGAAATTTTGTGCAAGTTTTAGACATACCCATGTCATGAAAAAAACGTCTAGCTTTACTGCTGAAGGAACAATTTTTGAAGGACACCTTTGCCTCAATACCTCATGTAGTACCTGAATGCTAGCCTTTGCCAAGCCAGTGGTAACAGAGGGGTTGGAGTACAATTTCTTTCCCAGTCCTGAATGTCCTAAATTACTTTTTTTGTCTATTATTTTTCTCATTTCATTTTTCCATTTCTGCACAGTGTATAATTATTTTTTATCAAATTATTTGTGTTGTGCCAAGAGTTGGAGGACAAAAAGATTAACAAGTAGTTAAAAAAGACTAAGAAAGCGAATAAGGATGAGGAACTAGAAAAAAATAAACAAAACACTGAAAGAAAGTAAGAGGGACAGGAGATGAAAAATATTATAATAAAATAAGAGGAAGGAAGTAAGCAGGAAGGAAGGAGGGAGGAAAATATGGAAGAAAGGAAGAAAGGAAAAGAGGAAGGAATAAAGGAAGAGAGGGAGGAAAAAACACAGGAAGGGGAGGGGAATAAAGAGGAACATAGAAAGAAAGAATGGAAGGAGGAAATTAGTGGAAGAGGGAAGTAGAGAGGAATGAGAGAAGGAAGTATGAATGGAAATGGAGAGAAGTAAGGGAAAGAGGAGGAAAGGGTAAAAAGAAAATAATTAAGACAAGAAAAAGTGTAAAAACCATGCTATCTACAGGTACCTGCACCTTGTATTCCAGCCACACATCCTACACTGCTTTCAAACATCTATTGTGAGGAATATTGATGCGTCCATGAACTCTCAAGACAGAAACAACTTTGCTGTTTAACTCTCATCACCAGGTATAAGCACTCAGCAAGCAATGCACAGAATGGATTCACCTCGGCTAGTCATAAATGTATGAGAAAAAAACCAGCATGTCCACTTCTGGGAGATGTTTTAAATGTATGATGCCTAACATCACTGCTAAGAACAGAAAAGTACATTTCCATAACACAAAATTCCCACCACCACAGCTGAGGACATAAAATGTTTGGAACTTTTAACCAGTCAACCAGTTTGTAAGGGGGTGAACCTTATGCTCTTCCTTACAAAGAAGGACTGAAGACATATTGTTGTACCACATTTGCATGTTAATTTAACTGGACTAGATAGTTATTGCAGAGAGTAGCAATTGATTTGTTTATACTAGGAGGAGAGAAAAGAGATTTGGCCCCAACACAGGGAATGCAGATGGTCCGCATATGGTGTCTAGTGATTTGGCCTACAACACAGTTAGGCCTCAGGCCCATCCAACTGGAGAGCTGCAATGAAACTGGTGTAGGTTTGGTCATTGGAACTAGTAGCAATAGACTGGAGGCTGGACTAGGATACCTATTGAGGGTTGGAGAGGGAGGCATGAGACGGGACCTGAGGAGAAGCTGTGCAAGGGTTGTCTGGCTTGTTCAGGGAGTGGTTCAGCTGCTTTGCTGAGCAAGGTCTGGAAGACTGTCACAGTGAGCAGACATAAAATCACTCAAGAACCTATGTTACAAAGTTAATATAACATAATTGACCACTGATATCATTGTAACTATAGGTAAAAGGTTTACTGCTATTACTAAATCCTGTCAAGTATTAGAATGAGACGCCACATCAGGCCATGACTAGGCAAAACATTCCATGAGGTGCTTTTCTGAGATCACTTTGCATTTTCTAACTTCTGGGAACCTCTACATCTCTTTGTGTAGGAGTGCAGATAAGTGGAACAGCTCTATGCTTAAGTATCTGAGTGACAAGAAATCTCAGAGGACCTTGATAAGGAGGCCATTCCTTTCCCATCATCTCCAGAACATCAACTGTCTGTCTCCTCCACAATGACATGACCATTTATACTCTGGGCCTTTAACCACTTACTGCAGATTGCAGTTGGCAACCTGCAAAGAACTTACAGTAATACGTAGACAGCGGTTTCACACAGTGGAACTTCTGGAAGAACTTAAAACTAAGCAGAATAATAACACCAGCGGTAATTAGGCTACTATGACTGCCAACGCAGTGATCATATGAAACATTCGTGGCTATTACACTAACATTATGCATTTAAGGGGCATCTTTGAGTTGCAGAAGATATAGTGTAGACTAGAAGTGATGGCATAGGGCGCACTGATGATCCCTTTAACAAAATGGCTTCACTCTTTTTGGCACTTTTCTACATAGTACTAATCCCGACCAGACGCTGTGCAATGAACTATTCTACTAAATCTACTATATACAGTAGCAGTGCCTATACAGCACCAGGTAAAATTTCCAAATTAGCAACATTCTAGTGATCATTGGGCTCTCAGCAATAAACAGAAAGCCCCTTAAAGGGTTTATTCATTGGTATTAAATGTTTTATTCTTAACAATGGGTTAAGAATAAAAAAGAAGACATACTCACTGCACCGATCCCCCACCACTGCCATTCCTACACTGCTCTGGTCCCCGCTGCTCTACAATTCCTGATTCTGGCTTGACATGCAGGAAATGCCTGGAAAGGCCCACTCAGCCAATCACCTGCTGAGGCAGGTCACCGCTGCAGCCGGTGATTGGCTGGGCAGACATCTATAGGTATTTCCTGCATGTCGACATGGGACTAGGAAGTGGAGAGAGGCAGGGGATCAGTGAGGGTATGGTTTCATTATTATTTTTAACCCACTGCGATCCACATATGAAAAGTGTAATGCCGCTGGATAAGGAGTAATTCAGAACATGAACAATTGGCTACCCATTATATCTCTTCCACAAGCACACAAGTTTGAACCCCCACAAGAAACTTGAACTGAAATCTTTTGCCAGAGCAGCCATGTACAATGTTAGATTTTTTTTCCATTCATAGGCCTCTTGCACACCACCGTATACCCTCCGAGATATAAGGTCCGTGAGCAGGACATATGTTCAGGAGCGGCATTGATTGTGTGCACGGGAGCACACAGCATCATAGATTGCAATGATGCTGTGCACGTCGGGCCGCCCGCGGTGCTATTGTCCTGCACTCATAAAATCATATGAATGCAAGACAATAGCCCTGCGGGCTGCCGAAAGTCCACAGCTTCATTGTAATCTACAATGCTGTGTGCTCCTGAGCGCACGATCAATCCCGCTCCAGGACATATGGCCCGCTCACGGACCCTATATCACGGAAGGCATACGGTCGTGTGCAAGAGGCCATACATTGTATTTTATACTGAAGTTGTTGAAACTTTTTTTTTATAGGTGCATTATTTTTGTGAGGCTTTGCATCTATTTTCAATGAAGGCAGAACTGCATGTATGGGTCTTTTAAACAAAAGGAGTTGTCCTCTATGGCTAGTCCCTCTCCATATTAAGGTAAGAGGGATGTCACTTTAATTAGACAGAATGAAAGGCTAAATCATTATACTTATAAAGAGGTCACTCACCTACTTTCAGTGTAAAAGAGACAGGCCATACTCTAAGTGACCAAAGAGGACAATCCCTTTAAGGGAACCTGTCACCATGAAAATGCAGTGGAATCTGTAGGCAGTATGTTAAAGAACAGGAAGAGCTGAGCAGACTGATGGATAGTTCTGTGGGGCTAAATTCAGCAAAACTTTCAAGTTATAGTACTTTCACACTTGCGTTAAACTTTTCCGGTATTGAGTTCCATCCTAAGGGCTCAATACCGGAAAAAACTGATCAGTTTTATCCGAATGCATTCTGAATGGAGAGCAATCCGTTCAGTATGCATCAGGAGGTCTTCAGTTCAGTCACTGTACGGTTTGTGGACGGAGAAAATACCGCAGCATGTTGCAGTATTTTCTCTGTCCAAAATTCTGGAACACTTGCCGGCATTATTTTCCATTGAAATGCATTAATGCCGGATAAGGCCCCAAGTATTCTGGAAAAGCGGATCCGGTTTTGCGGTCTGCGCATGCTCAGACCTTTAAAAATGTGAAAAAGATAAATACCGGATCCGTTTTTCCGGCGACGGAACTGCCTGCTGGAATCCAACAACGCAAGTGTGAAAGTACCCTTATTAATTCAAATCTGTGCTCTTTCTATGTTTAGGGGTCATGTTGGCGGTCCTATCAGTGATTGACAGCCTTACCTGTATGCTCAGTCATGTAGAGACAGCCATTAAGACCACCCACATGACTCCTAAGCATAGGAAGAGCAGAGATTTCAATGAATAAATTCCACGTTTTGTTGAACCTTTTCCCGACGCTGCTCAGCTCCTCCTGTTGCCTGCAGATTGTACTCCATTTTCGTGGTGACAGGTTCTCTTTAGTAACAAATGAGTCTTGAGATCTTCTCCGCAGACAAAATCTTGATTTCAATAAATGCTTCGAGGGAGGGGGATGTTTTTATAATTTATCGCTGACTGTTCGTGGAAACATATGGCCGTTAGTTATTATGCACGCGGCGACGCATTCCGTTCTATAACTGCATATTTTATGGTGACGACATCTGCACACATGTAAGCAGTCACTTGCTACGTAGCCCATAAAAGGCACAGAGAAGGATGTCAATAGCATCACTGCCTACGGCTTACATAAACTCGAATGGTCTGGCAACAGCCCAAATCCTGGTACTTGAAATGGCTAAAATGAAAAAGCTGCATATTTGTAAATACAATTGTTTGCAAATATTGGATCGCTTAGTGTATACAGCTCCTATGCAAATGTATAGGTCTCCATGGTTACAGACTATAGGCAAACCCTGCGTGTACTCCAGGAATCAGCAACCTTCGGCACTCCAGTCGCTGTGAAACTACAACTCCCAGCATGCATACTTTCTTAGCTGTTCTTGTAACTCCCATAGAAATGAAAGGAGGATTCTGGGAGTTATAGTTTTAGAACAGCTGGAGTGCCGGAGGTTACTCATCCCTGGTGAAGTCATGCATAATAGTCCACTATAGAGAGCCGTGTAATGTTCATGACATGATTATTCCCACAAGTCCCTTTTCTTAGTCATGCTCCTCCCCTGCACATTCCCTATACAGATTCCTCCGTCAATCCTGATGCCATGTAGGTCAGATTAGGCGTAGTGCATGGTACAGCACCTGCAGGTCCAGCACCCTACTTTTCCCATTCAGAGGTTAGTCACTCATTACACAGATAATATTTCTTACTTCTTAAGCCTTGTAGGGATTAGCTGATCAATTTTCAAATACCTAACTAAGAAATTTAGGGTCTTTGTCCAGGACCCTGTTATTTAAAGAAGACCTGTTACCACAAAATGAAATGCAATCTGAAAACCCCATGTTATAGAGCAGGAGAAGCTGAGCAGATTGAGATATATTTTTGTGGGAAAAGATTCAGTAAAACCTGTAATTTTTACATTGATATCTCTGCTTTTTGCTCCTCCTGTGAACAGCTATCGGTACAGGTACCTCCTGTACTAATAGCTTTTCACAGGAGGTAAAAAATAAAAAGATATAAATATATAAATTACAGGTTCTACTGAATCTTTTCCCACATAAATATATATCAATTTATTCAGCTCCTCCTGCTCTATAACATGGGGTTTTCAGATTGCATTTCATTTTATGGTGACCGGTCTTCTTTAACCAGAAGAGAGAGAGCATCTAAAACAGCAACTTCCACTCTGGAGGACCCCAGAGGATTTCAATCACCATGTAATACTTCATTACTCCTGTGGTGGTGCTGCAGGGAAAGGAACACTTGCTACCAGGCCCCCCTGCAGATTACAGCAGATTAATTAATGATAGACCAAAGGAGAGAAATCTGCCAATTCTCGTTGGACTCTTCTTACAAAAAAGGATTGTCTAGGTTCCGCTCCTCAAGTAATATTAAACTGTCCAAACTTGTTATATGACATCAGCTGTTCCTTGTTTCCCATTTTTGTGCTTTGGGTTTATAGAAGGTATAGGTGGATTCACACACAGCATTTTTTGTTTTTTATGCAGTATATTTTTTTAGCCAAAGCGAGATATGGACATGGCCCTTTGCTTTATTTTTCCAATTGCTTTTGAATCCACTCTTGGCATGTACTCAAAAAACGACATCAAATACTGCAGCAAAAACTGCCACAAAAAGTGCATGTGTGAATCAAAACTTAAAGATGTTCTTCAGAACTTAAAAATTGATAGCCTATCATTAGAATAAACAAATTACAGGCAAGTTCTTCCTTTTTATGTTTTATATAAGTTTAGACACATTTATCACAGTGGCTCAGGCTGGATGACAAAGGTGGTGGAGGAGTAAAAAGGTTTGTCTAACCTTATACCAACTATTGGTTGTTTTAATTTGAGATAGAATTTTTCACCAGAATTGAATTCAAAATGATGCATACTAGGCCAAAGCCCTTTGAAACCAAGCCACGCTTTTTACATTAAGCCATGCCCCTTTAAACATGAGCACATAATTACCAAAACCTAGATGTGCCAAATTTTGGTGCAATTTAAGCCAAAATCTAGGTGGACTCATATTAGTAAATTTGGTCCACTGTGTGTGAAACATGTAAACCACCCTAAAGGCTTGTTATGTATATAATTATGTATATTCAGTGTATATTCTGACCACTGTCAGCAGGAAATTTTTCCACTGAACATATGAACAGTTTCAACTAAACAAAAACATAATTAAAATAGAATTAACACACCAGGGCAAATTATATGCAAATTTTGGTCTCGGTCACTAATGATGCTTGACAAAATGGTCTATTGTTCATTGGTATTAAAATTACAAACTGTATGTGCCTTTGAAGCAGCTATAATAAAGGCCCTTCAGTCTGAAGTCGTTGCACCAATTAAAGGGCACAGAATAAAGCAAATTTATATAGCTTTTACTACTAAAATACCATAATGTTGCTTCTTGCTGAAATCACTTGAAAACGATCCCTTCTACCCAGTGCAATGCAACTAATTACTCCAGATACAATCCAGACTGGCAATGGCAGAAATTGCCAGAAGATGAATACCACATTCACAGTATTTCACTTGAATGAGCAGAAGTTTGTGCTCCACAGCTGTTCTCCCTGTCATGTATATGACAATAAACACACACATTTCTTGCTCTCTCCTGTTTCATCAATTCCTATCCATCTTTCTTGGATTTTGAGTTCACACCAGCAATGTTGTTCCTAATGTTTTGCTCCATTATAGAGAAGTACAGGATCCGGCACATAACTGAAACTGTCATGTACTTACCTGTCCGTGCTCCGGCAGCAAGTCTAGTCTCTCTGGTGCGACACTGCCAGGATTTGTCACCGCCAGTTCTGTGAGAAGGTCTGGCAGACGTTCTTCTCTACCTCTTGCATGATGTTCTTTGTTTTGGTTTCACTTTGTCATCTCCTTTCCTTCTCCCAGGTGTCACCTATTTAGACTAATTGTCTCCCTTTATATTCCCTCCCATACTGCCTCACTTTGCGGTTTATACTACTTCCTGGATGAGGTGTTCACTGCTGGAGGCTGCTGCTGCTGCTTCCTCAGATAAGTCTTTTTCCTTTATTTGTGTTACCTTGCTTGCTTGATTCTAGGTGACCCTGACTCCGTCCGTATTAAGTGCAGGGAGCCGGTGGTCGTGTCCCCTCACTATTATAGGGTTTTAAGGTGTCACACAGTATTAGGTACATGGGCATGCAATCGTCTACCATAGAGACCCTTGCATGGGCATAGCAGTCAGGGAGAGCTCTAGGGGTTTTATAGGGCTCACCCATATGCTCCTTAGTTTGGGATCAAGCCAGTCGGATGTTTATTTATAAGTTCCAGCTTTCTGCAACATCATCTGTGACAGGATCATTCTGTTACTGTTGCAATCAGCCCTGCTGACAGTCGGGCTGGTCGGCCTATCAGGGAGCTAAGACGCCGGGCCACTGAGTCTTGGTGCGGGCGTCACATGCTTCCTGTCAATGTGAGATTTAAACAGGCAACTGCCTATGATTGGTCTTTCTGCTTTACAAACTGTGTTATACTGGTTGCCTGAACTTCTGTTTGACTGACCCTCTGCTAGTTTTGTGACCTTGCTTCGCAATATTGATTCTGCCTCTGACGTTATCTTGTGGTTTTGACCTTGCTAAAATGTTGACTATTTGATTGTTCAGTTGTGGCTGTCTGTGCTTTACCTGGTTTGTCTGTCTTCCCCTTCTCCTCATGGCTTATCAGGTCAGGGACCATCGCCAAGTTGGGGGCCGTCGTTTAGGATTGATTGTCTAAGTAAGTAGGGATAGTGATGCGAGTGGAAGTACAGAGCTGCACTATTACCTGCCTAACATGACACTAACACTTCCTGACAGACCTCATTGACTATAAAGAGGTCCACCGGGTTACTGTTCGAGAGTCTAGCATTTTACAAAATAAGGCTATTTTGTATGTATTTTTTATTGAATGTGCGACAAAGACCCATAACATAGCCTCTAATGCAGATGTGAACAAGCCCTGGCCTGCGATATTAGTGCTCCCATTACACCGTGCCAGAGGCATGGTATAATAGTATGTCAGTAAAATCACTATAAAGTGCAATACA
Source organism: Bufo bufo (assembly GCF_905171765.1). Classification (NCBI taxonomy): domain Eukaryota; kingdom Metazoa; phylum Chordata; class Amphibia; order Anura; family Bufonidae; genus Bufo; species Bufo bufo. The sequence goes on from NC_053389.1 coordinate 280,510,489, forward strand.
AAAGTTCAAATCCCCTAAGGGACTAAAAACAGTTTGTAAACACATTATTAAAAGGAACAAATATATTAACAATTCAAAACACGCTTCCTTTCCTCATTTATCATACAAAAAATGTTTTCAAAATAAACACCACATCCATAAAAGTCAGAACTATTAAGATATGCTATTTATCCAGCAGAGTGAACCCTGCAAACAAAAATAAATCCCAATACTAAAATTGTTTTTGATCACCTCACTTCCCCCAAAAAATTTGAATAAAAAATTATCAGTCGTATGTAACCCTCACACAGCTCTATTGAGAGAAAAATTAAAAAAAGTTATGGGGTCAGAATACGGCAACACAAAGCATGTAATTTTTACTGCATATTGAATTATGTAAAAACTAAACCCTAAATACAATGTCGAAATTGTGTTTTTTTCCCCTATTCCACTGCACAAGTCATATTTTACATTACATAGAACTTTAAATTGTGTCATTGCAATGTACAACTCGTGCACAAAAAATACCCTCACATGGCAACAAATATACACTCACCTAAAGAATTATTAGGAACACCATACTAATACGGTGTTGGACCCCCTTTTGCCTTCAGAACTGCCTTAATTCTACGTGGCATTGATTCCACAAGGTGCTGATAGCATTCTTTAGAAATGTTGGCCCATATTGATAGGATAGCATCTTGCAGTTGATGGAGATTTGAGGGATGCACATCCAGGGCACGAAGCTCCCGTTCCACCACATCCCAAAGATGCTCTATTGGGTTGAGATCTGGTGACTGTGGGGGCCATTTTAGTACAGTGAACTCATTGTCATGTTCAAGAAATTAATTTGAAATGATTTGAGCTTTGTGACATGGTGCATTATCCTGCTGGAAGTAGCCATCAGAGGATGGATACATGTTCTCATTCTGTTTACGCCAAATTCGGACTCTACCATTTGAATGTCTCAACAGAAATCGAGACTCATCAGACCAGGCAACATTTTTCCAGTCTTCAACAGTCCAATTTTGGTGAGCTCGTGCAAATTGTAGCCTCTTTTTCCTATTTGTAGTGGAGATGAGTGGTACCCGGTGGGGTCTTCTGCTGTTGTAGCCCATCCGCCTCAAGGTTGTGCGTGTTGTGGCTTCACAAATGCTTTGCTGCATACCTCGGTTGTAACGAGTGGTTATTTCAGTCAACGTTGCTCTTCTATCAGCTTGAATCAGTCGGCCCATTCTCCTCTGACCTCTAGCATCCACAAGGCATTTTTGCCCACAGGACTGCCGCATACTGGATGTTTTTCCCTTTTCACACCATTCTTTGTAAACCCTAGAAATGGTTGTGCGTGAAAATCCCAGTAACTGAGCAGATTGTGAAATACTCAGACTGGCCCGTCTGGCACCAACAACCATGCCACGCTCAAAATTGCTTAAATCACCTTTCTTTCCCATTCTGACATTCAGTTTGGAGTTCAGGAGATTGTCTTGACCAGGACCACACCCCTAAATGCATTGAAGCAACTGCCATGTGATTGGTTGACTAGATAATTACATTAACCCCTTAAGGACTCAGCCCTATTTCACCTTAAGGACTTGGCCATTTTTTGCAAATCTGACCAGTGTCACTTTAAGTGCTCATAACTTTAAAACGCATTTACTTATCCAGGCCGTTCTGAGATTGTTTTTTCGTCACATATTGTACTTCATGACACTGCTAAAATTGGGTCAAAAAAGTTAATTTTTTTGCATAAAAAAATACCATATTTACCAAAAATTTAGAAAAATTAGCAAATTTCAAACTTTCAGTTTCTCTACTTCAGTAATACATAGTAATACCCCCAAAAATTGTGATTACTTTACATTCCCCATATGTCTACTTCATGTTTGTAGCATTTTGGGATTGATATTTTATTTTTTGGGGATGTTATAAGGCTTAGAAGTTTAGAAGCAAATCTTGAAATTTTTCAGAAATTTACAAAAACCCAATTTTTAGGGACCACTACAGATCTGAAGTCACTTTGCGAGGCTTACATAATAGAAACCGCCCAAAAATGACCCCATTCTATAAACTACACCCCTCAAGGTATTCAAAACTGATTTTACAAACTTCGTTAACACTTTAGGTGTTGCACAAGAGTTATTGGCAAATGGGGATGAAATTTGCGAATTTCTTTTTTTTGCATAATTTTCCATTTTAACCCATTTTTTCCACTAACAAAGCAAGGGTTAACAGCCAAACAAGACTGTATCTTTATTGCCCTGACTCTGCCGTTTACAGAAACACCCCATATGTGACCGTAAACTACTGTACGGGCACACAGCGGGGCGCAGAGTGAAAGGTGCGCCGTATGGTTTTTGGAAGCCAGATTTTGCTGGACTGTTTTTTTGACACCGTGTCCCATTTGAAGCCCCCCTGATGCACCCCTACAGTAGAAACCCCATAAAAGTGGCCCCATCTAAGAAACTACACCCCTCAAGGTATTCAAAACTGATTTTACAAACTTTGTTAACCCTTTAGGTGTTGCACAAGATTTAATGGAAAATAGAGATACAATTTCAAAATTTCACTTTTTTGGCAGATTTTCCATTTTAATATTTTTTTTCCAGTTACAAAGCAAGGGTTAACAGCCAAACAAAACTCATTATTTATGGCCCTGATTCTGTAGTTTACAGAAACACCCCATATGTGGCCGTAAACTACTGTACGGGCACACAGCAGGGCGCAGAAGGAAAGGTGCGCCGTATGGTTTTTGGTAGCCAGATTTTGCTGGACTGGTTTTTTGACACCATGTCCCATTTGAAGCCCCCCTGATGCACCCCTAGAGTAGAAACTCCAAAAAAGTGACCCCATTTTAGAAACTACGGGATAGGGTGGCAGTTTTGTTGGTACATATGATTTTTGGTTGCTCTATATTACACTTTTTTGTGCGGCAAGGTAACAAGAAATAGATTTTTTGGCACGTTTTTTTTTTTTGTTATTTACAACATTCATCTGACAGGTTAGATCATGTGGTAATTTTATAGAGCAGGTTGTCACGGACGCGGCGATACCTAATATGTATACAATTTTTTTTATTTATGTAAGTTTTACACAATGATTTCATTTTTAAAACAAAAAAAATGTTTTAGTGTCTCCATAGTCTAAGAGCCATAGTTTTTTCAGTTTTTGGGCGATTATCTTAAGTAGGGTCTCATTTTTTGCGGGATGAGATGATGGTTTGAGTGGCACTATTTTGGGGTGCATATGACTTTTTGATCACTTGCTATTACACTTTTTGTGACGTAAGATGACAAAAAATTGCTTTTTTTACACCGTTTTTATTTTTATTTTTTTACGGTGGTCACCTGAGGGGTTAGGTCATGTGATATTTTTATAGAGCCGGTCGATACGGACGCGGCAATACCGAATATGTATACTTTTTATTTATTTATTTAAGTTTTACACAATGATTTCATTTTTGGAACCAAAAGAATCATGTTTTAGTGTTTCCATAGTCTAAGAGCCATAGTTTTTTCAGTTTTTGGGCGATTATCTTGGGTAGGGTATGATTTTTGCGGGATGAGATGACGGTTTGATTGGTACTATTTTGGCGTACATGCGACTTTTTTGATCACTTTTATTACCTATTTTGGGAAGTAAGGTGGGCAAAATTTCAATTTCCTAATAGTTTTTATTTTTTTATTTTTATGGCGTTCACCGTGCGGGGAAAGTAACATGACCATTTTATAGATCAGGTCGTTACGGACGCGGCGATACCAAACATGTGTAGGGAATTTTATTTTTTTTCATTTTTAATCAGTGATAAATGTGTTTTTGGATTTTTACTTTTTTTTCACTTTTTTTCACATTTTTTTTGACCCAGACCCACTTGGTTCTTGAAGATCCAGTGGGTCTGATGTCTGTATAATAGAGTACAGAACAATATATATTGTACTGCACTGTATTTTACTTACACTGAACAGATCTATGCCTTTCAGCACAGATCTGTTCAGCACCATGGACAGCAGGACGCCTGAGAGGCGTCCTGTTGCCATGGGAACCTTCCCCGTCTGCTCAGAACTGCGCAGACGGGGAAGGGTAAGGAGGGGATCTCTCGGGGGGCTGTCTGGGGGCTCTCTCCCTCTCCATCGGGGGGCTGCAAAGGCACAGCAGCCCCCCGATGGGAGAGGGAGGGAGCTCCCTCTTACTGTTAACTTTTTCCATACAGCGGTCCGTACGGACCGCTGTATGGAAAGGGTTAAACGGCTGACATCGCATCATCGATGTCAGCCGTTTATACCAGGGTGCCAGCAATGTGCTGGCACCCTGGTATCCCCACTCTACACCAACGATTATACAAGGGGAGGCGGGCGGGGGATCGCGATCCCGCCTGCCGCACCGCCCGCCTCCCGCACCGCCCCCACCGCCCACAACTCCCCCCCTGCACCACCCGCCGGCAAAAAATCATGCAGGGGTGCAGGGGGGGGTGTAAAATATATATTTTAGGGACACTAAAGCTTCTGATCCCCGCGGTCAGGGCCCGCGGGGATCAGAAACTGCACAAAGCGCAGCAAACCGCAGGTCTGAATTGAATTGACCTGCGGTTTTCTGCGATCGCCGATGCGTGGGGGTCAAATTACCCCCCCCTGCATTGTTACGGGATGCCGGCTGAATGATTTCAGCCGAAATCCCGTTCCGATTAACCCCTCGGGCGCCGGAATACAGATTTCAAGTTATGACGTACCGGTACGTCATGGGTCCTTAAGGACTCGGGATCCATGCCGTACCGATACGTCCTAAGTCCTTAAGGGGTTAATGAGAAATAGAACAGGTGTTCCTAATAATTCTTTAGGTGAGTGTATATACACTACTCACAAAAAGTTAGGGATATTTGGCTTGTGGGTGAAATTTCAGGATGAACCTAAAATGCACTCTAACCTTTACAGGTGAACTTAATGTGACCTTCTCTAAACTTTTGAATGCACATGTCCAACTGTTCAATGTTTCAGTACTTTTTGCACAACTTGCTGTTCTCTAACAAGGAGCTTAACGGCAAAATTCACAACAGCTGTTTGATCCATGAATCGCCCAATACATTTCCTGGATCAATTAGAATTGGTATTTAAACAGTCCTCCTCATCATGCTGTTTATATTTTGACATCATGAGACCTCGCCATTCAAGGCTTCAAGCAGGATGTTCTCAGACAGAAGTGGCCACTGAGCTTAGAGTGTCACAGAATGACATCAGCAGGTTGTAACAGAGATACAGAGAGCCATAGAAAGGCATAGAAGTGGACGTCCTTTGGCCACATCCCACACTGATGACCGCTTCATTGTGAACAATGCCCTGCGGAACCAGATGATCAGTGCCACACAACTCCAGGAACATTTAAGGTAAGTCAAAGGCACCCAAGTGGCACATCAGACCATTTGAAACCGTTTACATCAGTGTGGTCTGCGTGCTACACTGCATGGGCCAGGGAGTATCTACGCAGGATGAGGGACTGGTGGGCCTCAGTGATGTTCACTGATGAAAGTCGATTCACGCTGAGGAAAAATGATGGCTGCCAACGATGTTGGAGACGTCAAGGAGAGCGCTATGCATCAGCCACTGTTTGCCTTTGGTGGTGGTGTTACAGTGCGAGCAGGTGTGTTTAGTCAATACAGAACTGCCCTACACTTTGTGAATGATACAGTGACAAGCCCATACTACTTGAATAACATCATTAATCCATTCATTGTGCCTCTGCATGAACATCTAATTTCATCTTCATGGATGAAAATGCGTCAGCTCATCATCACGGAACGGCTGCTGGAGACTGGGGTAGCTCAAATGGAGTGGTCTGCACTTTCTCCAGACCTGAATCCCATTGAAAACCTATGGGATCAGCTGAGTTGCTGTGTAGAGGCTCATAACTCTGTACCCCAGAACCTCAATGACCTGAGGGCCACCGTTCAAGAAGAGTGGGATGCCATACCTCAGCAGACAATAAGTCGACTTGTGAATAGTATGAGACGTCTTTGTCAAGCTGTAATTGATGCCCAAGGCCACATGACAAGTTATTGAGACACTGACATTTTTGGTGGGGTATACCCACCACTGTTGTTGGTTTTTGTTTCAATAAATTGTTTTAGATGAGCAAATCACCATTGCATGCCTTACTTTCATGATATAATATCACTGTAGCATGAACCTTTTAGTTTTTCAAAAACCAAATATCCCTAACTTTTTGTGAGTAGTGTAGCGTATATACCATATATTTTTCACCCTATAAGACGCACAGCACATAGAAGGCTGTGCTGCATAAGGACAACAACCTGCAATGTACCAGACATGGATCCTGGCATGTAAGGTACCTTCTGAGGAAGAGGGAAGAGCCCGGTGCTTCGGCATGGATAACCGCCCGGCTGGCAGCGCTCCTGCAGCATTGATAATGTGGGCGGTGCGCTGCTTGGCGCGCATCATATTCACTTCAGTGGAGAAAGAAGGAGGGAGTCACTCCCTCCTATGATGCGGCCGCCTCTGCCCCAATGAAAACAGCGGGCACTGAAGCTGCCTGCGCCACTGCCACCAATGAATGTGCCAATAATTAGAGAAGGAGGAGGGAATGGACAGGGAATAAACGGCTGCGCCGTCTGAGCTAGTGAGAGTCACGAACAGCAGCAGCAGCCTACCCTGCTTTCCTTCTAACTGTCCTATCAGCCCGGGCCCCAGCCCCACATTGTGCACTGCAATCAGCAGCAGCCAGCCCAGCTGCATAGCAGGTATCCCCATACAGTGCAACTGCAATAGTGATTAGCCTGCCTCAAAATAAAGGCAGACAAAAACATACTGTATTTACCAGTCAGCCAGCAAGATCAGGGTTAATGTGACTCATTAACCCCAATCTTGCCACTGCCATGTTTTAAACATGATGGGGGTCACTTATTTGTAATTTCAGGCTGGGCACATGCTTTTGGAATGGGCCACATGTGCCTCACATTAATAGTAAGTGACCCCCAAAAGAGGACCTTTCATGGTTCTGTATTACTTGAGATAAATACCTTTACTTGTGGGGTACCCCCCCGCTGATGCTGCCACCCTGGCTGATTTTTTAAAGTATCGCTCCTGTGCTCCACTGTGCCCCCTCCCCCCGCAGTTATGTTAATACTAAGCATCGGTACAGGGAGGAGGAGACGCCAGGGGTCTCAATGGGAGTCTCCTTCCCCCTGGCTGTGCCGCTCTCCACTGTGATTGGATCGTGGCACAGCCAGGGAGAAGGAGACGCCCATTGAGAAACCCTGGTGTCTCCTCCTCCCTGTACTAATGCTCAGTATTAGCATAACTGCGGGGGGAGGGGGCACAGCGGGGCGCAGGAGCGATATTTTAAAAAATCAGGCAGGGTGGCAGCATCAGCAGGGGGTACCCCGCAAGGAAAGGTATTTATCTCAATTAATACAAAACCATGAAAGGTCCTCTTTAACTACTGTGAATGTTTACAGTGTTAAAATATTGTTTTGTTATTTATTAATTTTTTTAACACACCTTTTGTCAACATATTTATTTTTCCTATTTTCACCCTCTAAAACCTAGTTGCGTCTTATGAGCAGGTGCGTCTTATAGGGCGAAAAATACGGGTATATCACATATATCATATTGCACTATGAGCAGAAGAAGAGACATTGCCCCTTGGGGAAATTTCTATTTAGCATTATCTCTTTTTCAGAAGTTCTGGAAGCTCCATCTGGAGAAGAAGAGGGTTATCTATAAGATCTTATCTAGCAGCGGAATAGGCTTGTCTCGCTGCAACAGAAATATGGCAAGGAAGTGGCACAGAATAACTGAGGATGACAGGAGATAAGGAAGGCATTAGTGACACCTGCTTTCAGACTGAAATAGAGGACATGGGCAGCTCAGTATACCCAATGCAGAAGCTCGCGGGTATGAGTATATCTCTATATGGAAGGCACAACATAAGTACTGTAAACAGAGCAGCGGGTACCTCAGAGCTGCCGCTGTGTTAAAAGAGTATGAGAAAGACATTACACCATAGCAGAGAATCTGAGAGGAAAATGCCAATTCTTACTCGGCAAGAAATGTACACAGTTTCCTTCTGATCTTTTGTGTCTTTTCTCTTTCCCTAACATACATAATTGGATAACTGTTTCCTTAAAGGGAACCTCTCATCGACTTTATGCTGCCGTTACTGAAGGCAGCATAAAGCAGTGACAGACGTGCTGATTTCAGCGATGTGTCACTCATGAGCTAAAATGAAGTGTTTCTCCAGAAGCAGCTTCATAATCATTGCAGCCCGAACCTGGTAAAGGCTGCCTGAGAAGAATCACAGTTGTCCATGATCTCTTGTTGTCCCCGCCCACCTGCTGATGATTGGCTGTTTTCTCCCTAGGCCGCCAGGATTCTCTTCCACTACTAGGCCTCAAATATTATAAAGCTGGTTCTCGGCAACCACTTACTTTTAGATCATAAGTGACACACCGGTGACATCAGGCCGTCTGTCACTACATTATGTTGCCCTCAGTGTGGGCGGCCTAAAGTTGACGACAGGCTCCCTATAAATTAAGCTTTTTTGTCACTTCAGGCTCTTTTCAGAACAATCCCAGTCTATGGATGTAGTCACATGCCCGTTTTATTTTAACAGACAGTAAATACTGGTGGTCAAAAAAGTACAGTATATTTAATGGTGATTTTTCCTTTAATTAACCAGGCAATACCCTAAAGGACCCATAGGTAATGCCATTGCCAGGGGGATATTGCACTGCAGGGGATAGATGCTTGAGGGCGCTTTACACCTCCCACTGTTTGTATGGACGCTCATTAGTGATAATGATAGCTGCCTGCGTAAAGGTGCCGTCCATTACCCGATGAACGAGCAGAAAGTTTGTGCGCAATAGGATCGTTTGCCGGCAGCAGATCGTACCATCTAAACAGCATTCTGCTGTCGGGGGCAAGCAATGGCATTATCGATTGCTTCTCCCTGTACTGTGGAGGAGATCGCTGCATGTAAATGCAGCTTTCTCCTCCCCTAACGAGCAAGTGATTGTCAGGAAGAAACGCCTCCTTCTCGACAATCGTTTGCTACATCGCGCGATGTAAACAGGCCTTTAGAATTATGATTGCTCATAGATAAGGCCACTATAAGGTGTCAATGTATTGGTCACGTCCACAAAATGAGATCAGGTGGGCTGTTCCACCCCTTCAAAGTGCTCCAGACGAAGTACAGACACCCCATTCTCCTCTAAAATCCTAAAAAACCTTTGATGAAGGCTGCGAGCTTGCGTATTTTGTCACAACTAAAACCTCTAGCATTTCCGCAGGTCCCCTGACTATGTGAAGTGAGGACATGCCTGAATACCCCACGTGACTGTTGAGGCCACTGACTGGATGCAGCAATCAAGAGGGGTAGTGGGGGATGTCATCACTACAGCGCTAGAAACAAAGACTAGAGCGACGGTGTTGGAAAGGAATGGGAGTAGACAGGTGAGTATCTCCTGGATCTCGAAAAAAAACCTTTAAGTAAATATGATCTTATTTTTGGTGAGTCGCCTATTTTAATGATAGCTTATCAATTTTTTAAGTTCTGGAGGACATTTTTAAAGGGGTTGTACCCAGTCTTCAAGTTATTCCCTATCCACAGGATAGGGCATGACTAACTGATCGCAGGCAGTCTGACCGCTGGGACCCACACTGATCCAGAGAACAGGGGGGGTCCCATGTTCCCGTCTTGTAAATAGCTGAGTGCTGTACTTAGCTATGAATATTTTCTTACAAAACTTATATATCAATCTTCTCAGCTTCTCCTGCTATATAACATGCTGCCTGCAGATTGCATTGCATTTCATAGTGAGAGGTGCTCTTTAAGGGCTCTTTCACACTTGCGTTGTTCTTTTCCGGCATAGAGTTCCGCCGTCGGGGCTCTATGCCGGAAAAATCCTGATCAGGATTATCCCAATGCATTCTGAATGGAGAGAAATCCGTTCAGGATGCATCAGGATGTCTTCAGTTCAGGACCGGAACGTTTTTTGGCTGGAGAAAATACCGCACTATGCTGCGCTTTTTGCTCCGGCCAAAAATCCTGAACACTTGCCGCAAGGCCGGATCCGGAATTAATGCCCATTGAAAGGCATTAATCAGGATCCGGCCGTAAGCTAAACGTCGTTTCGGCGCATTACCGGATCCGACGTTTAGCTTTTTCTGAATGGTTACCATGGCTGCCAGGACGCTAAAGTCCTGTTTGCCATGGTAAAGTGTAGTGGGGAGCGGGGGAGCAGTATACTTACCGTCCGTGCGGCTCCCGGGGTGCTTCAGAGTGGAGTCAGGGCGCCCCACGCACATGGATGACGTGATCGCATGGATCACGTCATCCATGCGCATGGGGCGCTCTGACGTCATTCTGGAGCGCCCCGGGAGCCGCACGGACGGTAAGTATACTGCTCCCCCGCTCCCCACTACTACTATGGCAGCCAGGACTTTAATAGCGTCCTGGCTGCCATAGTAACACTGAACGCATTTTGAAGACTGATCCGTCTTCAAATGCTTTCAGTTCACTTGCGGTGTTACGAATCCGGCGGGCACTTCCGGCAAATGGAGTACACGACGGATCCGGACAACGAAAGTGTGAAAGAGCCCTTAAGCGTACCTGAGTTTTCAAAGAAAGCATAATGGCTATGCTTCTTTGTACAATCATAACCATGAAAAAACTGTTATGTTTTGACTCCATAATGTCTTTTTTCAGCCATCTTATCCCCTGTTTCTGCTGCACAGCTGGATGCATTTCACTCAGAAGCAGGGGGACAATCCCTTCTGAACAGCATTGCTCTGTTGTGACATCCTTTCCTTTACTTCCCACTATGTTTATTTTCAACTCTGGAGCTCAAAGAACAGATAAGGAGGGGGAAATCACCCATACAGAAAGGCAGGAGGCTCATGTGAATTGAGAAACAGTATACAAGCAGTTGTTTTATCAAGCTCAGGATCTTAGCTAGATATGACATGCCCCCACTTCCTCTCTGCCTTGTCTGTTACCAAGGACGAATCTTGTCTGACCACAGGCAGCGGACAGCAGAAAATAATGTGGAAGTGAGATCACTAGTGGTCATGACTTTACTTTTTTTCAAGTGTATGCAGGCATATTTGTAAATGAAGTGATTTAGAAATGTGCTACTTACACCATTCTCTATTAAATTTAATTAAAGTGTGTGAAGGTACAGCGACTCTTTAAGGGTGGACTCACACATGCGGTATTTGATGCAGTTTTTTCAGCCAAAGCCAGTGGAAGGGAATGAAACAAAATATAAAGCAAACACATACTTCTCCTTCCTGCTGGATCTACTTTGCTTTGGCTAAAAAAAACCTGCAGGTTTGATTTTATCACTTATTTGGTACCAACATATTCTGCAGTGCTTTACAGATATCTGCATTATGTGCTGTCCCCTCACAATCAGTATCAGTATGGGAGGAAACCCATGTAAATACAGGGAGAACATACAAACTCCATGCAGATGGACCGGAGCCTAGGACCCCAGCGCTGCAAGGCACCGGTGCTAACCACTGAGCCAGCCTATATACCAATATCACTTTATTAGAAGACTTTTATGAGACGCAACTGACCCCAGCACCCCGCAGCCAGTGAGAACGGCTGGTGTCTTATACAAAGAATATGGGAGGATATACACAGCAGCCTTGTATAAAAAGGGGCCGTTCCAATAACAGGACACTATACAGGAATTGTCGAATATGCAGATACTTATTAAACAAGGGTAAATATTGCATCCTGATATAATAATGATTTAAAAATATGCCGCAGGAAAATGTACAATAAATCAACGTTCAGTATGGCTATTACACTTCATCGTATAGGTCATGGACCCCTACACAAAATATCTAGTAGCAATGAATGCCTTGGAACTAGGTTCTCCTGATTAAATTGGAGTTAGCAAAAATCTACATTTTAATTTGCAAACCAATTAGTGGGAATGCGGACATTCTCCCAAAATCATTAAGTCACTCACCGATTATTTTCTTAATCTGTGTGCGCACACAACACTTCCCTCCAGCTGAAGCGTAGTAAGGTGAAGTATAAAGAAATATGTCTCCGAGTGGATATTAATAGATACACCAAAAGGCTGACAGATAGAAAGATAGACAGACAGACAGACCGACAGACATATTAGATGGATGGATAGATAGATAGATAGATAGATAGATAGATAGATAGATAGATAGATAGATAGATAGATAGATAGATAGATAGATAGATAGATAGATAGATAGATGTGCTATTCCTCTATTACTCCTACTAGAGGTTCATGAATGCTTTGACAGCAAACTTCAATGAAGGTCCATCTGGGTGTTACCAGTTTGGGGTGTGTCCCTGTACAGTCTGACAGTGGCAACATTGATTGGCTACTGTCCAACTGCGCAGGGTTCCCCCCTAACTGGTAACACCCAGGTGGACCCTGACTGAAGACTGACAGCAATTCATTCATAACCCACTGCCGGAACCTGTAGGAATGGCGCAGCATAGTCATAAGAATAGATGCTCTGGAACTGTTATTCCACGGGGAATACAAGTAGTTACTAAAACTGACATGTCAGGAGAGGTGAGAGGTCCTCTTTAAGGGGAACCTGTCACCGGGATTTTGTGTATAGAGCTGAGGACATGGGTTGCTAGATCGCCGCTAGCACATCCGCAATACCCAGTCCCCATAGCTCTGTGTGCTTTTATTGTGTAAAAAAAAATATTTCATACATGTGCAAATTAACCTGAGATGAGTCCAGCATGAAGGAGCCCAGCACCGCCCCGCATCCTCAGAATCTCCTCCTTGCTCCCCGACGTCAGAAAGCCAGAGCGCTGTAATCTCGCGATGCGCGAGCTGGCGCATGCGCAGTGTCGTGATAGTGTACCTTCCCTGTGCTGGCATCAGCCTCAGAGAAGGAACTGCGCATGCGCTAGCTCGCGCATCGCGAGATTACGGCGCTCTGGCTTTCTGACGTCAGGGAGCAAGGAGGAGATTCTGAGGATGCGGGGCGGTGCTGGGCGCATTCATGCTGGACTCATCTCAGGGACAGGACTCATCTCAGGTTAATTTGCATATGTATCAAATCGTTTTTTTTTACACAATAAAAGCACACAGAGCTATGGGGACTGGATATTGTGTATGTGCTAGCGGCCATCTAGCAACCCATGTCCTCAGCTCTATACCCAAAATCCTGGTGACAGGTTCCCTTTAAATTACAATAGATGGAAATAGAATTTTAAAAGGGCAAGCTAAATATAATAATTTGAAGGGCGGCTGGAAACATATCTGGTGCAGTAAGTGATCTCTTTATAGGTAGTTGTACAAATCATATCCTACAAGCACACACAGAAAATGACATTGTTTTCTTCCAAATGTGCACTTAACGCAGAATACTACTGTACCTACAGGGATTTTCACAGGTCATGAAATATTCTAGGAGATATTCTCCTGGTGGGGGGATGGAGTAGTCTGTGAGCACCACCAGGCAATCCCTCTGCCCCCATGAAGCCCTGCCCTCAGCATAAAACTGTCCGTATCAGCATGGAGAGGCCTGTGATCACCCAATCTTCACTCTCCACTTTCCTCATTCTTTGGCTATGGCCTGATGGTGCGGCTGGTCGCATGGCGGTAAGCGACACCCACCCGTGGTAACCATTGGCTGCACCACTTCTCAGTAAAATCATGTGGATAGTTGCAATGTTGGGCCAAACTATTTAAAGGGGCATCCTATAAATAATGTAAAAATTAAAATCAGAGGTAATCTAGTACAGGGATCAGCAAACTTCGGCACTCCAGCGATTGTGAAACTACAATTTACAGAATGCTCCTTTCAGTTCAATGAGAGACCTTAGAAGAGCAGAGCAAGTATGCGTGCTGGGAGTGCCGGAGGTTGCCTACCCCTGATCTAGTACATGACAACCTCTTTCTAGGACCAGCCCTGCATCTCACATGGATCCAGAAGTCTCCCCATTCATTGCTCCAATTGTTCTGCTAGATTTATTTCAAGCTGTCAGATCAGGGGGTGTGTCCATTTTTCAGGGGTCTGTCCTTTCTGCTGCAGCTGGTGGCAGTTGAAGGATGAAACTGAGCATGTGCTTCCGTCTCAGTGAGGTGGACAGAGAAATTAGAAAAAGAGCGAACAGCAGGTGGCGCTATACAGGTAGATTTCATTGTATAACTCAGCGGCTATACAAAATTTTTAATTACATGCAATTACAAAAGTGTTCAGATCCAGGGGCTGGTTGGAAAACTGTAGAATATTTTTCATGCGACAATCCCTTTAAGGAGCAGATAAGCTTTACTGCAAAAAAAAGTATACAACTAACAGTTACATCAATGGATAAAAGTAGGGATCGACCGATTATCGGTTTGGCCGATATTATCGGCCGATATTGAGGATTTTGAACGTTATCGGTATCGGCATCTATTTTGCCGATATACCGATAACGTATGGGGAACACAGAACGCGCTGCTCTCAGCGCGTTCTGTGTTCCCTCCGCAGCAGTGCACAGGGGAGAAGGAAGCAGTGTCTCCTCCCCCTGTGCTGCTGCTGCTGCCGCTGCCGCCAATGACAGAAAAGAAGACAAGAGGAGGGGAGGGGCTGTGGCCGCTGCGCCACCAATGAAGATAAGCCTTTCATTCATTCATATACAGGAGGCGGGAGCTGGCTGCAGAATCACATAGCCGGCTCCCGGCCTCTATGAGCGATAGCTGCGATCCGCGGTAGTTAACTCCTCAGGTGCCGCGGATCGCAGCTACCGCTTATAGAGGTCGGGAGCCGGCTATGTGATTCTGCAGCCAGCTCCCGCCTCCTGTATATGAATGATTGAGAGACTTATCTTCATTGGTGGCGCAGTGCGCCCCCCCCCCCAAGCCCCCCAGTATTAATCATTGGTGGCGCAGTGCGCCCCCACCCCAATCCCGGCCAATAGTAAAAACATTAGTGGCGCAGGGCGCCCCCCCCCCCCACCCAGTATTACTTATTGGTGGCAGTGGCCACAGGATCCCCTCTCCCCTGCTCCTCCGATCGGAGCCCCAGCTGTGTAAGCCTGGGGCTCCGATCGGTTACCATGGCAGCCAGGACGCTATTGAAGCCCTGGCTGCCATGGCAAGCTCCATGCTACTGTGTGCACAAAGCACAGAGCAGCAGGGACAGTGTGAGATCCTATTCACCCTGATAGAGATCTATCAGGGGGAATAGGACAAGGGTTCTAGTCCCTAAAGGGGCTAAAAGTTAGTAAAAAAAAAAAACACAAAAATATTAAGTATAAATGAAAAAGACTTATAAAAAAAAAATACACATTAACAATAAACAAAAAAATACACATTAACAATAAACATATTAATTTTCAGCAGGTTTGTGTAGGAATTTTTTTTTTTTCTCAAAAATGAAAATTCCCAGAATATCGGTATAAATTATCGGCTATCGGCCTGAAAGTTCACAAATTATTGGTATCGGTATCGGCCCTAAAAAATCAATATCGGTCGATCCCTAGATAAAAGTATATTTGTACAACTACAATTTTTTCTAAAATTCTCCCCAATCTACAAATCTGGTATCATTTATCAATATGAAATTGTCATCGATGACAATTCTGTAATTAAAGCCTCCATCTTACCTTTGAAAATCCTAAACAGGTGGGCAGAAAACTTGGCAATAAGGACTATATGTACATTGTAATTTACTTGTTGATAGTCCCTGTATGGAAAAGGTCTACAATATGTCACCACCTGCTGGACAGAACTGGTATTGCATATGAACTCTATGGATGCGTATAGAGATCAATGAAACTTGGGATATTTGCCAGTTCAAAGCTCATTGTATTATCCAGTTACACAACTATACAACACATTTCATGACAAAACTAAATGCAGAGTCGAATGCTCGCAGAACATGTCACAAAATATAAATGTGCCCAGAAAGTTTTCAAAACTCATAACCAAGACAAGGGCGGTTTAAAAAATAAAATAAAATACACTGAATGCAAAGTTGACTCTGCTACATCTGTAGCCCTGGGCATAATTAAGCAGTATCAACAATAATAGCAAATTCATGCATATCATAAAGGTAGACCTAATTACTGTTAAACTATGGGGACCTGCACAAGTCAAAGTAGTCCCTATCCAGTGGGGGTTATCATCCTACAAAAAGCTCTGGCACTCCTAGTAAGGTTCACCCCACCGTTCTCTCTTACAAAGGAGGTATAGCTTGATGATCTTCTGCCTTGGGGGAAATGGTTGACCTGGACCACCAAAAGCCTCCACATCTACAACACTGGTAACCTGAGATGGACATGAAAACCATGTCAGCCTTCCCAGAACAGCGAATGAGAACAAGGGCTGGAACCTGAGGCAGACTGACCATTCAGACATTAGGGTCGTGCCTGACAGCCCACGGACAAAAGTGGACTAAAGATTCTTTGTCAGTTGGAGATAATAATAGGTCTTCAATTTCTGATTGATGGGGGTCCAACTCCCGGACCCTCCGTCAATTAGGTGTTATAAGAGACTGTGGTGTTTCGGTGAACACTGCAACCTCCTCACTGCTTACCAAGCACAGCGCCGTCCATTGGATAGAGGGTGTGCTTGATCCTGAGGTCCAGGTCCATTCACTTTCATGGTACTGAGCTGCGTCTAGGCCATGCAACCGATGAACATGACGTCACAGGCCTAGGAAGAGGCCGGGGTGCATTGGTCTCTTCAAGCAGCTGATCGGCAAGGGTGCCAGGAGTAGGAACCCCACTAATCACAGGCCATCAACAATAAACTCCCACAAAACTCCTTTAAAGGGGCTGTCTTTGGGACTAATGGAGCTGAGTACTTCGCTATCTCCAACAGTCCCACAGACATTTGACACACATGTACGCTACCACTCGATAGACACACAGGGGACTTGGGGACTCCTGTCCTTGTAATGGGTGGGAGCTCTTGGATTTGTACTACATGTTTTTTTTTATGGCAGAGCCCCTTAATATTTACTACGGTCAGGGTTCCTTAAATGTAACTAAGGGTATCATGGTTAGAGTTCTTCATACCCAGGGGCTCTGTTAGTCCACTTCCATAATAATAACCAGTATATGATTTGACAGCTTTTGTACTATAACCCCCAATATACCCTGGCAGCATATGGAAATCATAGGAGTTTTACTTTACAGTATCAAGAAGGACTTAAGGAAATGGTATGAAGGACAGCAGTTCCTAGAGTTCACTAAAAGCTTATTCCAATATATACTGAGAAATTGAAAATGATTATCCGGAACATTTTCCACTTAGCAAAGAGGATGTTCAAGTGTGGGACCTGGAGAATAAATGGCTACAAAAAAAAGATACTGTACCAGGAATCCGGCGTCTTACATCAGTGCCAGATCCTGCCAGTTACAAGTAAGGCTACTTTCACACTTGCGGCAGAGAAATCTGTAAGGCAGTTCTGTCGTCAGAACTGCCTGCTGGATCCGGCAAAACATATGCCAACTGAATGCATTTTAAGACTGATCAGGATCCTGATCCGTCTTACAAATGCATTGCAAGAGCGGATCCGTCTGTCCGTTTGTCATACGGACAAACTGATCCTTTATGATTTTTTTCACGGACGGATCCGGCATTCCGGTATTTTGAATGCTGGATCCGGCACTAATACATTCCTGCTGGATCCGCCATTCAGGCAAGTCTTCCAGTTTTTTTGGACGGAACTCAATGCCGGAAAATAATAACGCTAGTGTGAAAGTACCCTAAAGACACAACATACTAATTGTCCACCGGACCCAAAGGATGAAGCCTCTAAACTCCAACTCCGCACCATCCTCGTTCCTGTAGGGGGATCCAGTGACTGTGTGGTGCTTAGATAAGAATAAAGCTCTTCTCCCTGAACATCCATTACTGAGACTTTACAAATCACTGAGCTTCTAGATACAGATGAGAAATCTCTCATGTAAGTGATGATTCTCTGCCATACAGGACACACTCAATGGACACCTCACCATTACCATAGCAAGGAATGGAGTCCTCGACCGTGTCACCATACACAGTGCCTCGAACATGTCACCATACACAGTGCATCGACCATGTCACCATACACAGTGCATCGACCATGTCACCATACACAGTGCATCGTACATGTCACCATACACAGTGCATCGACCATGTCACCATACACAGTGCATCGTACATGTCACCATACACAGTGCATCGACCATGTCACCATACACAGTGCCTCGAACATGTCACCATACACAGTGCATCGAACATGTCACCATACACAGTGCCTCAAACATGTCACCATACACAGTGCATCAACCATGTCACCATACACAGTGCCTCGAACATGTCACCATACACAGTGCATCGACCATGTCACCATATACACTGCATCGTACATGTCACCATACACAGTGCATCGACCATGTCACCATACACAGTGCATCGACCATGTCACCATACACAGTGCATCGACCATGTCACCATACACAGTGCATCGACCATGTCACCATACACAGTGCATCGACCATGTCACCATACACAGTGCATCGACCATGTCACCATACACAGTGCCTAGAACATGTCACCATACACAGTGCCTCGAACATGTCACCATACACAGTGCATCGACCATGTCACCATACACAGTGCATCGACCATGTCACCATACACAGTGCATCGAACCTGTCACCATACACAGTGCCTCGAACATGTCACCATACACAGTGCCTCGAACATGTCACCATACACAGTGCCTCGAACATGTCACCATACACAGTGCCTCGAACATGTCACCATACACAGTGCCTCGAACATGTCACCATACACAGTGCCTCGAACATGTCACCATACACAGTGCATCGAACATGTCACCATACACAGTGCCTCGTACATGTCACCATACACAGTGCATCGTACATGTCACCATACACAGTGCATCGAACATGTCACCATACACAGTGCATCGAACATGTCACCATACACAGTGCATCGTACATGTCACCATACACAGTGCCTCGTACATGTCACCATACACAGTGCATCGTACATGTCACCATACACAGTGCATCGAACATGTCACCATACACAGTGCCTCGAACATGTCACCATACACAGTGCCTCGTACATGTCACCATACACAGTGCATCGTACATGTCACCATACACAGTGCATCGAACATGTCACCATACACAGTGCATCGACCATGTCACCATACACAGTGCATCGACCATGTCACCATACACAGTGCCTAGAACATGTCACCATACACAGTGCCTCGAACATGTCACCATACACAGTGCATCGACCATGTCACCATACACAGTGCATCGACCATGTCACCATACACAGTGCATCGAACCTGTCACCATACACAGTGCCTCGAACATGTCACCATACACAGTGCCTCGAACATGTCACCATACACAGTGCCTCGAACATGTCACCATACACAGTGCCTCGAACATGTCACCATACACAGTGCATCGTACATGTCACCATACACAGTGCATCGAACATGTCACCATACACAGTGCATCGACCATGTCACCATACACAGTGCATCGACCATGTCACCATACACAGTGCCTAGAACATGTCACCATACACAGTGCCTCGAACATGTCACCATACACAGTGCATCGACCATGTCACCATACACAGTGCATCGACCATGTCACCATACACAGTGCATCGAACCTGTCACCATACACAGTGCCTCGAACATGTCACCATACACAGTGCCTCGAACATGTCACCATACACAGTGCCTCGAACATGTCACCATACACAGTGCCTCGAACATGTCACCATACACAGTGCCTCGAACATGTCACCATACACAGTGCCTCGAACATGTCACCATACACAGTGCATCGAACATGTCACCATACACAGTGCCTCGTACATGTCACCATACACAGTGCATCGTACATGTCACCATACACAGTGCATCGAACATGTCACCATACACAGTGCCTCGAACATGTCACCATACACAGTGCCTCGTACATGTCACCATACACAGTGCATCGTACATGTCACCATACACAGTGCATCGAACATGTCACCATACACAGTGCCTCGAACATGTCACCATACACAGTGCATCGAACATGTCACCATACACAGTGCCTCGTACATGTCACCATACACAGTGCATCGAACATGTCACCATACACAGTGCCTCGAACATGTCACCATACACAGTGCCTCGAACATGTCACCATACACAGTGCCTCGAACATGTCACCATACACAGTGCCTCGAACATGTCACCATACACAGTGCATCGAACATGTCACCATACACAGTGCATCGAACATGTCACCATACACAGTGCCTCGAACATGTCACCATACACAGTGCATCGTACATGTCACCATACACAGTGCCTTAAACATGTCACCATACACAGTGCATCGACCATGTCACCATACACAGTGCATCGACCATGTCACCATACACAGTGCCTCAAACATGTCACCATACACAGTGCCTCGACCATGTCACCATACACAGTGCCTCAAACCTGTCACCATACACAGTGCATCGAACATGTCACCATACACAGTGCCTCAAACATGTCACCATACACAGTGCATCGACCATGTCACCATACACAGTGCCTCGAACATGTCACCATACACAGTGCCTCGTACATGTCACCATACACAGTGCATCGAACATGTCACCATACACAGTGCATCGAACATGTCACCATACACAGTGCATCGACCATGTCACCATACACAGTGCATCGACCATGTCACCATACACAGTGCATCGACCATGTCACCATACCCAGTGCCTCGACCATGTCACCATACACAGTGCATCGAACATGTCACCATACACAGTGCCTCAAACATGTCACCATACACAGTGCATCGAACATGTCACCATACACAGTGCATCGACCATGTCACCATACACAGTGCATCGACCATGTCACCATACACAGTGCCTCGTACATGTCACCATACACAGTGCCTCGTACATGTCACCATACACAGTGCCTCGAACATGTCACCATACACAGTGCATCGAACATGTCACCATACACAGTGCCTCAAACATGTCACCATACACAGTGCATCGTACATGTCACCATACACAGTGCATCGTACATGTCACCATACACAGTGCATCGACCATGTCACCATACACAGTGCATCGACCATGTCACCATACACAGTGCCTCGAACATGTCACCATACACAGTGCATCGAATATGTCACCATACACAGTGCATCGAACATGTCACCATACACAGTGCCTCGAACATGTCACCATACACAGTGCCTCGAACATGTCACCATACACAGTGCCTCGAACATGTCACCATACACAGTGCATCGAACATGTCACCATACACAGTGCCTCGAACATGTCACCATACACAGTGCATCGAACATGTCACCATACACAGTGCCTCAAACATGTCACCATACACAGTGCATCGACCATGTCACCATACACAGTGCCTCGAACATGTCACCATACACAGTGCCTCGAACATGTCACCATACACAGTGCATCGAACATGTCACCATACACAGTGCCTCGAACATGTCACCATACACAGTGCATCGAACATGTCACCATACACAGTGCATCGAACATGTCACCATACACAGTGCATCGTACATGTCACCATACACAGTGCATCGTACATGTCACCATACACAGTGCCTCAAACATGTCACCATACACAGTGCATCGACCATGTCACCATACACAGTGCCTCAAACATGTCACCATACACAGTGCATCGACCATGTCACCATACACAGTGCCTCGAACATGTCACCATACACAGTGCATCGAACATGTCACCATACACAGTGCATCGTACATGTCACCATACACAGTGCCTCGAACATGTCACCATACACAGTGCATCGACCATGTCACCATACACAGTGCCTCGAACATGTCACCATACACAGTGCATCGACCATGTCACCATACACAGTGCATCGACCATGTCACCATACACAGTGCATCGACCATGTCACCATACACAGTGCCTCGAACATGTCACCATACACAGTGCCTCGAACATGTCACCATACACAGTGCATCGACCATGTCACCATACACAGTGCCTCGAACATGTCACCATACACAGTGCATCGACCATGTCACCATACACAGTGCCTCGAACATGTCACCATACACAGTGCCTCGAACATGTCACCATACACAGTGCATCGACCATGTCACCATACACAGTGCATCGACCATGTCACCATACACAGTGCATCGACCATGTCACCATACACAGTGCATCGACCATGTCACCATACACAGTGCATCGTACATGTCACCATACACAGTGCATCGTACATGTCACCATACACAGTGCATCGACCATGTCACCATACACAGTGCCTCGAACATGTCACCATACACAGTGCCTCGAACATGTCACCATACACAGTGCCTCGAACATGTCACCATACACAGTGCATCGACCATGTCACCATACACAGTGCCTCGAACATGTCACCATACACAGTGCATCGTACATGTCACCATACACAGTGCATCGTACATGTCACCATACACAGTGCCTCGAACATGTCACCATACACAGTGCATCGAACATGTCACCATACACAGTGCATCGAACATGTCACCATACACAGTGCCTCGAACATGTCACCATACACAGTGCCTCGAACATGTCACCATACACAGTGCCTCGAACATGTCACCATACACAGTGCATCGAACATGTCACCATACACAGTGCCTCGAACATGTCACCATACACAGTGCATCGAACATGTCACCATACACAGTGCCTCAAACATGTCACCATACACAGTGCATCGACCATGTCACCATACACAGTGCCTCGAACATGTCACCATACACAGTGCCTCGAACATGTCACCATACACAGTGCATCGAACATGTCACCATACACAGTGCCTCGAACATGTCACCATACACAGTGCATCGAACATGTCACCATACACAGTGCATCGAACATGTCACCATACACAGTGCATCGTACATGTCACCATACACAGTGCATCGTACATGTCACCATACACAGTGCCTCAAACATGTCACCATACACAGTGCATCGACCATGTCACCATACACAGTGCCTCAAACATGTCACCATACACAGTGCATCGACCATGTCACCATACACAGTGCCTCGAACATGTCACCATACACAGTGCATCGAACATGTCACCATACACAGTGCATCGTACATGTCACCATACACAGTGCCTCGAACATGTCACCATACACAGTGCATCGACCATGTCACCATACACAGTGCCTCGAACATGTCACCATACACAGTGCATCGACCATGTCACCATACACAGTGCATCGACCATGTCACCATACACAGTGCATCGACCATGTCACCATACACAGTGCCTCGAACATGTCACCATACACAGTGCCTCGAACATGTCACCATACACAGTGCATCGACCATGTCACCATACACAGTGCCTCGAACATGTCACCATACACAGTGCATCGACCATGTCACCATACACAGTGCCTCGAACATGTCACCATACACAGTGCCTCGAACATGTCACCATACACAGTGCATCGACCATGTCACCATACACAGTGCATCGACCATGTCACCATACACAGTGCATCGACCATGTCACCATACACAGTGCATCGACCATGTCACCATACACAGTGCATCGTACATGTCACCATACACAGTGCATCGTACATGTCACCATACACAGTGCATCGACCATGTCACCATACACAGTGCCTCGAACATGTCACCATACACAGTGCCTCGAACATGTCACCATACACAGTGCCTCGAACATGTCACCATACACAGTGCATCGACCATGTCACCATACACAGTGCCTCGAACATGTCACCATACACAGTGCATCGTACATGTCACCATACACAGTGCATCGTACATGTCACCATACACAGTGCATCGACCATGTCACCATACACAGTGCATCGTACATGTCACCATACACAGTGCATCGACCGTGACACCATACACAGTGCATCGAACATGTCACCATACACAGTGCCTCGAACATGTCACCATACACAGTGCATCGAACATGTCACCATACACAGTGCCTCAAACATGTCACCATACACAGTGCCTCGAACATGTCACCATACACAGTGCCTCGAACATGTCACCATACACAGTGCCTCAAACATGTCACCATACACAGTGCATCGAACATGTCACCATACACAGTGCCTCGTACATGTCACCATACACAGTGCCTCGTACATGTCACCATACACAGTGCCTCGTACATGTCACCATACACAGTGCCTCAAACATGTCACCATACACAGTGCCTCAAACATGTCACCATACACAGTGCATCGAACATGTCACCATACACAGTGCCTCGTACATGTCACCATACACAGTGCCTCGTACATGTCACCATACACAGTGCATCGAACATGTCACCATACACAGTGCATCGACCATGTCACCATACACAGTGCATCGACCATGTCACCATACACAGTGCGCACCCCATAACAGGGAAAATCCACTACAGAGAGCGCTACTATCTATCTATCTATAATCTATCTATTCATCTCCTATCTTTCTATCTATCTATTATATATCTAAGATCTATCTAACATCTATCTATCTACTATATCTATCTTTGAATCTATCTATCTATGATCTATCTATCCATCTCATATCTATCTATCTATCTATCCATCTCATATCTATCTATCTATCTATCTATCTATCTATCTATCTCATATCTATCATCTATCTATCTATCTATCATCTATCTATCTATCTATCTATCTATCTATCTCTCTCATATGTATCTATCTATCTATCTCATATCTATCTATCTATCTCATATCTATCTATCCATCTATCTATCCATCCATCCATCCATCCATCCATCTATCTAATATCTATTTATTTATCTATCTATCTATCTATCTATCTATCTATCTATCCATCCATCTAACTTATATCTATCTATCTCATATCTATCCATCTATCTATCTATCTAACTCATATCTATCTCTCTCATATGTATCTATCTATCTATCTATCTATCTCTCATATCTATCATCTATCTATCTATCTATTATATCTATCTATCTATCTATCTCCTATCTATCTATCATCTACTATCTATCTATCTATCTATCTATCTATCTATCTATCATCTATATTATGTTTTTCTGTCACATATCTATCTATCCATCTATTATATCTATCTATCTATCTATCTCTCTCATATCTATCTATCTATCTATCTATCTATATTATGTTTTTCTGTCACATATCTATCTATATCTAGCTATCATCTATCCATTAAATATCTAAGATCTATCTCACGTCTTTCTATCTATCTATCTATATATCCGTCTATCTATCTACAGATATACAGAAATAGGCGGCACTCCAATGGTTCCGTAAAAGTGATGGACAAACGATATGTGCAGCGTTTCCGCCCTCACTCGTGATAAAGGCCCCATGTGAGGGATGAAACGTTGCATGTACAAACCTATCTCTACCATCTTGTCGATGCATTCACTATGAATCAATCCAGTGACACTAAGAGCCATTATCTCTCCATGGATCTAATAAGCCCACTGACGGTTAGCGGTCAATGATCTGCAGTAGGGACACCGTGGGGAGTTCATTACAATGTGGAGTAAAGCTTTATTGGGTACATCTCTGCACCAATCAGATACTGCTAACGACCATGAGCCCCCCCTTCGAGCATGGCCTGAGGTCCCGCACAGTGGACGCTTTATCTGCACATTATCCTCCCCATGGACATGTGGGAAGCAGAATATTACACGGGATGCCTCTAATGACATCTGATCTATAGAATATTCTATACCATCCTTCTATATCAGCGCTGTCAGGTCAATGATGAAGGTTTCCAATTCCCCAATGTAGAAAATGAGATAATGCCGTAAATGACAGCATCAGTAAAATGCAAATATACCCCCAGCCTATACCTAGGACGTTACAATGTGACTGGGGTAGAGAATGATCACATTCCTGAGCATTTATCATCTTCATATGATAGGCCAGCAGCGGGCACGTCACATACCATGGCATGGAGACCAAGGGCTGAGATTACGACACAACAGCCACAAGTTGCATATTATAGCAGAGCTCTTGGAGTGGGCAGAACTGAGTTTATCGCTTGGCACCATTCCCTTAGGTTATTAGTGGTAAACCTCATCCTGAAACTTAACACAGTTCAGTGACAAATCCAGCTCTGCTACAACTGCATACAGGAGAAGTTCACCACCATTAGTGTGCCAACACTGCACTCACAAAGACAAGCGCCCATAACTTTCATACACAATGATGTGCAGCATTCACACACCCCCAATTGCAACGGCATCACCCAACTAAGTCCATTATTGGCAATGCTGGTGACCCATGTTCTACTATGCAGTACTGGCACACTTATTATTGGGCAATACTGGTAACATATTGATGATATGGTAACCCACTTTCAACTATATAATGCTGGCACCCACATTATCAAACAGTGTTGGCACCCCACTATGATATAATTCTGGTGGAACCCCATATAATCATCTAAAACACAATACACACTATTGAGCAATGTTGGCACCTCATTTATTTACCAAGTAATATTGGCACCCCGCTATCTATTGTATAATGCTGGAACTTCCCTAATGGATCAATACTTATTATCAGCAATGCTGGCACCCCATTCATAATGCTGCCACCCCACATATGGAACATTGCTGGCACCCACATATTACTGAGCAAGGCTGGCACCCCATTCATAATGCTGCCGCCCCACATATGGAATATTGCTGGCACCCACATATTACTGAGTAGTGTTGGCCCCCCATTCACAATGCTGCCACCCCACATATGGAGCATTTCTGGTACCCACATATTACTGAGCAGTGTTGGCACCCCATTCACAATGCTGCCACCCCACATATGGAACGTTGCTGGTACCCACATATTACTGAGCAGTGTTGGCACCCCATTCACAATGCTGCCACCCCACATATGGAGCATTTCTGGTACCCACATATTACTGAGCAGTGTTGGCACCCCATTCACAATGCTGCCACCCCACATATGGAGCATTGCTGGCACCCACATATTATTGAGCAGTGTTGGCAACCCTCTTTCTAATGCTGGCACCTCACTATTGAGCAGTGTTGGCAACCCATTTTATAATACAGACACCCCACATAAGGAGCATTGCTGGCACCCACATAGTGAGCAGTGTTAGCACCCCTCTTTATAATGCTGGCACCCACATATTGAGCACTGTTGGCACTTTACTTTCTATTGTATTATTCTGGCATCCCAGTTACTATTGAGCTGTGTTGGCACCTCACTATGCTGGCACCCCACTTGCATTAACGGATGAATCTTCAACTTTAAGA
The DNA here is from genome assembly GCF_905171765.1 of Bufo bufo. Classification (NCBI taxonomy): domain Eukaryota; kingdom Metazoa; phylum Chordata; class Amphibia; order Anura; family Bufonidae; genus Bufo; species Bufo bufo. Next base: position 280,537,874 of record NC_053389.1, read on the forward strand.
ATGCCCATGTCCCAGTTTCTGGTGCCAGTTGCATGCCGATCAGTAAGGACAGGAACGGATTACTAATGACACCAGGCGATCCCCCAGATCATGCCACCAGTGCCCTCTGATAAATGACAGGCACCCACTAGTGCCAGTTGCAGCTGTCATGCCCAGATGTGGGTGCCAGCAAGCAGCTGCCACTGTATCCTCAGTGCATCAGTGATGGCCACGGCAGGGAGGCACGATGCCCGGCAGCAGTACTCACCGAGAAGCCCGCTCTCCTGTCTATGGTCCAGCTATCCAGAAGCAGCGGCCGGAGGCTCCGGGAAAGTCCATGAGTAGCCCGGGAGCAGGACGGCCTCTGATCAGTCAGCACTCCCTCTCCTCTCCTCCTCCTCCTCCCGCTCTCCTCCTCCCCCTCCCTCCTCATCGCTCGCCCTCCCTTCACCCAGCGCGGTGCTGCTGCCCTGTGCCCGTCCGTCTGCACACTACATGCCCTCCGCTCCGTCTTCCTCCTCCGGATTTTACCTCCGTCTTCCTCATGTATTTCATTGAATGAAATAGCTTTTCAGTGCTTCTCTCCTACATGTTATCTTCATGCTGAGAGGAAGAAACTATTAAAAGTGGCGCTAAATGTTGACACATGTGGCGCACTTTGATACATATATATACCCAAAGCCCTGGCTGAGCAGGGATTGCCTGCAACACTGTAACGCACCCCCTTACAAAGAGCTGCATCAGAAATGAACTTTTATTATCCTGGAGTGGAGGGTGGATGGACATACAGTTGAATATCCGCAGCATCCCGGACACCAGCAATGTGCGTTCTGCATTTTGCGGACCGCACATCGCCGAAGCTCTCATAGAAAATGCCTTTTCTTGTCTGCAATTGCGGAAAAATAGGACATGTTCTATTTTTTTTCGGGAACGGAATTGCGGATGCGGACAGCACATTCCGGCCCCATTGAAAATTAATAGGTCCGTACCCGTTACACAAGACTGCGGAAAGGATGCGGAGCCATTTTGCGGACGTGTGAATGGACCCTAAAAGGGACACTTTCAACATCTGCCTATTTATCTAATGTATTTGCAATGTATGGTATTTCCTATTTATCAGGCTGGCATTGTCATTACACCCATTCGCCCCTAGGTGGTGCTGGCGCCACTCATTTATATAGCTTGGGGTGTGTCTAGCTATAGAGGATCAAATCCTCTGCACCTTATGAGAATAAGTTCCAGCTGTTTACTTGAGAGACTTTGCTTGTTACACGTTTTAGTGAGCTACAGAATTTTTCAAATAACTTGAAATTACATGGGCATACTGTAAAAGTCACCTGCTATTGAATCGCAGTGTCAAAAGTGGGAAAAATCGCATGTTTTTGTGTCACTAAGACTGTTTGCTGTCAGTGAATGGATTCACGTGGAGAGCTTCTTGGAATATTTGCTGCGCCACCAATTGTAGAGATACGCCCTATAGAGCGGGGACATTGTGTTACACCCCCTTCAAAGCGGGAAAGGTTAAGAACCTAATCTACATTGCTTTGCTTACGCTGCTGCTGGCATAGAGAGGCCGACGACGCCCCCCTCCTGCATGCAAATGGACCTAGGGGGCGGTACAGTCAGATCAGAGCGTGACATGCGTGCGCACACTGAAGAGACGTGAGAATACACTGAGCTGAGATAAAAAGACAGCATGGCAGAAAGAAGTGCTACGTAAACAGGGAGCGCTCCAGAAAGCGGAGATGCCGCTTATCGCACCCATCGCGGTAAACAACCCCGCCGCCATTATGACCAGAGAAAGAGTGGAACCGAAATGGGGGACAATTAAAAGGTTGTCCCTTAACACCCCCCGCTCTTGGGAGCATCCCACAGAGCCCTCGATCTTGAGCACACCAGAGCTTACTGTCGGAAATCCGCTCAGCTGGTGTAATGACCGACGTCACGCACAGGGAGGATAAAAGGGAAAGCCCTGCCCAAGGGAGAGGGAAAGGTGGTGACCCCTAACTCACCTTGCGGCTGGCACCTGACTGCCCTGACGTCCCTAGACGGGTTCCTCACCCGTGCGGCGATCACGTGCCTAAACCCTGGCTTTCCCTAATATGAGCCCTGGATAGTGAACGGGCTGGTGGGATCGCTAGTCCGCACCACTATCACTAAGAGGGAAACACCAGGGAGAGGACAGACAATACAGACAAACACATACACCCAGGTGGGCGACCACAGCAGACCACAAAGGTCCAACAGGGATCCAGAGGGTAGCGTTCTGGACCAACTACCAGAGAACGCAGCAACACAGCTCCAGAGGGTCAGAATAGATGTCCAGGCAGGAAGCTCTATATCTGGCAACCAGAGAAGCGTGAGAGGGGAATATAAGGAGGTTGGGAGTGCTGGACAAGGAACAGCTGAGGAGAAGGAGCTACGGATCCCTGAGTGAGCCAAAAGGGTTTGCAAAGCAAACCCAGAAAGCTACCATAAGGAAAACAGCCCTATCTTAAATAGAGCGTGCAGCCAACCGCTGCGACTTCCTGACCCCGGGTATAACGGAGTCAGGCGTGGTTCTCGATACCCTCGTGACAGCTGGTCACGCAAAAGCAGCGCGGTCCCCATCTGAGGCTGGTACAATGACGACGAACCCACCGTGAATTTACAGATCTGGAGAGGGAGAGAGAGGAGGAGCTTAACCCAGGTCTCAGGACTATGTCATAGACTGCATTGCCCCAAATTTGAGATCACCGCCCATTTTGTCCCCGTCAAGTAAAGAAAAAAAAAACTCCCATTATTCCTTTTTGCTATCCTTTGCAATAATATGCAATACCTTTATGCACCTGAATTAACTTGAAATTGTGAACTATGCAAAATGTATATGTGATAAATTGCCTAATCTGTATTGTTGCACATAACCCATTTTATTACAGGAGGTTATCGAAGTGTCATTATAGTACATAGCAATGAATATATGCATATTTGTGTGTGTGGAGTGTATTTGGTGTATTTTAGGTGACAGCATAGAGATCCACAGCTTCTATCAATGCAAACATCGGGGACGACTTATCTTTTAGCAGTGGTGTATGCAGCGTCCCACATATGTGTGTAAAAGGGACATTTTAAACATCTGCCTATTTATCTAATGTATTTGCAATGTATGGTATTTCCTGTTTATCAGGCTGGCATTGTCATTAAACCCATTCACTCCTAGGTGGTGCTGGTGCCACTCATTTACATAGCTTGGGGTGTGTCTAGCTCCAGAGGATTCCAGAGCATTCCAGTGTAGTGTATTGTAGTGAGAGAGGAAAGCAAGTGTATAGAGAGAAACAGGCCTAATCCACTATATAGCTGCAATTTCTTTCCTCCGGGACCTGATCAAACCTGGAGAGGACAAATTAAGAGTAGTTATAGCAACTTAGCACTGGATAGTAAGTCTACGTCTAAATATAATGCAAGCCTAGTGAAGGTTAGAGCTGAGTCTGGCCTATGGACTTGACAAGCACAAGTGACCAAGAGTAACTTTCCAAGTTCCTGGACACAACTGGATGATTAAAGGCCATAATTATCCTTATTTACTAGAAGTCTTCCGGGATATAGTCAACCTGAATACTTCAGGAAAGCATCCTGCAAATAATGTCGCAGAGAGTTTGCCTGCCACGAGGGAGAACGCCCTTATTGGATAGCTCAAGATAAGTAGAAAACAATGTATAAATAAAAGAGTAGTAGGGCACACCTACACTTGGATACACATAGGAGATTTGGTATAATACAATTTATTCAACCAAACACTGTGTACAATGACACATATGTATAATAACACATAAAACTTGATTAAACAAATATTCGCATGCTATAAGTTCTCAAATAAAATTAATAAGATCGATAAAAAATGCACACTAAAACACACACTTAAATATATAGTCCTGAAAAGGAGAGCCTAATATGGACAGAGAAGGATAAATCCTTCCAACTATGTTTGTCCGTAGTGTGATGTTCACATAGCAAGTCGGAAATATTTAGCTCTTTAACATAGTTCGTAGTATTTAGGAACTGCAGGGCAAAGTTCACAAAATAACCTCAGTGTAATCAGATAGGGGTAAGTAGTCTTATCACTTATATTCCTTTGGTTTGGTTTTAGTGTCCCAAAGCTCACTTTGTATATATGCACTAGTTCGGAAATAGTTTTCTACTCACGGTTGTGCCGGCTGTATTGCGGTTAGCGTGGCGTCCCACGTGTGTTCCGCTTGCAGGCAGTGATGTAGCTTCCAGGGTATGGATCCAGGGATCTTCGGTCATCAATTGCAGGAGTGTCAGTGAAAATTCCTGCCAGGTGCTCTGATCAAGCAGCAGGCTGGTTTTTTACTGCGGCGGTCAGTCTGAGAGTTCTCCTGCCAATTTTGTTTGATACTGATCCCTCTCCTTATAGTTGGTTTGAAGCGCTTCAATATTCCGGTTGTTTATTCAGTTTCATGGGATCCTCTTTCACCAAACGCGTTTCGGAGTTGGCTACGACTCCTTCCTCAGTGGCTAGTTTTCCCATGAGACTGTTCAGAGAATTCCACTCCATGATTTTAATGCATCTGAATTAATTCACACCTGGACAACTGGATATAAAAGACGACCAGTCTCATGGGAAAACTAGCCACTGAGGAAGGAGTCGTAGCCAACTCCGAAACGCGTTTGGTGAAAGAGGATCCCATGAAACTGAACATACAACCGGAATGTTGAAGCGCTTTAAACCAACTATAAGGAGAGGGATCAGTATCAAACAAAATTGGCAGGAGAACTCTAAGACTGACCGCCGCAGTAAAAACCAGCCTGCTGCTTGATCAGAGCACCTGGCAGGAATTTTCACCGACACTCCTGCAATTGATGACCGAAGATCCCTGGATCCATACCCTGGAAGCTACATCACTGCCTGCAAGCGGAACACACGTGGGACGCCACGCTAACCGCAATACAGCCGGCACAACCGTGAGTAGAAAACTATTGCCGAACTAGTGCATATATACAAAGTGAGCTTTGGGACACTAAAACCAAACCAAAGGAATATAAGTGATAAGACTACTTACCCCTATCTGATTACACTGAGGTTATTTTGTGAACTTTGCCCTGCAGTTCCTAAATACTACGAACTATGTTAAAGAGCTAAATATTTCCGACTTGCTATGTGAGCATCACACTACGGACAAACATAGTTATAGGAAGGATTTATCCTTCTCTGTCCATATTAGGCTCTCCTTTTCAGGACTATATATTTAAGTGCGTGCTTTAGTGTGCATTTTTTATCGATCTTATTAATTTTATTTGAGAACTTATAGCATGCGAATATTTGTTTAATCAAGTTTTATGTGTTATTATACATATGTGTCATTCTACACAGTGTTTGGTTGAATAAATTGTATTATACCAAATCTCCTATGTGTATCCAAGTGTAGGTGTGCCCTACTACTCTTTTATTTATACATTATTTTCTGAAGATTGGGTGTAATTTTCCTTGTAGGTGCACCCATTCCAATCATTGTCCAAGAAGTGAGTCATCTCCAAATACAAATTTTGAATAAGTAGAAAACAGTATATTTAGTATCTGAGTGCTATAGAAAGTGGACTTAAATTAAATCTAATTATTCTTCGCCTGTAAACCTAAAGTACTAGAGAACTCCTCAACTGACAATTGCCTAAACCTGATAAAAGGAATACTACTGAACCTATTTCACTCATGAAATACAAATAAACTGTATCTGTACTGACTACCTGCAGACAATTGATTTAGTAAACGTTCAACTGACTACAACCGACTCCTCATAATTTCCACTACAACACTCAACATTTGCACCTTACGGTGCTGGCGCCACGAACACAGGGGCCCAGCCACCAAAGCACCTTAAATACCCATACCATCAAGGGCACCTCAACTTCCATCTGGCTGGTGTTCCCTGCAATAGAGGATTTAGTGCTGTTTTCCCATCCACTGCACTGCCCGCCCAGGGAAGTATCTGCATGAACTACTACTCCCATCGGCCCACCGTAGCCTCACGTGTTTCCCTTGCGGTCCGGTCTGCTGCAAGTATATTGTGCTGCACTATGGAATTTGGTTCTGCTGAGGCAGTATTTTGTGCTACACTGTGGTATTTGGTTCTGCTGAGGCAGTATTTTGTGCTGCACTGTAGTATTTGGTTCTGCTGAGGCAGTATTTTGTTCTGCACTATGGTATTTGGTTCTGTTGAGGGAGTATTTTGTGCTACACTGTGGTAATTGGTTCTGCTGAGGCAGTATTTTGTGCTGCACTGTGGTATTTGGTTCTGCTGGGGCAGTATTTTGTTCTGCACTGTGGTATTTGTTTCTACTGGGGCAGTATTTTGTGCTGCACTATGGTATTTGGTTCTGCTGGGGCAGTATTTTGTGCTGCACTGTAGTTTTTGGTTCTGTTGAGGCAGTATTTTGTGCTGCACTGTGGTATTTGGTTCTACTGGGGCAGTATTTTGTTCTGCATTGTGGTACTTGGTTCTGCTGGGGCAGTATTTTCTGCTGCACTGTGGTATTTGGTTCTGCTGAGGCAGTATTTTGTGCTACACTGTGGTATTTGGTTCGGCTAAGGCAGTATTTTGTTCTGCACTATGGTATTTGGTTTGGCTGAGGCAGTATTTTGTGCTGCACTGTGGTATTTGGTTCTGCTGAGGCAGTATTTTCTGCAAGACTGTGGTATTTGGTTTGGCTGAGGCAGTATTTTGTTCTGCTGGGGCAGGATTTTGTGCTGCACTGTGGCATTTGGTTCGGCTGAGGGAGTATTTTGTGCTGCCCTGTGGCATTTGGCTCTGCTGAGGCAGTATTTTGTGCTATACTGTGGTGTTAGGTTCGGCTGAGGCAGTATTTTGCTCTGCACTGTGGTATTTCGTTCTGCTGAGGCAGTATTTTGAGCTGCACTGTGGTATTTGGTTCTGTTGTGGCAGTATTTTGTTTTGCACTATGGTATTTGGTTCTGCTGGGGCAGTATTTTGTGCTGCCCTGTGATATTTGGCTCTGCTGAGGCAGTATTTTGTGCTACACTGTGGTGTTAGGTTCGGCTGGGGCCTTGTTTTGTTCTGCACTGTGGTATTTGGTTCGGCTGAGGCAGTATTTTGTGCTGCACTGTGGTATTTTGTTCTGCTGAGGCAGTATTTTGTGCAAGACTGTGGTACTCGGTTCGGCTGAGGCAGTATTTTGTGCTGCACTGTGGTATTTGGTTCTGCTGAGGCAGTATTTTCTGCAAGACTGTAGTATTTGGTTCGGCTGAGGCAGTATTTTGTTCTGCACTGTGATATTTGGTTCGGCTGAGGCAGTATTTTGTGCTCCACTGTGGTATTTGGTACTGCTGAGGAAGTATTTTGTTCTGCACTGTGGTATTTCGTTCTGCTAGGGCAGTATTTTGTGCTGCACTGTGGTATTTGGTTCTGCTGGCGCAGTATTCTGTTCTGCACTGTGGTATTTGGTCATTCTGAGGCAGTATTTTTTGCAGCACTTGTTCTGTTAGGGCAAAAAATATTGAAGCACCGTTGTATTTGGTTCTGCTGAGACAGTATTTTCTGCAAGACTGAGGTATTTAGTTCTGCTGAGGCAATATTTTGTGCTGCACTGTGGTATTTGGTTCTGCTGAGACAGTATTTTGTGCTGCACTGTGATATTTGGTTCTACTGAGGCAGTATTTTCTGCTGCACTGTGGTATTTAGTTCTGTTGAGTAAGTATTTTGTTTTGCACTGTAGTATTTTGTTCTGCTGGGACAGTATTTTTTGAAGCACCATTGTATTTGGTTCTGCTGAGACAGTATTTTCTGCAAGACTGTGGTATTTGGTTCTGCTGAGGCAGTATTTTGTTCTGCACTGTGGTATTTGGTTCTGCTGAGGCAGTATTTTGTTCTGCACTGTGGTATTTCATTCTGCTGGGGCAGTATTTTGTGCTGCACTGTGGTATTTGGTTCTGCTGAGGTGGCATTTTGTGCTGCACTGTGGTATTTGGTTCTGCTGAGACAGTATTTTGTGCTGCACCGTGGTATTTGGTTCTGCTGAGGCAGTATTTTTTGCTGCACTGTGGTATTTAGTTCTGTTGAGGCAGTATTTTGTTTTGCACTGTGGTATTTTGTTCTGCAGGGGCAGTATTTTTTGAAGCACCGTTGTATTTGGTTCTGCTGAGACAGTATTTTCTGCAAGACTGTGGTATTTAGTTCTGTTGAGGCAGTATTTTGTTTTGCACTGTGGTATTTTGTTCTGCTGGGGCAGTATTTTGTGCTGCACTATGGTATTTGGTTCTGCTGGGGCAGTATTTTGTGCTGCACTGTGGTATTTGGTTCGGCTGAGGCAGTATTTTGTGCTACCCTGTGGCATTTGGCTCTGCTGAGGCAGTATTTTGTGCTACGTTGTGGTGTTAGGTTCGGCTGAGGCAGTATTTTGTGCTGCACTATGGTATTTGGTTCAGCTGAGGCAGTATTTTATTCTGCACTGTAGTATTTTGTTCTGCTGAGGCAGTATTTTCTGCAAGACTGTGGTACTTAGTTCGGCTGAGGCAGTATTGTGTGCTGCACAGTGGTATTTGGTTCTGCTGAGGTGGCATTTTGTGCTGCACTGTGGTATTTGGTTCTGCTGAGACAGTATTTTGTGCTGCACCGTGTTATTTGGTTCTGCTGAGGCAGTATTTTTTGCTGCACTGTGATATTTAGTTCTGTTGAGGCAGTATTTTGTTTTGCACTGTGGTATTTTGTTCTGCAGGGGCAGTATTTTTTGAAGCACCGTTGTATTTGGTTCTGCTGAGACAGTATTTTCTGCAAGACTGTGGTATTTAGTTCTGTTGAGGCAGTATTTTGTTTTGCACTGTGGTATTTTGTTCTAGTGGAGCAGTATTTTGTGCTGCACTGTGGTATTTGGTTCGGCTGAGGCAGTATTTTGTGCTACCCTGTGGCATTTGGCTCTGCTGAGGCAGTATTTTGTGCTACATTGTGGTGTTAGGTTCGGCTGAGGCAGTATTTTGTTCTGCACTATGGTATTTGGTTCAGCTGAGGCAGTATTTTATTCTGCACTGTGGTATTTTGTTCTGCTGAGGCAGTATTTTCTGCAAGACTGTGGTATTTGGTTCAGCTGAAGCAGTATTTTGTTCTGCACTGTGGTATTTGGTTCGGCTGAGGTAGTATTTTGTGCTGCACTATGGTATTTGGTTCTGCTGGGGCAGTATTTTGTGCTGCACTGTGGTATTTGGTTCGGCTGAGGCAGTATTTTGTGCTGCACTGTGGTATTTGGTTCTGCTGGGGCAGTATTTTGTGCTGCACTGTGGTATTTGGTTCGGCTGAGACAGTATTTTCTGCTGCACTGTGGCATTTAGTTCTATTGAGGCAGTATTTTGTGCTGTACTGTGGTATTTGGTTCTGCTTAGGCAGTATTTGGTTCTGCACTGTGGTATTTGGTTCTGCTGAGGCAGTATTTTGTGCTGCACTGTGGTACTTGGTTCTGCTGGGGCAGTATTTTGTCCTGCACTGTGGTACTTGGTTCTGCTGAGGCAGTATTTTCTGCTGCACTGTGGTACTTGGTTCTGCTGAGGCAGTATTTTCTGCTGTACTGTGGTACTTGGTTCTGCTGAGGCAGTATTTTCTGCTGCACTGTGGTACTTGGTTCTGCTGAGGCAGTATTTTGTGCTGCACTGTGGTACTTGGTTCTGCTGGGGCAGTATTTTGTGCTGCACTGTGGTATTTTGTTCTGCTGAGGCAGTATTTTCTGCAAGACTGTGGTACTTGGTTCGGCTGAGGCAGTATTTTGTGCTGCACTGTGGTATTTGGTTCTGCTGAGGCAGTATTTTGTGCTGCACTGTGGTATTTGGTTCTGCTGAGGCAGTATTTTCTGCAAGACTGTGGTATTTGGTTCAGCTGAAGCAGTATTTTGTTCTGCACTGTGGTATTTGGTTCGGCTGAGGTAGTATTTTGTGCTGCACTATGGTATTTGGTTCTGCTGGGGCAGTATTTTGTGCTGCACTGTGGTATTTGGTTCGGCTGAGGCAGTATTTTGTGCTGCACTGTGGTATTTGGTTCTGCTGGGGCAGTATTTTGTGCTGCACTGTGGTATTTGGTTCGGCTGAGACAGTATTTTCTGCTGCACTGTGGCATTTAGTTCTATTGAGGCAGTATTTTGTGCTGTACTGTGGTATTTGGTTCTGCTTAGGCAGTATTTGGTTCTGCACTGTGGTATTTGGTTCTGCTGAGGCAGTATTTTGTGCTGCACTGTGGTACTTGGTTCTGCTGGGGCAGTATTTTGTCCTGCACTGTGGTACTTGGTTCTGCTGAGGCAGTATTTTCTGCTGCACTGTGGTACTTGGTTCTGCTGAGGCAGTATTTTCTGCTGTACTGTGGTACTTGGTTCTGCTGAGGCAGTATTTTCTGCTGCACTGTGGTACTTGGTTCTGCTGAGGCAGTATTTTGTGCTGCACTGTGGTACTTGGTTCTGCTGGGGCAGTATTTTGTGCTGCACTGTGGTATTTTGTTCTGCTGAGGCAGTATTTTCTGCAAGACTGTGGTACTTGGTTCGGCTGAGGCAGTATTTTGTGCTGCACTGTGGTATTTGGTTCTGCTGAGGCAGTATTTTGTGCTGCACTGTGGTATTTGGTTCTGCTGAGGCAGTATTTTCTGCAAGACTGTGGTATTTGGTTCAGCTGAAGCAGTATTTTGTTCTGCACTGTGGTATTTGGTTCTGCTGGGGCAGTATTTTGTGCTCCACTGTGGTGTTTGTTCTGCTGAGGAGGTATTTTGTGCTGCACTGTGGTAATGCTGGCCCCGCCCATTTGTGTTGCCTGCCTTTTGTCAGTTTGGACCTGTCTAAAATATGGGGAAATTTAAAGTTTTTTTTCCCAAGGACACTTTATGTTTCCAGTCCGCCCCTGAGGGTAACCGGACATTATTGTTAACTGCCCCCGGACCGCCTAACGCAGGATCATGTTCCGGAGGCGGCAGCTGCAGGCAGAGTCACGCATATACGCGTCATCTCGCGAGACGCGAGATTTCCTGTGAACGCGCGCACACAGGTGCGCGCGTTCACAGGATCGGAAGGTGAGCGAGTGGATCTACAGCCTGCCAGCGCCGATCATTCGCTGGCAGGCTGTAGATGCGATTTTTTTAACCCCTAAGAGATATATTAGACGCTGTTTTGATAACAGCGTCTAATATACCTGCTACCTGGTCCTCTGGTGGTCCCTTTTGCTTGGATCGACCACCAGAGGACACAGGCAGCTCAGTAATAAGTAGCACCAAACACCACTACACTACACCCCCCCCCCTGTCACTTATTAACCCCTTATTAACCCCTGATCACCCCATATAGACTCCCTGATCACCCCCCTGTCATTGATCACCCCCCTGTAAGGCTCCATTCAGACGTCCGTATGTTTTTTACGGATCCACGGATACATGGATCGGATCCGCAAAACTCATACGGACGTTTAAATGGAGCCTTACAGGGGGGTGATCACCCCATATAGACTCCCTGATCACCCCCCTGTCATTGATCACCCCCTTGTAAGGCTGGCTCCATTCAGAGGTCCGTATGTGTTTTGAGGATCCCCAGATCCATGGATCGGATCCGCAAAACACATACGGACGTCTGAATGGAGCCTTACAGGGGGGTGATCAATGACAGGGGGGTGATCACCCTATATACACTCCCTGATCACCCCCCTGTAAGGCTCCATTCAGGCATTTTTTTGGCCCAAGTTAGCGGAAATTATTATATATTTTTTTTTTTTCTTACAAAGTCTCATATTTCACTAACTTGTGTCAAAAAATAAAATCTCACATGAACTCACCATACCCCTCACGGAATCCAAATGCGTAAAATTTTTTAGACATTTATATTCCAGACTTCTTCTCACGCTTTAGGGCCCCTAAAATGCCAGGGCAGTATAAATACCCCACATGTGACCCCATTTCGGAAAGAAGACACCCCAAGGTATTCCGTGAGGGGCATATTGAGTCCATGAAAGATTGAAATTTTTGTCCCAAGTTAGCGGAAAGGGAGACTTTGTGAGAAAAAACTAAAAAAAATCAATTTCCGCTAACTTGTGCCAAAAAAAATAATATTCTATGAACTCGCCATGCCCCTCATTGAATACCTTGGGGTGTCTTCTTTCCAAAATGGGGTCACATGTAGGGTATTTATACTACCTTGGTATTTTAGGGGCCCTAAAGCGTGACAAGAAGTCTTGGATCCAAATGTCAAAAAATGCCCTCCTAAAAGGAATTTGGGCCCCTTTGCGCATCTAGGCTGCAAAAAAGTGTCACACATGTGGTATCTCCGTACTCAGGAGAAGTTGGGCAATGTGTTTTGGGGTGTCATTTTACATATACCCATGCTGGGTGAGATAAATATCTTGGTCAAATGCCAACTTTGTATAAAAAAATGGGAAAAGTTGTCTTTTGCCGAGATATTTATCTCACCCAGCATGAGTATATGTAAAATGACACCCCAAAACACATTGCCCAACTTCTCCTGAGTACGGCGATACCAGATGTGTGACACTTTTTTGCAGCCTAGGTGGGCAAAGGGGCCCACATTCCAAAGAGCACCTTTAGGATTTCACAGGTAATTTTTTACACATTTTGATTTCAAACTACTTCCCACATATTAGGGCCCCTAAATTGCCAGGGCAGTATAACTACCCCACAAGTGACCCCATTTTGGAAATAAGAACCCCCAAGGTATTTCGTGATGGGCATAGTGAGTTCATGGAAGTTTTTATTTTTTGTCACAAGTTATGGAATATGAGACTTTGTAAGGAAAAAAAAATATCATCATTTTCCGCTAACTTGTGACAAAAAATAAAAAGTTCTATGAACTCACTATGCCCATCAGCGAATACCTTAGGGTGTCTACTTTCCGAAATGGGGTCATTTGTGGGGTTTTTCTACTGTCTGGGCATTGTAGAACCTCAGGAAACATGACAGGTGCTCAGAAAGTCAGAGCTGCTTCAAAAAGCGGAAATTCACATTTTTGTACCATAGTTTGTAAACGCTATAGCTTGCTCTCCCATTCTTGTCTAATACAGGCCTCTAACTGTTCAATCGTCTTGGGCCTTCTTTGTTGCACCTTCCTCTTTATGATGCGTCAAATGTTCTCTATAGGTGAAAGATCTGGACTGCAGACTGGCCATTTCAGTACCCGGATCCTTCTCCTACGCAGCCATGATGTTGTGATTGATGCAGAATGTGGTCTGGCATTATCTTGTTGAAAAATGCAGGGTCTTCCCTGAAAGAGATGACGTCTGGATGGGAGCATATGTTGTTCTAGAACCTGAATATATTTTTCTGCATTGATGGTGCCTTTCCAGACATGCAAGCTGCCCATGCCACACGCACTCATGCAACCCCATACCATCAGAGATGCAGGCTTCTGAACTGAGCGTTGATAACAACTTGGGTTGTCCTTGTCCTCTTTGGTCCGGATGACATGGCATCCCAGATTTCCAAAAAGAACTTCGAATCGTGACTCGTCTGACCACAGAACAGTCTTCCATTTTGCCACACTCCATTTTAAATGATCCCTAGCCCAGTGAAAACGCCTGAGCTTGTGGATCTTGCTTAGAAATGGCTTCTTCTTTGCACTGTAGAGTTTCAGCTGGCAACGGCGGATGGCACGGTGGATTGTGTTCACTGACAATGGTTTCTGGAAGTATTCCTGAGCCCATTCTGTGATTTCCTTTACAGTAGCATTCCTGTTTGTGGTGCAGTGTCGTTTAAGGGCCCGGAGATCACGGGCATCCAGTATGGTTTTACGGCCTTGACCCTTACGCACAGAGATTGTTCCAGATTCTCTGAATCTTCGGATGATGTTATGCACAGTTTATGATGATAGATGCAAAGTCTTTGCAATTTTTCGCTGGGTAACACCTTTCTGATATTGCTCCACTATCTTTCTGCGCAACATTGTGGGAATTGGTGATCCTCAACCCATCTTGGCTTCTGAGAGACACTGCCACTCTGAGAAGCTCTTTTTATACCCAATCATGTTGCTAATTGACCTAATTAGTGTTAATTTGTCTTCCAGCTCTTCGTTATGCTCAAATTTACTTTTTCCAGCCTCTTATTGCTACTTGTCCCAACTTTTTTGGGATTTGTTGACACCGTGAAATTTTGAATCAACGTATTTTTCCTTTAAAATGATACATTTACTCGGATTAAACGTTTGATCTGTCATCTACGTTCTATTACAAATAAAATATTGACATTTGCCATCTCCACATCATTGCATTCAGTTTTTATTCACAATTTGTTTAGTGTCCCAACTTTTTTGGAATCCGGTTTGTACTTTTACTTTGTCTGGTGCTGGGATTCTGCACCATGAGATGCAGTCCCAGTGCCCAAAGTGCATTGAGGAGGTGGGTTGTGTATGGGGATGTGATTTATGGAATCAGGGGCTGTGACCGAAAACCACAAAAGTTGGCACGTACTGTATATAATGAGGTGGTTTAGCATGCCTCATGGTTGGTGTGGTGAGCAGTAATAAAGAGCCCAGTAACCTGTGAATGTGTGTTTTTCCAGACTATTTCCTCCCTTTGCCACTGGTTGAGAGAAACAGACTGGGTTGTGTCAAGCTACAACAGCTCTCTTGTTTCCTTGTAACCATGAGTTGCTCAGCGATCCTTTTCAGGACTGTAACCACTAAGCTGTGTGCCATTAAGACCATTAAGCCATCTATCATTCTACTAAAACTTCTTGCCCTATGCCCATCATAGACTGGAACCACCAAGTTGTGTGCCCATTTGTGACTGTAGCTGCCAAGCTAAGAGGCACCATTTTTAACTAATATGCTTGTTGCCAAACTGATGTAAAGTTCTACTGCTTTGACCACTGTTACCTCAATTTCTGTGGCACACAAACAAAACTGACCCCAGGCACTCAACCCCACTGAAAACCAGAACTTCTCAGACTTAGTGGCTCCTCTGACTGCCCCAGTTTTCTTCAAACAACAGTTGCAATCCATGTAAATCTTGTATATTTACCTTGACTTCTATGGTGTGAGACACTTGCTATTCAAATTTTTCAAAAGTCCCGTCATGATAGACAGGTATTCCAAGGCAGGAGACGCTCTTAGATCTACATACCCCTGGTTCTGAGCATCTTATGCCGCAAGCCCCAAAGAAGCAGAGGATGGGAGTGGTAGTGGTTCTAGCTACAATCATTTTTCACAGTGGCAATCCTCATACTGATGCTCCCTAGGGCCAGAGCAGTGATAGGAGGGCACAATCTTTCTTCCCTCGGGTACACCCTGATGTTGGGGCTCTTGTCTGATGGTAGTTTTGGTGTCCTTTGTGTTGTGGGTTTGATGTGGATGCAAGGCAGGAGATGTAGGTGCAGTTTGCCAGCATATGGTGATGGAGTCAGTAACCAGGCCAGCTGTAGAAGATAAACGTCTTTCTTTACTAAAGTGCAGAATGGGAGTTGTAGTATATCCAACAGTATCAAAACACAGTTCCAAACAATTGATAATGCAAGTCTTCCCTAATGTATATAGGCCAGGATTGGGATTGTAGTACTCCTTCCCTTTATCTCTCTATAGTCTCTTTCTACAGAATCTAAGGCTGGCAATATTACTCTTACAATGTTTGCTATAATTCCAAACTGCGGGTTTCAGAATTGAGATACAGTGGGCCAGACCATGTCCAAGTGTGAAGGGTGTCTTAGCAATGTCCTTCTCACTGCAATAAAGTCTCTATCAGCCTAAAAGGGGTTTTCCCATCTCAAACAACAGGGGCATATCGCTAGGATATTCCCCCATCGTCTGATAGGTCTGGGTCCCTACACCGAGAACGGAACACCGAAAGCACAGGTGCCCTACATTCATTTCTATGGGGCCGTCAAAAATATCCAAGCCCTGGGTCGGCTATTTCTGTCGGCCCCATATAAATGAATGGAAGTGGTGAGCGAGCAAGCACTGTGCGCTCCCATTCACTACTATGGGAAGAGCGTTTGGTGGTGGTTTCCCCGGGTCCTCCGGCCACCACCTTCCGTTCTCCGTATAGGTGTGGGTCCCAGAGGTGGGAACCACACCTGTCAGACACTGGGGACATATCCTAGTGATATGCCTCCATTGTCTCAGATGGGAAATCCCCTTTAACCAGCAAATACTTTACTGACTGATTCCATTGCTCAGCCATTCTGATTCTGGACCTTCTAGTTCTTTCCTTTCTCTTTTCCTGGAGTAAAGTACAGATGGTTTTCTCTCTGTGGATATCGTAGAGACAATGTCCCTGATTTCTCATGCCTTCACTCCAGAATTCTGGCTTCAAAATGTCTTAGGCCTCTTTCACACGGGCGTTGCGGGAAAAGGTGCGGGTGCGTTGCGGGAACATGCGTGATTTTTCCGCGCGAGTGCAAAACATTGTAATGCGTTTTGCACACGCGTGAGAAAAATCGGCATGTTTGGTACCCAAACCCGAACTTCTTCACAGAAGTTCGGGCTTGGGATCGGTGTTCTGTAGATTGTATTATTTTCCCTTATAACATGGTTATAAGGGAAAATAATAGCATTCTGAATACAGAATGCATAGTATAATAGCGCTGGAGGGGTTAAAAAAAATATATAATAATTTAACTCACCTTAATCCACTTGCTGGCGCAGCCCGGCTTCTCTTCTTTGCTGTGTACAGGAAAAGGACCTGTGGTGACGTCACTCCGGTCATCACATGGTCCAACCAGTGGCGTAGCTATAGGGGTCGCAGCGGTCGCAATTGCGACTGGGCCCCTAAGTCAGGGGGGCCCACAGGGCCCCCCAGGAGATAATGAGTAAAGCCCTGGCCGGGGTAGTTTACAATACTTGTGCGCCCGCAGGCGGCGCCAGCCCTAACCCCCAGGCGTTCCCATGGTGACGGGGACGCTTGCCTGGGGGTTAGAATATACCATCGGATCTGAGTTTTACGAGCTCAGTGAGATCGTAAAAACTCAAATGGGGGTTAGAATATACAGTTAGAATAAGGGGGTTAGAATATACAGGGCCACGCCGCTCACAGCAGTATATTTATAAACTAATCGGTAACTACTTTAACTTTAATCATTGCTCATTGCTGAGCTCGGATTATTTGGATATCTTACTTTGTCTTAGCTCCGGTAATAGCAGGCAGTGCGGGGGGCGGCGCTCACTCACTGACGTCACGCGCCTGCGCCGCCTAGTGGGAGGAGCAGGCGCGTGACGTCAGTGAGTGAGCGCCGCCCCCCGCACTGCCTGCTATTACCGGAGCTAAGACAAAGTAAGATATCCAAATAATCCAAGTAAAGAGCTCAGCAATGAGCAATGATTAAAGTTAAAGTAGTTACTGATTAGTTTATAAATATACTGCTGTGAGCGTCGGGGAGGGGGATCTGTGGATGGCACTGTAGGGGGATCTGTGGATGGCAGTGCCATCCACAGTTCCCCCTACAGTGCCATCCACAGATCCCCCCTCCCCTAAACAGTGCCATCCACAGATCCCCCCTAAACAGTGCCATCCACAGATCCCCCCTAAACAGTGCCATCCACAGATCCCCCCTCCCCTAAATAGTGCGGCACTGTTTAGGGGAGGGGGGATCTGTGGATGGCACTGTTTAGGGGGGATCTGTGGATGGCACTGTTTAGGGGGGGATCTGTGGATGGCACTGTTTAGAGGGGGATCTGTGAATGGCACTGTTTAGGGGCGAGATCTGTGGATGGCACTGTTTAGGGGAGGGAGATCTGTGGATGGCACTGTTTAGGGGAGGGGCGATCTGTGGATGGCACTGTTTAGGGGAGGGGGGGATCTGTGGATGGCACTGTTTAGGGAGGGGATCTGTGGATGGCACTGTTTAGGGGGGATCTGTGGATGGCACTGTTTAGGGGGGGATCTGTGGATGGCACTGTTTAGGGGGGATCTGTGGATGGCACTGTTTAAGGGGAGATCTGTGGATGGCACTGTTTAGGGGAGGGAGATCTGTGGATGGCACTGTTTAGGGGAGGGGGGATCTGTGGATGGCACTGTTTAGAGGGGGATCTGTGGATGGCACTGTTTAGGGGGGATCTGTGGATGGCACTGTTTAGGGGGGATCTGTGGATGGCCATGTTTAGGCGGCGATCTGTGGATGGCACTGTTTAGAGGGGGATCTGTGAATGGCACTGTTTAGGGGGGAGATCTGTGGATGGCACTGTTTAGGGGAGGGAGATCTGTGGATGGCACTGTTTAGGGGAGGGGCGATCTGTGGATGGCACTGTTTAGGGGAGGGGGGATCTGTGGATGGCACTGTTTAGGGAGGGGATCTGTGGATGGCACTGTTTAGGGGGGATCTGTGGATGGCACTGTTTAGGGGGGGATCTGTGGATGGCACTGTTTAGGGGGGATCTGTGGATGGCACTGTTTAGGGGGAGATCTGTGGATGGCACTGTTTAGGGGAGGGAGATCTGTGGATGGCACTGTTTAGGGGAGGGGGGATCTGTGGATGGCACTGTTTAGAGGGGGATCTGTGGATGGCACTGTTTAGGGGGGATCTGTGGATGGCACTGTTTAGGGGGGATCTGTGGATGGCACTGTTTAGGGGGGGATCTGTGGATGGCACTGTTCAGGGGGGGATCTGTGGATGGCACTGTTTAGGGGGGATCTGTGGATGGCACTGTTTAGGGGGGAGATCTGTGGATGGCACTGTTTAGGGGGGATCTGTGGATGGCACTGTTTAGGGGGGGGGGCATACATTTTTTTGCTATGGGGCCCATGCATTTCTAGCTACGCCCCTGGGTCCAACACATGATCTTTTACCATGGTGATGGATCATGTGATGGACCATGTGATGACGAAGTGACGTCACCACAGGTCCTTTTCTTGTACACAGCAAAGAAGAAGACAGAAGAGAAGCCGGGCTGCGCGAGCAAGTGGATTAAGGTGAGTTAAATTATTATTATTATTTTTTTAACCCCTCCAGCGCTATTGTACTATGCATTCTGTATTTAGAATGCTATTATTTTCCCTTATAACCATGTTATAAGGGAAAATAATAATGATCGGGTCCCCATCCCGATCGTCACCTAGCAACCGTGCGTGAAAATCGCGCTGCATCCGCACATGCTTGCGGATGCTTGCGATTTTCACGCAGCCCCATTCACTTCTATGGGGCCTGCGTTGCGTGAAAAACGCACAAAATAGAGCATGCTGCGATTTTCACGCAACGCACAAGTGATGCGTGAAAATCACTGCTCATGTGAACAGCTCCATAGAAATGAATGGGTCCTGATTCAGTGCGGGTGCAATGCGTTCAATTCACGCATTGCACCCGTGCGGAAAACTCGCCCGTGTGAAAGGGGCTTTAAAATGGGGCTTTTTGAAGTTGCCCAAAAAAATATTCCAACTTTTTGCATTTTTACACCACTTCAGGTTTGAAAATGTGGTGGTAAAGTGGGCGTGGTTAGCTATGTTAACCACCTCAGCCCCCCTAGCTTAAACACCCTTAATGACCAGGCCACTTTTTACACTTCTGCACTACACTACTTTCACCGTTTATTGCTCGGTCATGCAACTTACCACCCAAATGAATTTTACCTCCTTTTCATCTCACTAATTGAGCTTTCATTTGGTGATATTTCATTGCTGCTGACATTTTTACTTTTTTTGTTATTAATCGAAATTTAACGAAATTTTTGCAAAAAAAATGAAATTTTTCACTTTCAGTTGTAAAATTTTTCAAAAAAAACGACATCCATATATAAATTTTTCTGTAAATTTATTGTTCTACATGTCTTTGATAAAAAAAAAATGTTTGGGTAAAAAAAAAATGGTTTGGGTAAAAGTTATAGCGTTTACAAACTATGGTACAAAAATGTAAATTTCCGCTTTTTGAAGCAGCTCTGACTTTCTGAGCACCTGTCATGTTTCCTGAGGTTCTACAATGGCCAGACAGTACAAACCCCCCACAAATGACCCCATTTCGGAAAGTACACACCCTAAGGTATTCGCTGATGGGCATAGTGAGTTCATAGAACTTTTTATTTTTTGTCACAAGTTAGCGGAAAATTATGATTTTTTTTTTCCTTACAAAGTCTCATATTCCACTAACTTGTGACAAAAAATAAAAACTTCCATGAACTCACTATGCCCATCACGGAATACAATGTGTTTTGGGGTGTCATTTTACATATACCCATGCTGGGTGAGAGAAATATCTCGGCAAAAGACAACTTTTCCCATTTTTTTATACAAAGTTGTCTTTTGCCAAGATATTTCTCTCACCCAGCATGGGTATACGTAAAATGACACCCCAAAACACATTGCCCACCTTCTCCTGAGTACGGCGATACCAGATGTGTGACACTTTTTTGCAGCCTAGGTGAGCAAAGAGGCCCACATTCCAAAGAGCACCTTTAGGATTTCACAGGTCATTTTTTACACATTTTGATTTCAAACTATTTACCACACATTAGGGCCCCTAGAATGCCAGGGCAGTATAACCAGTAAGTTAATACATCTAAGGTACTTTTTAGTAGTTAATGATTGTATATAATTAGTTAGATTATAATCAAATATCCACATGACAGGTTCCCTTTAAAAATGTAACAGTTCCTCTTCTTCCTCATTGTGTCCACCAACTTTTAATATCTGCTCTTACTCTAGATTTACTACTGCATATCCTAGCATCTTCCATACTTCCGTATTTGATTCTGTTCAAGCTGTAGTATATACTAATCTTGCAGACTCACTCATCCAGCTTGAGATATTTTCTGTTCTCCTTACAGAAGTTATTCCATCTCGGTCTTTTCATGGCCGAGATGGGAATAACCACATAAGTGCAGGTTAGTGGTGGATGGACTCACGGAAACATCTCAGCAGCTGGCACTCCACTGTTTCCGTAAGGCCTCATGCACACGACCATTGTTGTGTTCCGTTCCGCAAAATGGGGTTCCGTTATCTGCTTCCGTTTTTGTTTCCGTGTGTCTTCCTTTATTTTTGGAGGACCACAAGACAATAAAGGAAGGTAAAAAAAAGTCTAAGACAGGTTTGCCATGCAAATGATAGGAATAAAACGGACGCGGACACGGATGACAATCTTGTGTGCCTCCGCGTTTTTTAGCAGTCCCATTGACTTGAATGGGTCCGCAAACCGTTTTCCACGGACAAGAATAGGACAGGTTATATTTTTTGGACGGACTAGAACAACGGATCACGGACGCGGATGGCAAACGGTGCACTATCCGCATTTTCAACGGCTCCATAGAAATGAATGGGTCCGCATCTGAACCGCTAAAAACGGCGGAATGGACACGGAGACAAACAACGATCGTGTGCATGAGGCCTAACTCATATATCTGGATTCACTCTACCCTTGTATACACTCTTGCCCACCAAATTAGGATCCCTTTCACATAATTTTCTAATTCCTAACATCTCCTAGCTTTTGTTCTCTTCGTCATCTGTTATGTATTATTCCTCCTCATTCGTCCATTCACTCCATGACACCTTCTTAGTTCTTTTTCAGCTTCTGTCTACTTTTTCTCCCAATTCATTCACCTCCTAACATCAATTTTTTGGTTGTCATCATCAACATCAAAATATTACAATTTCTCTTGATTCATCCATTCACCTTCTAATATCTCTCATTCTTTTTTTTTTTGTCATCAACTTTTTGAGGAAGATTTATCAAGACTGGTGCTTTCTGCGCCGATCTTGATATCCCCTGCGCCACCTCAACATACATTAGGCCCATCCTCCAGCAGTCCATGCGCCTAAAATGAAATCTACCACAGCTAAGAGCTGTCATAGCTTTATAACTTCATTTGTGCCAGAAAATTGGTGCAAATTAAGATAAATTTATCTGGGCAGGTGGTTATGCCGCCATCCCGCCCTTGCCACACCCCCTTTAGGAAAAGTGAGGGCAGTGTGAAATACGAAACATGAGACTATCCACATAGTTTGCGACTTTTTAACGCCACCTTTCACAAGGGATATGATAAATATCCCCCTTAATGTCCATTATTCCTCCAGAAGCACTCATTCATCTCCTGACATCTCCTTTTCTTGGTTCTCTTCATCGATTACTAATGCCTTTGATTCCTCCTGATTCACATCTTCACATCCTAACATCTTCCTGATTTGCCCTGACAATTCCTAATGTCCTGCCCTCATGATTCCCTTATTCATCTTATAGCTGATCTTCTGATATTTCCAATACTTCCATATTGACTGCACATTCTCTCTCTAAGGCACACGGGCGAGATTTCCGCGCGGGTTCAATGCGGGAGGTGAACGCATTGCACCCGCACTGAATCTGGACCCATTCATTTCTATGGGGCTGTGCACATGAGCAGTGATTTTCACGCATCACTTATGCGTTGCGTGAAAATCGCAACATGCTCTATATTGTGCGTTTATCACACAACGCAGGCCCCATGGAAATGAATGTGGCTGAGTGAAAATCGCAAGCAAGTGCGGATGCGGTGCGATTTTCACGCATGGTTGCTAAGATGACAGTCTATTATTCACTGTATTATTTTCCCTTATAACATGGTTATAAGGGAAAATAATAGCATTCTTTAATACAAAATGCTTAGTAGGTGGTCAATTGAGGGTTAAAAAATAAAAAATAATTAACTCACCTTCTCCTCTTGATCGCGTAGCTGGCGGTCTCTTCTTACTTCTTTAATCATGAGCTGCCGGCTAAAGGACCTGTGGTGACGTCAGATCACATGGTCCAATCTCAATTGACCTTGTACTATGCATTCTGTATTCAGAATGATATTATTTTCCCTTATAACCATGTTATAAGGGGAAATAATACAATCTACACAACACCTAACCCAAACCTGAACTTCTGTGAAGAAGTTCGGGTCTGGGTACCACAGTCAGTTTTTTATCACGCGCGTGCAAAACGCATTGCACCCGCGCGATAAAAACTGAACAACGGAACGCATTTGCAGTCAAAACTGACTGCAATTGGGTACCTACTTGCGCGGGTTTGCCGCAACGCATCCGGACACGCTCGTGTGAACTCGGCCTAAGGCCTCATGCACACGACCGTTGTTTTATTCAAGGTCCGTTGTTCCGTTTTTCGTGATTTTCTGCGGACCTATTGACTTTCAATGGGTCCGTTGAAAACTCAGCTAATGCACCGTTTGTCATCCGCGTCCGTGATCCGTGGTTCCAGTCCCTCAAAAAAATATAACCTGTCCTATTTTTTTCACGGAAAACGGTTCGCGGACCCATTCAAGTCAATGGGACCGTGAAAAGACGCGGAGGCACACAAGATTGTCATCCGCGTCCGCTTTTTTCCTATCATTTGCCTGGCAAACTTGACTTTTTTTTTTCCTTCATGTCCGGTGATCCTCCAAAAATAAAGAAAGACACACGGAAACAAAAACGGAAACGGATCACGGAACAACAGAACCCCATTTTGCGGAACGGAACACAACGGTCGTGTGCATGAGGCCTAAGGCCTCTTTCACACGAGCGTCACGGATTAGGTCCGGATGCGCTCAGGGTGCGTTCAGTGAAACTCGCACCATTTTCCAAGCAACTTCAGTCAGTTTTGTCTGCGATTGCGTTCAGTTGTTCAGTTTTTTCTGCGCCGGTGCAATGCGTTTTGATGCGTTTTTCACGCGCGTGATAAAAAAACTGAAGGTTTACAAAAAACATCTCTTAGCAACCATCAGTGAAAAACGCATCGCACCCGCACTTGCTTCCGGATAAAATGCGTTTTTACTGAAGCCCCATTCACTATGGGGCCAGAGCTGTGTGAAAAACGCACAATATAGAACATGCTGCGATTTTCACGCAACGCACAAGTGATGCGTGAAAATCACCGCTCACGTACACAGCCCCATTGAAATGAATAGGTCAGGATTCAGTGCGGGTGCAATGCGTTCACCTCACGCATTGCACGGAATACTCGCCCGTGTGAAAGGGGCCTAACTCTTGTTCTTTTTGATTTACTCCATCGACTCCAACACTCTACTATTTCTCTGGGTGCTTCATGACTCCTGACTTCTAATATCTCTTATACTTCCAAATTCACTCAAGCATTTCCTAATATCTCCTCCCCCTGATTCTCTTCCTCATTATCTATTATCTCCTCTAACTCTTAGTGATTAATTCCTCCATTCTGTAATATCACGATTCACTTCAATAACTTCTAGTATATTTTATTTTTCTAATTTATTCCTCCATTTTCTTATCTCCTAGATTCCTGATCCTCTCTATCAACTTGTAATATCCCCCGTTTTTCCAGATTCAGCCCTTTATCTCTGTTTACTCATACTCTTCCGATTACTATATTTTGTCTCCTACTACGCATACGGTATATCAAATAATATGATACAGGTCTAGATCATGGTTTGTCACATGACATACTGTTTTTGATTCTCTCACCTTTATACAGAGTATGGATAGAGGGCTATAATGCAACTCAGTTATAGTTAAAGGGTTTGTCTCATTATGACAACCTTTTTAATATACCCTATTATGGCATATGGACATCATAGAGTAGGTTCTCCAACTTGGCATCATCCTCTATCGACTAGAATGGAGAGCAGTGGCTCTTGCTCTGGAAGTCCTGTTCAAGCCATGTAATGCATGAAGGGTCATTCCTTTGTGTGTGTGTAACAGTACATTTATTCTGAATGGCCACTTTGATTGAAAAAAGCAGCCAACAGCAGCTTCTCTTAGCAAAATCAGGGGTCCTAGGTGCCACACCTATTGCTCCAATATTAAAGAGTGATGAGACAACCCCTTTCTTGGGCCATCACTGTAAAAGTACAGGAAAACCCTTTAAGGGGGAGAAGTAATTTCTTACACACTTGTTTCTCAGATATGGGGTCTATCTACTTTTAATAGTCTACCAAAAAATACTGAACTTTCTTGGGTGCAGAACCAAATGAAATGTACCGTGCACACCTACCTATATCTCTAAATGATGTATACACTAATCAGCCATAACATTCAAACTACTGACAGCAGGGCCGGTTTTAGACAAAGTGTGGCCCTGGGCAAAATTGAAAGTGGGGCCCAACTCCTGAAATATTGGACCAGAAGTCTGACAGAACTTTGTAGGCACGGATAACGGTTGCAACCACAGCAGCTGAGTGCAGAATGCCCCATCATCTCTCTTTAGCCTTTCCACTGTAAGCTGCTGATCCTGCAGCCTCTTTGGGTATGTTCACACAGAGTATTTTCTGTGCTTAAAAAAACCTAATGCAGAATCCGCATCAGTTTTTTTTTTTAGGTGTTTTTTTTCTGACGCATTTTATAATGCAATTTTTAATGCAGTTTCGCTGTGGATTTTCATTCCTGCCTATTTTCAATGGGAATTCTGGACATGGAACCCGCATGAAGAATGGCCAGGGCACTTCTGTTTTTCCATTGTGCAGTTTATAAAACCACAAGCTAAAAAAGGGGCTGTCCCATCTGGGCCCCTGAAGTGAATGGAGAGCACAATGTGCATGCATGGTCATCCTCCATTATGCTATGAGTGTTCTGTAAATAGCTGATCACTGGCAATTCCATAGCAGTGAATGGAGATAATGCTGCACATTAACACTGTTATGGGGGATCTGTGGATGACACTGATATGGGAGATGTGTGGATGACACACTGTTATGGGGGATCTGTGGATGACACTGATATGGGAGATGTGTGGATGACACACTGTTATGGGGGATCTGTGGATGACACGATTTTATGGGAGATCTGTGGATGACACACTGTTATGGGGGATCTGTGGATGACACTGATATGGGAGATGTGTGGATGACACACTGTTATGGGGGATCTGTGGATGACACGCTTTTATGGGAGATCTGTGGATGACACACTGTTATGGAGGATCTGTGGATGGCACACTGTTATGGAGGATCTGTGAATGGCACACTGTTAGGCCTCTTTCACACGTGCGTTGCAGGAAAAAGTGCGGGTGCGTTGCGGTAACATGCACGATTTTTCCGCGCGAGTGCAAAACATTGTAATGCGTTTTGCACGCGCGTGAGAAAAATCGGCATGTTTGGTACCCAAACCCGAACTTCTTCACAGAAGTTCGGGCTTGGGATCGGTGTTCTGTAGATTGTATTATTTTCCCTTATAACATGGTTATAAGGGAAAATAATAGCATTCTGAATACAGAATGCATAGTACAATAGCGCTGGAGGGGTTAAAAAAATAAAAATAATAATTTAACTCACCTTAATCCACTTGATTGCGCAGCCCGGCTTCTCTTTTGTCTTCTTCTTTGCTGTGTGCAGGAAAAGGACCTGTGGTGACGTCACTCCAGTCATCACATGGTCCGTCACATGATCTTTTACCATGGTGAGGGATCATGTGATGACCGGAGTGACGTCACCACAGGTCCTTTTCCTGCACACCTCAAAGAAGAAGACAGAAGAGAAGCCGGGCTGCGCGATCAAGTGGATTAAGGTGAGTTAAATTATTATTATTATTTTTTTAACCCCTCCAGCGCTATTGTACTATGCATTCTGTATTCAGAATGCTATTATTTTCCCTTATAACCATGTTATAAGGGAAAATAATAATGATCGGGTCTCCATCCCGATCGTCTCCTAGCAACCGTGCGTGAAAATCGCACCGCACCCGCACTTGCTTGCGGATGCTTGCGATTTTCACGCAGCCCCATTCACTTCTATGGGGACTGCGTTGCGTGGAAAACGCACAATATAGAGCATGCTGCGATTTTCACGCAACGCACAAGTGATGCGTGAAAATCACTGCTCGTGTGCACAGCCCCATAGAAATGAATGGGTCAGGATTCAGTGGGGGTGCAATGCGTTCACATCACGCATTGTACCCGCGCAGAATACTCGCCCGTGTGAAAGGGGCCTTATGGGAGATCTGTGGATGACACACTGTTATGGAAGATCTGTGGATGACACAATGTTATGGAGGATCTGTGGATGACACAATGTTATGGGAGATCTGTTGATGACACACTGTTATGGGAGATCTGTGGATGACACACTGTTATGGGAGATCTGTGGATGGCACACTGTTATGGGGGATCTGTGGATGACACACTGTTATGGGAGATCTGTGGATGACACACTGTTATGGGAGATCTGTGGATGACACTGTTATGGGGGATCTGTGGATGGCACACTGTTATGGGAGATCTGTGGATGACACACTTTTATGGGAGATCTGTGGATGACACACTTTTATGGGAGATCTGTGGATGACACTGTTATGGGGGATCTGTGGATGGCACACTGTTATGGGGATCTGTGGATGACACACTGTTATGTGGGATCTGTGGATGACACACTGTTATGGAGGATCTGTGGATGACACACTGTTATGGAGGATCTGTGGATGACACACTCTAATGGGGGATCTGTGGATGACAAACTGGTATGGGGGATCTGTGGATGACACACTGTTATGGGGGATTTGTGGATGACACACTGTTATGTGGGATCTGTGGATGACACACTGTTATGGAGGTTCTGTGGATGACACACTGTTATGGGGGATCTGTGGATGACAAACTGGTATGGGGAATCTGTGGATGACACACTGTTATGGGAGATCTGTGGATGACACACTGCTATGGGGGATCTTTGGATGACACTGTTATAGGAGATCTGTGGATAACACACTGTTATGGGGGATCTGTGGATGACACACTGTTATGGGAGACCTGTGGATGACACACTGCTATGGAGGATCTGTGGATGACACACTGTTATGGGGGATCTGTGGATGACACACTGTTATGGGGGATCTGTGGATGACACACTGTTATGGGGGATCTGTGGATGACACACTGTTATGGGGGATCTGTGGATGACACACTG
The DNA here is from genome assembly GCF_905171765.1 of Bufo bufo. Classification (NCBI taxonomy): domain Eukaryota; kingdom Metazoa; phylum Chordata; class Amphibia; order Anura; family Bufonidae; genus Bufo; species Bufo bufo. The sequence goes on from NC_053389.1 coordinate 280,565,621, forward strand.
TTATGGGGGATCTGTAGATGACACATTGTTATGGGGGATTTGTGGATGACACACTGTTTGGGGGATCTTTGGATGACACACTGTTATGGGGGATCTTTGGATGGCACTGTTATGGGAGATCTGTAGATGACACACTGTTAGGCCTCTTTCACACAGGCGAGATTTCCGCGCGGGTGCAATGCGTGAGGTGAACGCACTGCACCCGCATTGAATCCGGACCCATTCATTTCTATGGGGCTGTGCACATGAGCGGTGATTTTCACGCATCACTTGTGCTTTGCGTGAAAATCGCAGCATGCTCTATTTTGTGCGTTTTTCACGCAACGCAGGCCCATAGAAGTGAATGGGGCTGCGTGAAATTTGTAAGCATCCGCAAGCAAGTGCGGATGCGGTGCGATTTTCACGCATGGTTGCTAGGAGATGATCGGGATGGGGACCCGATCATTATTATTTTCCTTTATAACATGGGTATAAGGGAAAATAATAGCATTCTTAATACAGAATGCTTAGTAAAATAGGGCTGGAGGGGTTAAATTAAAAAAAAAAAATAATTTAACTCACCTTAATCCACTTGTTCGCGCAGCCCGGCTTCTCTTCTTTCTTCTTCTTTGCTGTGCAGGAGGAAAGGGACCTGTGGTGACGTCACTGCACTCATCACATGGTCCGTCACATGATCCATCACCATGGTGATGGATCATGTGATGGACCATGTGATGAGTGCAGTGACGTCACCACAGGTCCTTTACCCAGGTCCTGAAGAAAGAAGAAAGAAGAGAAGACGGGCTGCACGAACAAGTGGATTAAGGTGAGTTAAATTATTATAATATTTTTTTAACCCCTCCAGCCCTATTTTACTAAGCATTGGGGGATATATTACTGGTTATGGCTGAGCAGTGCATCTCTTTAAAATGTTCTCTTCTTTTCCATTTCCTTCTCTTTTATTCTCTTGACTGTATTCCCAACAGCACTTATGCTTTATATGCCACTTTTCTATTTTTCTGTGTAGAGGCATAATTAATGTGTCAGTCTCTGGTTCTTTAAATGTATCCATTACCTATTGTCCATGTTTATGCTATAGCAGTTCTATTAGCCGACTTTCATTTTCAATGCCTCCTTAATAAAACATTAAAATGCACCAATTCTTTGAAGACATACTCTACATCTGCTGCCAGCATATAACTTCTTCTCCAGTTCTTCTATTCTCTTATACAATATAAACTGCATCCCATTGTTCTCTCTGAGAAACCCCTCCTTTTTGGTGCAAATTAGATAATGTCATAGCAATTGAATGTCTTGTGCACCTTTACCATCATCTCCATCTTTCCTGTTTGTGTTAATATTAGGATATTATTCTATTTTCTTACATGCCTCTGGCCAGTTCTATACATTCATCAACCCATATGATGTTTTTGAATCTCATTTTTGATATGCATATGAACAAGCATAGACAAGTCTGGACAAGTCCAACGAATGATCCGATATTTTCTCGTTGTAAAACATTAGCTCAATTTATGCAGCGCTTCAGAGTTATTTTTTCCTTTTTTTTGCGCTTAATCACTTGCATTACATATAAAATAACAGGCCTGGTACAATTTAAAAGGTTAATTAAGCCATAATAGTCATTGTATGTTTGTTTACGAATGAAGGACATGGCTTCTGGCAGTCTGAAAGTGCATCAAACCTGCTAAAAATAATTACTAGTTGTTAAACACTAGTACAATATGTTCTTAGGGGAGAGAGATATAATCGAAAGTAGCCTTAAATGGGGTTGTCTGCTTTGGACAACCTCTTTTTCCTAGAATGATTGCCTGATGACCAGCTAATGGATTTTCTTTTGCCCCATGCAAACAGATATAATTTGTCAGGGAACACAGCAACAAGCATTCAGTGTCACTACAGTGCGCCCACAGACCAAATTAAGCATTACACGCTACCTATTTAAATTATTAGGCTGTCTGGTTAATGCATAGATGCGCTGGGTCCTCCAACAGGAGAGGTAGTCTTTGTGCCTGTCCTCTGCTATGGCTAAAAATAAAGGTACTTGGGACCCCCATCAATTCAGAATGTTTTAATAGGATATTTGAATATTGGTTTATAAACCTGATAAACTCTTCAACATTTTTGTGTAAATATTGCGTATATTGCAATCTTGTGAAATGTTCAGTACAATTCACTTGAAGGGATTGTCTCATAAATACAATTCCTTTTTAAAAAGAGGCTAGTGGGGTGACCAGCGGGTCCAACTTTTCTGATCCTTGAACATCAGTTATTATTGCCAAATGAGTGGCTAGCCCAGGGATCATCAACCTTCAGTACTGTGAAACTACAACTCCCAGCATGAAAACATGCTCAGCTTCTAACTCGCACAGAAGTGAAAGAAGTATCCTGAGAGTTGTCGTTTCTGAACATCTGGAAGGCCGGAGGTGGCTAATCCCTGGGCTAGTCCATAAGGAGGAGATCCTAATGGGCTAGCCATTCATTTGACAGTCATGATATGCATATGCCTTTATAGGGTATGGTCTAGTTACAATATATACACCAATTACTGACACCAACTTTCCATACATGGATCTGACCATCATACCAATCATTGGGGGAAATTCACTCAAATTGATGTTTAGGGTAATATAGATCCAAATAAAAATAGTATCTGCATGAAACACCATGAGATGAAATTTTTTTTTAATCATATGGTAAATACTGTATTAGGTAATCCTTACATATTAAACAAATATACATCATCAAGCTTTGCTGTAATCTGCATGGCTGTCGTCAGTGAAGAGATGTCTTCTCCTTATTTTCTACCTGTAGTGGTCACTCAATTTCTATTTCTGTGATCAGCCTGATTCATCCAGCTCCATGGAATCTGTTCAATAGTTCTGTGGAGCCAGTTGATGCACACGGACCCCCTGATGGTAGAGCCCCCTTCCTACTCTCTTTGCACTAGCATCAGTGCGTCAACACAAACTAATGCAGCACCCGCTCCACAGCAACCAATAAGCTGGACACTTTGAAGCCAGTATCTCAGAATAAACTTTGTTTAGCCCCACCAATCAAAGTACCATCCATGATCTACTTAGCAGCCAACATAAGTCAACAATTTGCCAGACCCATGATCTAAATAGTGTTACCCAGCATTGTGACCAGCATTGTGTACAACCAAATGTTTACGACAATCAGGGTGAAGAATAGGACTATAAAATCTTCTCTTATAGATACATGTAATCTAGATTTTTACATAAAGCAAAATATAATATAAGCAACAAAACTAAGGCATAAAATGCATTTTTAATTTATCTTTAATTAATCTTCTCTACAGAAGCACATTTAGCATAAAACATATTCAATAATCAGTAGTTTAAGCAAGGAGTGTTATGTAACTTACAATTTTGTATAAAGACCTGTGCATAATCATTACATGCCGAAGAATGTTCAGATGTATTGTCTTCCACATGTTAGTAACTAGGTAACAGATGTACTCGTACCTAAAAATGCACATCTTTTAATTGCTGTTCAGAGAGTTTAAAACAAATGTTAAGTCCATTACTGCTCGGTCACATTCACCTCTTTGTAAGTGAAAAATTAAATCCATTATCTCCATGCAGTTGTTTTTTTCCCTTGAAATATAAAATACAAATGGGCAACATAACAAGCTGAGGAGCCCTGAATATCCCTAAGACGTAATTATTGTATAATGAATGAATAAATGTTATGGGGACAATGATGTGGCTGGCACTGTTATGTAGGCCAGTTATGTAGCTGGCAATGGCACAATTATGGGGCCACTGACGTGGCAGCCTATATATAGGCACTATGGCCAGTATGCCTGGTAAGGTATTTTGATCAATGCTTGACAAATCTGTCGTCTGGCGATTTGTCACACGATAGATGAATGCAGAACTTCACCTTACAGTGGTGTTGTCCATGACTTAAATATTGATGACCTATTCTCAGGATAAGTCATCAGTATCCGATGAGAGCAGGCAAAGTAAACATTCTAAGGTCAGTATGGAGATCAGGTAGAGGTCAGGTCAGGCTGAGAAGGCTCATATCTAAGAAAACAGTTGGTGCATGGGTAGACAAACGTATATTAGTCCACCTTTGCAGGACACTAGCGGACTAGAACTTATTGCTTAGGCACCCTCCCACAAGGAAAGGTGCTTTAAGTACTGCAGGGTGGCCGGTCTTAAGCTGGGCAAGAGTTAGGTGTGCACTGGTCATTTAAGAGCCAGAGGACGCCTGTGCCCTATGGACAGTAAGAGGCACTGCTGGCAAGAAGCTGGCCATAGCTAGCTAGGAAGAGCAGCGAGGCAGCTCTAGTGGGCAGGCCGCTTAGAAGGAGGGAAGGAAGGCTGCCGGGTCATGACCATCAGAGCACGGGAGACAGGGTGAGCAGAGCAGCAACAGGCATGGTTTGCTGATTTATCTATGTACTTAATGCATCTTCAATTTTATTGCAGTTCAGAACTCGACAACAAAGTGGTAATCCTTCTAAAGCCATGTATCTTTTTACTGTTGGAAACCATTCTCCTTAGTTGAGTGGTAGGACCCCAATGCGTGCTGAGACACCGTGACGTGTCTCAGACGGAGGGGCTCTGATATGTTCCTGACTGGAAGATATTGGCAAAGTTCTCAACTTTTAACATCGGCCTGAGGAATTGGCTAGTATTGTCAGTTGGGTATCATTTTGGTGCATTTTCTGCAGTGATTTGTGTATATATATTTTTTCATCTGCACAATGTATCATTTTGTGTAAGATGTCCTTGTGGTGCATGCGGTCCGCCCCGGCATCCTCCATTGTACGCATTTTTTGCTGGGGATTGCTGTTATCTGTGGACCGCATGGGGCGGAATTGCTCCCCCGGTTATAGACACGCTACAGTGTCTGGGTTTGGAGCATTTTCACCCGTTTAGGCCACTTTTTTCAGTGAGTTTTTGGAAACCATTCTCCTTACCCCAAACATTTCCTGTAAAAATAATCTTCAGTATATCTATTATAAATACCACATCTTCAGTACTTGTCACTTATTTTAACAGTGCTGGACACCTGGACACTGTGGTATTGTACAAGGAGAATCGGAGCACTGACAGCCCACGTGTTATCTAACTAGCATGTGATATATCAAAGAAATGAAGTATCTGTTCCACCTCACTAACTTCCTCTTTGACCTGGATGTTATGAATGTCAATTTCCTTCTTCAAAAGGTTATAAGAGTACCACACAAATGAAATAATTCTTTAGACCATTAATATCACACAGGACCTGGCACAGCAAGATGGGGATTTATTTCTAAGGAGGGTTACAGATTGTGTTTGCATTGTCTGTGGTAAATTAGTAGGTAATGTGAGATTTCAGCTTTTCCAAGAATCCAAGCTTCAGGTTGTTATTATGGAAAGTTTTCATATTAACATTTAAAAGTATAAGACATTCAGTAACAAAATGGATTGGTGCAACTAACTAGAGGAAGTGTCAGAAGGCCCAAACAGAAACGTGAAATTCTAGAGAATACGTAGTGAGGTGGAAAGGCCATAGTTCTAAAGTTTATTATATGCCACATAAGTAAACTGAAGGTTTTGTTATTTAAGATGTTGTCCGATGTTTAATGGGAACCTGTCAGATGTTAGAGAGCAAAAAGAGCTGAATATGAAAAATTTTTGTGACAAAATTGAACTTACTACTTTTCAGTGTCATCCGCATTCACTTCAACACACTTAGGCTACTTTCACACAAACACTTCCATTACTGATAATACAACCATCTGCATCCGTTATGAATGGATCCAGTTGTATTATCTTTAACATAGCAATGACGGATCCGTCATGAACACCATTGAAAGTCAATAGGGAACGGATCTGTTTTCTATTGTGTCCGTTTTGCTCCGCACCCCATGACGGAAAGAAAACCGCAGTTTGCTGCGGTTTGCTCTCCGGTACAGGAAGGCAACCAAACGGAACGGAATGCATTCCGTTCTGTTCAGTTCCATCTTTCTCCTGTATGCAGATCCTTCGCCTCCAGTGATTGGATGCCCTCAGAATAGGAGACTTCTTGCTGCTGCAGGAACCCTGTTACCAGGGCCGTCTTTAACAAGGGGCAAAAGGGGCAGCTGCCCCGGGCCCAGTTGCTCCTGGGGGGCTCAAGGCAGCTGCCTCTTGAGCCCTGCTGGCCACTGCCCCGAGTATCAGGCTATCAGCTACACAGGGGGGTGCTGCCATGCCTGCCTGCCGGTACTCCAGGCAGCGTACTGTGAAAGCTGTGATTTTCTAGGACCTTAGATGACATCATCACCATGTGACCAGTAACCTAGCAATATTACTGGTCACATGGCTATGAGGTCATCACAGGTCCTGTCTACCAGGAGTGTTACTGCAGGAGAAGTTTCCCATTGTTGTGGAGCTTTTTTTGAGAAGATTACATCAGGAAAAGGTGACAGGGGCTGTAATGCTAATATACTGTAAGCCAGGGATGGACTGGGACAATAAAGTGGCCCTGGACTTCAGCCAGACCGGCCCACTTTATTTTTCCCAAACACACTCAAAAAAAAACATAAGTAAAAACATTCCACTGTAAGTATAAACAGGTTTTTTATTTTTACTCTTAATTTAGAAAAAAAAATCCCCCTCCATAATGGTGCCATCCACAGATCCCCCCCATAAGTGTCATCCACAGACCCCCCCCCCCATAAGTGTCATCCACAGACCCCCCCCATAACAGTGCCATCCACGGATCCCCCTCCCTATAACAGTGCCGTCATCCATAGATCCCCCTCCCCGCCACTCACAGTAGTATACATTAATAAATCGGTATCCTGCAGGCTGCAGACAGTAACTTTAATTTTAACACAGCGCTCATCTCTTTACTACCTTACATTCAGCTCCCTCCAGCCTCCAGTAACAAGTGCGGGCGGCAGCGCTCACTCACTGACGTCACGCGCCTGCGCCGCCTAGTGGGAGGAGCAGGCGTGTGACGTCAGTGAGTGAGCGCCGCCCCCACACTGCCTGCTGTTACTGGAGCTGAGTCAGTGTAAGATAGTAAAGAGATGAGCGCTGATTTTAAAGTTAACACACTGACAGCAAAAAAATTAAAATGGCTCGGGACCGGCCGGGCCCCCCCGGGGTCCGGGCCCCTTACTGGGGTATCGGCTTTACCCCCCTGATGGCGGCCCTGGCCGGCCCATAATTCGATCGGCCCACCGGGATTCTCCAGGTACTCCCGATGGCCAGTCCATCGCTGCTGTAAGCTACTGTATAGTGGGGTGCTATACTGCTCTACTGTATACTATGGGAGTGCTGTATACTGTATATTGTGGGGTGTCTTATACTGTGGGGGCTGTATATTTTGGGGTGCTGTATACTGTGGGGTACTGTATACTGTGAGGTGCGGTATTCTGTATAGTTTGGGGTGTTGTATACCGTGAGGTGCTGTATACTGTGGGGGGCTGTATACTGTATACTGTGGGTGCTGTATATTGTGGAGTGCTATACTGCTGTACTGTATAGTGTGGGGTGCTATATAGTGTGGGGTGCTGTATAGTTTGGGGTGCTGTATACTGTGGGTGCTGTATATTGTGGGGTGCTATACTGCTGTACTGTATAGTGTGGGGGGCTGTATAGTGTGGGGTGATGTATAGTGTATAGTTTGGGGTGCTGTATACGGCGAGGTGCTGTATATTGTGGGGTGCTATACTGCTCTACTGTATACTGTGAGGTGTTGTATACTGTATAGTGTGGGGTGCTATACTGCATAGTGTGGGGTGCTGTATACTATAGGGTGCTACACTGCATACTGTGGGTTGCTGTATACTATAGGGTGCTATACTGCATACTCTGGGGTGCACTGTAACGCTAGGGTGAACCAAGCTCACTTCCAGCCTTAGCCCAGCTGCCCAGAGCACTGATCCTGAGCCGCTGGAGTCTTCAGAACTGGAAGTATTTATATCACTGTACTCTACCAGGTGTGTGGATTTTTTTGGTGTGTGTGTTGTGGTGGAGGCCGTGATTGCATGCTAGGGTGTGGGAAGGCGGGATCCAGGGGGCCCAAGTAAATTTTTGCCCAGGGTCCAATCAATATTAAAGACGGCCCTGCCTGTTACCGCCTCTTTGACTGCATTATCATCAGGAAATCATTGCCCGCACAGAAACTTCAGGTTCCGAAAGAGAAAGTAATAACTGGCCAGGACTCGACTGTAGGGTGGATGGTTAAAGGGGTTATCCCATGAATAATGTAAAAAATGAAATTCAGATATCATAGAGTACATGATACCTTCTTTCTAACCAGTGGTGTGCCCAGGGTGTCTGGCACCCGGGGCGGGTCATTTCTCTGGCACCCCCTCCCCCAATACTTGACCACATACCTCTTACATCCAGGGATATCTCCTGTCATGTAGACCATCTCTTTCCTCTTCTCCTCCGTTAGACCGCCATGAGAAATTCTTTCAGCCGCATCTCGTCTCTACAGAGTTTGTAACACAGACACGTTAGAGTTCTCAATTTTTCCATCATCCTCCCCATCCTGGTGTCCCCGCAGTGTCATCCTGCTGTCACCCCCAATACTGTGCCTGTTGTGCCCCCCAATGCCCCAGGTACTATACTGCTGAAAAAATAGTGACCCTAATAGACATAATTGGGGTCATTTATCAAACTGGTTTAAAGTAGAACTGGATTTCCAAAAGAGCTGTCAAATATGAAAGGTGGAATCTGATTGGTTGCTATGGGCAACTAAGCCAGTTCTACAGTTTGATAAATTACCCCAAATGCCCCTATAGTGTCTACAGCAGCTATAATGTCCCCTAGAGTTCCCCCAGTAATAACACCTTATATTGTGCTCCAGGTAATAATCCCTGTATAGTGTCCTCAGAAATAATAGAATGGCCCCTACAGTGCCTCCTTAATAGCAAGGCCCCCATGCTGCCCCCCACACAGTAATTTCCCCCATACTGCCCCCCACACAGTGGTGTCCTCCACAGAGTAATTTCCCCCACACTGCTCCGACACAGTAGTGTCCCCCACGCTGCCCCCCACACAGTAGTGTCTCCCACGCTGCCCCCCACACAGTAGTGTCCCCCATGTTGCCCCCCCCCACGCTGCCCCCCCCCACGCTGCCCCCCACACAGTAGTGTCCCCCACGCTGCCCCCACACAGTAGTGTCCCCCACGCTTCCCTCCACACAGTAGTGTCCCCCACACAGTAATTTCTCCCACACAGTAGTCCCCCACACAGTAGTGTCCCCCACACAGTAATTTCCCCCACACTTCCCCCCACACAGTAGTCCCCCCACACTGCCCCCCACACAGTAGTGTGCCCCCACGCTGCCCGCCACACAGTAGTGTCCCCCACGCTGCCCCCCACACAGTAGTGTCCCCCACACTGCCCCCCACACAGTAGTGTCCCCCACACTGCCCCCCACACAGTAGTGTCCCCCCACGCTGCCCCCCACACAGTATTGTCCCCCACACAGTAATTTCCCCCACACAGTAGTGTCCCCCCACACAGTAGTGTCCCCTACGCTGCCCCCACACAGTAGTGTCCCCCACGCTGCCCCCACACAGTAGTGTCCCCCACGCTGCCCCCACACAGTAGTGTCCCCCACGCTGCCCCCACACAGTAGTGTCCCCCACACAGTAGTGTCCCCCCACGCTCCCCCCACACAGTAGTGTCCCCCACGCTGCCCCCCACACAGTAGTGTCCCCCACACAGTAGTGTCCCCCCACGCTCCCCCCACACAGTAGTGTCCCCCACGCTGCCCCCCACACAGTAGTGTCCCCCACGCTGCCCCCCACACAGTAGTGTCCCCCACGCTGCCCCCCACACAGTAGTGTCCCCCACGCTGCCCCCCACACAGTAGTGTCCCCCACGCTGCCCCCCACACAGTAGTGAGCCCCACGCTGCCCCCCACAGAGTAGTGCCCCCCAAGCTGCCCCCCACACAGTAGTGTCCCCCACGTTGCCATTCCTCCCATAATAAATTGCCCCCCCACTGTGTCACACAGTATCCCACTATATTCCCCCCACGTCCTCCTGTGTGCACCCCCCTCATGTCCCCCAAAGTTGCCACATTATAAAATAAAAGTTTGTCCCCACATGTCCTCTGTCTTCTGTCCACCCTGGCCCCCTCATGTCCCCCAAAGTTGCCACATAAAAGAAAAAAGAAAGAAAGAAACCCTAAAATCAAAATACTTACCTGCACTTGCTTGCAGAGTCCCGGCACTGTGCTGCTGAGTCCCGGCACAGGGGCGTGCGATGATGTCATCACGCGCGCCTGTGCCCGGATTTCACTACCACATAGGCTTCAGGCCTACCTGAAGCCTATTGTGGTGATTGGCGGCGGGGCAGGGAACTATGCTCTCCGCTCCCTGCCCTGCCACAGTATGTGGGACTGGGTCACGGGTGTCAGCGCTTCAGCAATGAGCGCTTCCATCTGTATTGATGAAAGCGCTCATTGCTTCTGGGCCTGCTGGCACCCCCATCAGAGCCGGCACCCGGGGCTAACAAAGCTAGAACCAGCCCTGTACCTCACATGGATCCAGAGATCTCCACATTCATTGTTCTGCTAGATTTATATCAAGCTGACAGCTCAGGGTGTGTGTCTTTTCTTCTGTAGCTAAAGAGGTGTGTTCATGCTCTCCCTATAACAGTGTCACGGTGGGGAGTGGGGAAAACTCCCCACCGTACAATGAGGAGGCAACTAGGAAGCAACAAGGCCAAGAGGAGGAATAAGGGAGCAGGTCACCTCCTACAGCGTCCCTAATTCTGGCCCTGACTCCTAACTGTATGAGCCAACCCAGATGGTAGGAGGGCTCACACTCCGGAACCTCGGGGCCCTAGTAACCCTCAGGAAATCCCTGGACTAGGAGCAAGGTAAAGAGACGACCTGTTCATCCCAGTCATGGAGGAACAGGAGTATCTATCTGAGACCAGGCTGCAGGGAGAGGGGAACACATACAGCATATGGAGTTGGCAGGTAAGCAAAACCCATAACACACTTACCTGCCACAGTCACACTGACTGGAACCAGTGCACAAGTGCTGCTGTCCACACCAACATTAAAGGACACAGCACAAACCACAACCACACAGGAACCCATGACACCCATAGCTGCAATAGACGTGAGACAGGGGAATGTCTAGCAAACATGCTGGGCACCAAACATCACCAGCCATGTAACACAACACAAGACATATAACACCCTGAACATAAACCACGCAAACCAAAAGATAAGAAGGGAAAGAGACACCATAATAACAACAATAACTACAAGGGTGGCCCTCACTGGACAGATGGTAAAAGCCAGGAACAGTGAACCACCAGCATACACCAAGGCTGGAGGAACCCTCAGCTTCAGGCATCCAGCAGAGGCTAAATAGCCCAAGCAGCCACACCCACACACACAAACATAAACCCAGTGTTCACAAAACACTAGAAAGGGAGTTAACCCCATCCAACACCAGACAGAGGAAGGAAGCCACTTAAAGGGGAAGTGCACACACAAGCATACCAAACCACACGTTACCACCGGCAACAGTATGCGTGACAACCAAGTCACAGCAATCAGCCAGAAGGCCGAGACACTGCTGCCGCATGCTCTCTCAGCAACGGGTTGCCGCGGGCAACCACAAGTGTAGCAACAGTGCCACAGCGCAAAGCAAAGGCCGTGACACACAGCTCAGAAGGCAGTTGAAGGATGAAACTGAGCATGTGCAGCCTTCTCAGTGATCTGGAGAAAGAAATAAGAAACAGAACAAACAGCAGATGGCGCTGTACAGATACATTTTATTGAATAACTCATTGGTTATACAAAAGTTTTAGTTACATTCAATTACAAAAGCATTCATATTCAGGTGCTGGTTTTAAAATTGTTGAATATTTTTCGTGGGGCAACTCCTTTACGCTCCATATAGCCGTATTTCCTGATAGCAGCTTGTGATTTGTGAGACTTGTGACCTGATGCATTGGCATGAAGCATCAACACACCTACTGTCAACTTCCCACATCATTTCCCTTTGTTTGCCTCACATAGTGCCTTTATTGTTGAAGCATAGGTGTCTTCAGTAATTGTCTTGTGAGGCATGAATTCTAGTAATAAAACACTGTCTGTTTCCCAAAAAACTGTTGCCATGATCTCTCCAGCTGACTGGAGTAGGTGACCCCTTGTGCTTCCATTGCGTGGATTCTTGTTTGGTCCCAGGATCATGGTGGTGGACCCATGTTTCATCACCCTAAATTCCCTTGACTAAATTGCTGGCAACAATTTTTTTGCTCAGGTGTCAACATTTGTGGCCCCTACTGGGAACGGACCTTTGACATTATGAAAACATCATGAATAGTACTGGAAATGTAACGCGCTGCCCCCCAGGGCCGATCGTATCTCAGGTTTATCAGAATGCCGAGTGGTGTGGTGCTGCCTCAATAGATTTCTGTGTGTGTTATGGTGCTCCTACCTGGATACCGTCGCTCCCCAGGGTTAGGCTTCGAAGCAATAAAGTGGAGAGTAATGGTGGAAGTGGAGAAATAGTTGAGTCCAGTCAATACTAAATTTTAACAGCTTTACTTGAATCAACTTGTATCTCAGGTTTATCAGAATGCCGAGTGGTGTGGTGAGGCCTCAATAGATTTCTGTGTGTGTTATGGTGCTCCTACCTGGATACCGTCGCTCCCCAGAGTTAGGCTCCGAAGCAATAAAGTGGAGAGTAATGGTGGAAGTGGAGAAATAGTCGAGTCCAGTCAATACTAAAGTTCAACAGCTTTACTTGAATCAACTTGTATCCATACAAGAATTGTTTCTCTTTGTTCCAGCAGGTTTTGGCATAAACTGGCAGGCAAACATATATTCTGCTTTATATCTCTGCTGTGCTAAACTCAGCTTTAGTCTGGTCGCTGGATTTTAGGGCTGTTCTGATACCTTTGGAGTTGTGGTGCCTTTTGGCTGTTGACCTCCTTGCAACACTCTGTCGATTAATCTGTAAGGAGTGTGTCACACTCTAGTGTAGGAGGGAAACTCCACACCGAACATATGAGGGAAAGGGGAAAGGAAATAAGGCCTGAAAATGAGGGAAGGAAGATGGACATCTCCTAGTGAAAACCCTAATCAAAGCCCTGACTGACTACCAGTATGAACAGACCCAGTGGCGTAACTAGAGTGTTATGGGCCCCAGTGCAAACTTTGTATCGGGGCCCCCCTACCCCCCGATTTTTATAAAGAAGCGGCAGATTTTCTTACTAATGGCTTTCCCGTGTGGCTAGTCCGCTGCGTGAATGAGGGCCAAGCCCCATTCCGGACAGCAGAGACACGGAGCAGTAATACGATTGATAATGCTCCGTGGCTCTCTGTGACCTTTTTACTAAAAAATCACAGGGAGATAAAGTGGTCACCGTGATTTTGTAGCAAAACGATCATAGAGAGGCATGGAGCATTATCAATCATGTTACTGCTCGGTGTCTCTGCTGTCCGGAGCGGGGCTTGGCTCTCTTTCACACAGCAGATTAGCCACACGGGATCCGCTCGTGTGAAAGAGCCCAATGCAAGGCTACACTCACCCAATCCTAATAAAATCTGGTCCTACCTCATCCAGGGTGTCGCTGGCGTCGGTGTGATGTCCGCTGGATCCAGAACAAGGTCCCTGTGGTGATAGAAAAAAAAAGAATAATCACATAAGGAAGGGATGGTGACTACCCCTGTGAAACTACCAGCTGGGGGCGCTCTGCTGGCCTGGTAGACTGAGCTATGCCAATGTATAGCAGGGTAATTTAGGACATTTCCCCTAAGTGCTACCACACAGTACTAATGTCCACATTGTGGCCCCTCACAGTAGTAATGCCCATCTTGTGGCCTTTCACAGTAATTAAGCCCACCTTGTGGTCCCTTCACAAAAGTTATGTCCTTCTTGTGGCCCCTCACAGCAGTTATGCCCACCTTTGTTCCTGTCACAGTAGTTATGCCCAGATATGTGCCCCTCACAGTAGTTATGCCAAATATGTGCCCCCTAACAGTAGTTATGCCAAATATATGCCCCCTCACGGTATTTATGCCAGATATGTGCCCCTCACAGTGGATATGCCCAGATATGTGCCCCTCACAGTGGATATGCCCAGATATGTGCCCGCTCACAGTGGTTATGCCCAGATATGTGCCCACTCACAGTAGTTATGCCCAGATATGTGCCCCTCACAGTGGATATGGCCAGATATGTTCCCCCTCACAGTAGTTATGCCAGACTATGTGCCCCTCACAGTAGTTATGACCAGATATGTGCCCCCTACAGTGGTTATGCCATATTATGTGCCCCTCACATTAAATATGCCCACATATGTGCCCCTCACAGTGGTTATGCCAGATTATGTGCCCCCCTCACAGTAGTTATGCCTTTATATGTGCCATCTCATAGTTATGCCTTTATATGTGCCCCCCTCACAGTAGTTATGCCAGATATGTGCCCCCCTACAGTGGTTATGCCAGATTATGTGCCCCTCACATTAGATATGCCCACATATGTGCCCCTCACAGTGGTTATGCCAGATTATGTGCCCCCCTCACAGTAGTTATGGCAGATTAGGTGCCCCCTCAGTAGAGATGCCCACTTTTGTGCCCCCTCACTCTAGTTGTGCCCATCAACCCCCCCCTTCCCCTTTGCCCCCAGTCTGCAGTGTTAGGAAAATAAAAAAAAAACACATACTTACCCTCTTCCCTGATGTTGCGCTGCCACACTGACATCGCACTGCTGGCTGTACTAAAGGCAGTTTCCCGGGCCTTCAGAGCTCCTCCCACAGCCAGCAGCCCGATGTGCGGCCAGCAGAGGGAGCGCTAGAGCTCCTGCTTCACTGATGATCTGGAGACAGCCCGGCAGTGACAAGAACTGCCGGGCCGAGTGTATGTGAGTGAGTGCGCGCGTCCTCCCTCTTCCTCCCACCCCCTCTGCGCAAACCTCCCCCACCTTGCCTCATATTAAACATGTAATGGAGCGCCCTGACGGGGCCCGGCATTGTCACTGTACTTCATGCCGGGCCCCTTCACAGCGCTTCATTACATGTTAGTACAGCGGGCCCCCTCCCCCCGCCGGGCCCGGTCGCAGTCGCACTCCCTGCGACCGCGATCGTTACGCCCCTGAACAGACCCCAGAGGTAGGTGAGTTCATACACAGGAATACCTAAAGTTCTATCTAACCCTGAAGGACCCTGGTACTAATGACAGGAATGAGACATCCTGTTCTTCCAAAAGGAAGGATGAAAATGCAACACACAGAAAAGCCAAAATACAAAGGGAAAGGTAACACTTAACTTCCAAGAAGCTATGGCGGCACCAGGAACTCAGCCGAGATCCAAACACCAGCTATCCACAGGTTCAACTGAAGCTATAAACCGCACAGCATTGTGGGAGAAACAACTATAAATAGAGAAAGTTAAATGACCACAATAGCAACACCTGGAAGTTAAGGGTGTGGCCAGTACCAGAAGCAATACAGACGCCTATTGATCCAAAAGGTAAACATGTCAAATCAAACCACGTGTTGCCAGTCTCAAAGATCTCCTGCCACTTACTGTCGCGGGAACGTCCATATGTCTCGGTACATCCGTGTCAGAGTCAGGGTGATTCTCATCTCCTTCCAACTCTAGACTAGACTAAGACTCAGGCTGACTGAAAACTTCCAGCAGCCTGTCCCTTGGTAGGAAACGGGACTGGCTTACTTCTGCTCAAAAGGATGAAAATGGAATGGTATGTTCCATTCTATCTAAAGATCTCTCTGCCATATACACTGCCACCTGCTGGTGAACCAGGCATATAACATGTAATACAACAAATAACAATTACATAGCAGAACATTTAAGCAGAGTGTAAGAGGACCAGTAATAAACACACAGATGACATTATAGTTAGCCCATTAGAGACAGTAGCAGGGTGTATAAATGGTAATACCACTCTAGAGTATTAAAGAAACTGTACCAACTGCAATTCCTA
Organism: Bufo bufo; assembly: GCF_905171765.1. Lineage (NCBI taxonomy): Eukaryota > Metazoa > Chordata > Amphibia > Anura > Bufonidae > Bufo > Bufo bufo. The sequence goes on from NC_053389.1 coordinate 280,581,565, forward strand.
ATTAATGAGCAATAATACAGACTTTGACCTGACAATCATCCAAAATCATGGCTTCCACTTTACGGCATATTTCTTCTAAAGATACTCCGACTGGTCGCCCTGAATGGGGGTCATCTTCAATTGATTCTCTACCCCATTTAAACTGCTTTGTCCTAAACTGTACTTGGTAGTAGAAAGGTGCATCATCACCATATACAGCAATCATCCTTTCATTGATTTCTTTAGGCTTCTTTTCTTCCTTTGTAAGGAATTTAATCATAAAACAAAGCTCCAAATCCCTCACTTTCTTTGCAGATCTGCACTGTACTGAACTTGGATTCCTGTCACTTAGGGCTAATGCATACAAACGTATTTTTTTTCTGTGTCCATTCAATTATTTTTGTGGCCCGTATGCGGAACCATTTACTTCAATGGGGCCGCAAAAAATGGAAATTACTCTGTGTGCATTCCGTGTCCGTATGTCCGCATGTCAGTTCCGCAAAAAAATAAAACATGTCCTATTATTGTCCACATTATAGACAAAGATAGGACTGTTCTATTATGGGACAGCCATTCCATTTCGCAAAATGCGGAATGCACACGGCTGGTATTTGTGTTTTGTTGAGCTGCGATTTACGTACCGCAAAACAACAACGGTCGAGTTCATGAGCCCTTACCGTGCTTTCATCAGACTGAACTGCTACTGTGTGTTGCTTGTCCAGATATGTCAAGAAAAAAACAATATGGATAAATAGAAATGACAATAAATTACAAAAAGAAAGCATTTAAATCACTAAAACAGGAGGGTAGCGAGGAAGCATTGAAAAACTATAAGGAAAAAAGTAGAATATGTATAAGACAAATAAAAGCAGCCAAACTAGAGACTGAGAGAGATTAATTGACAAAGAGTATAAATCTGAAGGTGTCGACCCTTTACAGAGTAATGAGGGGGGAGTTGCAGAGAGCGATGAGAAGAAATCAAAGTTATTAAATATTTTATTCTCCACTGTATTCACTAAAGAAAATAAACTGTCAGATAAAATGCAGAAAGTAAGAGTAAATTCCCAATTAAAAGTGCCCTGTCTGACTCAGGAAGAAGTACAGCGGCGTCTTAAAAAAATTAAAATAGACAAATCGCCGGTACCAGATGGCACAAACTCCCGTATCCTAAGAGAATTAAGTAATGTCATAGCCAGACCCTTATTTCTGATATTTAAGGACTATAATAACAGGGAGTGTTCCACAGGATTGACGCATAGCAAATGCTGTGCTAATATTCAAAAAGGGTTCAAAATCAGAGCCGCGAAACAGTAGGCTGGTAAATTTAACATCTTTTGTGGGTAAATTGTTCATTGTTCGAAGGTTTTCTAAGAGATTCAATCTTGGAGTACCTCAATGAAAATAAGCAAATAACGAGGGATTGGTCATGTCAAACTAATTTAATCAGTTTCTATGAGGAGGTAAGTTCTAGACTTGACAGCGGCAAATCAATGGATGTCGTATATCTGGACTTCTCCAAAGCATTTGACACTGTACCACATAAAAGGTTAGTATATAAAATGAGAATGCTTGGACTGGGAGAAAATGTCTGTATGTGTGTAAGTAACTGGCTCAGTGATAGAAAACAGAGGGTGGTTATTAATGGTACACTCTCAGATTCGGTCACTGTAGAAGGCTTGCACAGTAAAATATAAATTTTTGCAGATGACACTAAACTGTGTAAAGTAATTAACATGGAAGAGGACAGTATACTGCTACAGATGAATCTGGATAGATTGGAGGCTTGGGCAGAGAAGTGGCAGATGAGGTTTAACACTGATAAATGTAAGATTATGCACATGGGAAAGAATAATGCAAGTCACCAGTACATACAGCACTAAATGGTAAAACACTGGGTAACACTGACATGGAAAAGGATCTAGGAATTCTAGTGAACAGCAAACTAAGCTGTAGAAACCAGTGTCAGGCAGCTGCTGCCAAGGCCAATAAGATAATGGGTTGCATCAAAAGGGGTGTAGATGCCCGCGATGAGACCATAGTCCTGCCACTTTACAAATCACTAGTCAGACCACACATGGAGTACTGTGTACAGTTCTGGGCTCCTGTGAACAAGGCAGACATAGCAGAGCTGGAGAGGGTTCAGAGAAGTGCAACTAAAGTAAGAACTGGAATGGGTGGACTACAGTACCCTGAAAGATTATCAAAATTAGGGTTATTCATCTAATAACTATGTATAAAGATATCAGAGGTCATTACAGAGATCTCCCACATCATCTATTTATCCCAGGACTGTAACTGTGACGAGGGGACATCCTCTGCGTCTGGAGGAAAAAAGGTTTCTACAGAAACACAGAAGAGGATTCTTTACGGTAAGAGCAGTGAGACTATGGAAGTCTCTGCCTGAGGAGGTGGTGATGGTGAGTTCACTAAGGCTACTTTCACACTGGCGTTTTGAATTCCGTTTGTGAGATCCGTTTCAGGGATCTCACAAACGGTTCAAAACGGATCAGTTCAGCCCCAATGCATTCAATTTCTGAATGGATAAGGATCCGCTCAGAATGCATCAGTTTTGGCTTTGTTCCACCTCCATTCCGCTTGCAGCGTTTTGGTGTCGGTCTGGCGATGCGGAGCCAAACGGATCCGTCCTGACTTACAATGTAAGTCAATGGGGAAGGATCCGTTTTCACTGACACATTATGGTGCAATTGAAAACAGATTTTTGACTTAGACTTTTAAAAAAAAGAATAATGCAAACGGATCCGTTCTGAACGGATACAAGCAGATACGTCTGTGCAGATACCAGACGGATCCGCACCTAACACAGACGTCCATATGTGTTTTACGGATCCACGGATCCGCGGATCCCCAAAACACATACGGATGTCTAAATGGAGCCTTACAGGGGGGTGATCACCCCATATAGACTCCCTAAGGCTCCATTCAGACGTCCGTATGTGTTTTGCGGATCCACGGATCCGCACAACACGGACACCGCGGATCCGCAAAGCACGGACACCGGCACATTGCCAGAACTATATAGAAAATGCCTTTTCTTGTCGGCAATTGCGGACAAGAATAGGACATGTTCTATAGGCTCTACAAAAAACGCAGTGTTCGCCCGATCAGGCCTGATCTTGTGCGCACACTTGTGTTCAGTCCGCCCCACCGCAGTGACAGATTTTTTCTGATCACTGCAAAAACACCGTAAAATCGCTGCGGCGCTATAAAGATCACTTTTGAGAGGCATGGCGAGTTCATAGAAGATTTTTTTTTTTTTTGGCACAAGTTAGCGGAAATTGTTTTTTTTTTTCTTTTCTTACAAAGTCTCCTATTCCACTAACTTGTGACAAATAATAAAATCTCACATGAACTCACCATACCCCTCACGGAATCCAAATGCGTAAAATTTTTTAGACATTTATATTCCAGACTTCTTCTCACGCTTTAGGGCCAGGGCAGTATAAATACCCCTAAAATGCTAGGGCAGTATAAATACCCCACATGGGATCCCATTTTGGAAAGAAGACACCCCAAGGTATTTCGTGAGGGGCATGGCGAGTTCATGTAAAATTTTATTTTTTGTCACAAGTTAGTGGAATATCAGACTTTGTAAGAGAAAAAAAAATAAAATAAATCATTTTCTGCTAACTTGTGCCATAAAAAAAATATTCTAGGAACTCGCCATGCCCCTCACGGAATACCTTGGGGTGTCTTATTTCCAAAATGGTGTCACTTGTGGGGTATTTATACTGCCCTGGCATTTTAGGGGACCTAAAGCGTGAGAAGTAGTTTGGAATATAAATGCGTAAAAAATGCCCTGTGAAATCGTAAAGATTCTCATTGGAATTTGGCTGCAAAAAAGTGTCACACATGTGGTATCGCCGTACTCAGGAGAAGTAGGGCAATGTGTTTTGGGATGTATTTTTACATATACCTATGCTGGGTGAGAGAAATATCTCTCTGAAATGACAACTTTGTATAAAAAAAATGGGAAAAGTTGACTTTTAGAGAGATATTTCTCTCACCCGGCATGGGTATATGTAAAAAAACACCCCAAAACACATTGCCCTACTTCTCCACAGTGCCCGCCCCTTTAAGCTTTTTGGGAATATCTCAGTAACGGTACGTCCTAGAGAGCTGAGACCTGGTCTAAAACCTTCCCGGACACCTGATGTACCTGTGTGCCAAATTTGGTGAAGATCGGTCCAGTCGTTTGGTCGTGCATAAAGAACAGACAGACAGAAACTCATTTTTATATATATACGAGATGTTACTATGTCTCATCCTGCACAGACAAACTCAGCTCTGTAACACTGACAGAACATGCTGGGGTTGAAAACTTGTTGAACATCCCTTGTATAACTTGTAATTTATTGTTTGAAATCCCTGATCTTTCTGTGTTTATAAGTCCAGTGGACAGTCCCTTTCAGTGACTCCTAAGCATAGAAAGAGCTGGGATTTCAATCAATAAATCTGAGTTTATCTAGTATCTCTTCCCACAAAAATATATATCAACCTGCTTAGCTCCTCCTGATTTATAACATAATGCAGGTAGATTGGGTAGCATTTTCATAGTTCATAGTTCCCTTTAAATAAAGAACATGAATATTTAAGAAAACTTGCTTGAAAGTAGAAGAGTTATGATTATGACAATTTTAACGTCGGAGGAGACAAAATATATGTGAGAGAAATGCCCTATGGGGGGATGTTTTATCACAGTGTTTCATGTCCTTTGCCGTTTTGAACTAATTTGTTGTTCTCTACCACGGTCCTCCCTGTAGCTTAAAACATTAGATTCATACTAGAGGACCTCATACCATAATGTAACAAGGGGCCGGCGACGCGTGCTTCCTTCGCAGTGCCTCCGGCACCCTGCGCATGGAAAGGGGCAAGGACGCAGCCTGCATCCTCATCTCCATGGCAGCAGGCGAGCAGCAGGAGAGTTGAGCGACGATAATGATGATCGGTGCTCGGCTGTTTTGGGCTGGTTATTGTGAGTCACGTGACGCTGGCCACGTTATGTGACTCACCAGCCAGGGCTATTTAAACAGGCAGCCTGATGCCACAGGTTGCCTGTAATTGGTCTTCCTTCCTTCACTAGCGTACTCTGTATTGTGACCTTATGTGTTTTGACCTCAGCTTTGCTTTCTGACCTCGACTTTGAATCCTCCCTGGTATTGACGTTACCTCCTGGCTTCTTACCTCGGCTTTGTTTGTGACCTTGACCTTGCGTCCTCCATTTGTATTTATGTGACCTCCTGGCTACTGACCTCGGTTCGTATTTACCTTGTTGTATTTTTTACCCCTCTGTGCCTGCCTGTCACTTTGTTTGCTGTTTTCTCCCATATTGTATTATTACCTTTAAGGCACTGCACATACTCAGTTTAGGGACCGCCGTCTAGTTGTACCCCGTCGCCTAGGGTGGAATGTGCAAGTAGGCAGGGACAGAGGTGTGGGTGGAGCTCAGGGCTGCGCACACTCCATCCCTTCGTGACACCTAATCTCCCCATCTGGAAGTATTTGGAGGATCTGTCTTGCCCTGGATGCAAGGGATGTATTGATTGCCCTGATCATTTGACCATCCAACCTGGGACTACTTATGTGTGGAGAAAATCTTTGCCTGGTTTATTTCTAGCATGAATTTGAACTATGGGGAAATGCACTGGGACACCTGGAGGGGGAGCTTCTCCTGCAACTCCTTTCTTAGAGGATGTTATCTTGCAGGCCAATATAGAGCCTTCTTGACAGGAACCTTTGGTATTATAAGTCTGCACCTTATGTTGGGGATTATGGGTTATATTTATGTCCTTGTGATAAAAGAACTGGGCACTCTCAGGATATAGGGATCATACAGATATTTATTGTGTATAAGACAATAAGAAAGGACAATAAAAAGAGAGAATATAGCCCTCCTATTGGACTAAACAGCACTTCCTCACTATAACTAGCACTATGAATCTAGATAAGTACAAGCTATTAGTACTTATCTATATTCATAGTGCTAGTTATAGTGAGGAAGTGCTGTTTAGTCCAATAGGAGGGCCATATTCTCTCTTTTTATTGTCCTTTCTTATTGTCTTATACACAATAAATATCTGTATGATCCCTATATCCTGAGAGTGCCCAGTTCTTTTAATCACAAGTTTTACGTCATTTTAGTGGACTGGGTGAGTCCACTTTACTGAGTGCACCTCTGGTTGGTCTTGGTGTGTTCCTGTACGCCTCATTTACTATTTTTACTGTATATTTATGTCCTATTTTTGTATATGGTCATGAATCAGTAAAAGTACTTTTTGATACTACAATTGTGGTTGTGGACGATATTTATTGTGGGTGACCTTCACCCCTTATTAATTATCTTCAGGACTCTCATTTGTATCAATGGTCTAAATTGTCTGAAACTCCTACTGACTTCTTTTTTCAGAAATATCATAGGCAAAAATATGTGGAGGGAAGCTCTCCAATTGATGAGAATTGAAAGTTATTGTCATGTTAGGTAGCAGAGGCGGACTAGCCATAGACCCTACAGGGAAATTTCCCAGTGGGCCCCCGAGCTCTCCTTGCAGCCACTGGCTGGGTACATAGCAATCTGATGCTCTTAGCTAGAGATGAGCGAAGCTGCTTCGCTAAAAAATTTGTTATTATACTGTACGGAGATTGGTATTATTAAAATGTATGGGGTCCGATGAGCCGAAGTTATTCACAAAGTCACTGCGAGACTTCGTTGAATAACTTCGGTAATTGATTATTACTGTGAAAAACCACTTCAAAACTTAGAACTGAACTCGTCTTCGGTTCCAAGTGGTTTTTCACTCTAATAATCAATTACCAAAGTTATTCAACAAAGTCTCGCGCAACTTAGTGAATAACTTACTTCGGCTCATCGGAGCCCATACATTCTAATACTGTACGTTGTACGGAGACGAATCTCCATACAGTGGCCTCCTGAACTCAACTGTACAGCCGTCCACAGGATGGTGATACAATAGAATATTGTGTTGAGGGTGGTAGTATTTTGTGCTGCACTAGGGTAATTGGTTCTGCTGGGGTGGTATTTTGTGTGCTGCACTACTGTTTGTCCGTACCTACGTCTGTTGTCGCTGCCTACTCATGTTGCCCTGCCATCTGTCAGTTTGGACCCATCTACAACATGGGGCCACTTTTAGTGTTTTTTTTCCGGGGCCACTTTAACCCCTTAAGGACCGGGCTCATTTTCACCTTAAGGACCAGGCCATTTTTTGCAAATCTGACCAGTGTCACTTTGTGTGTGAATAACTTTAAAACGCTTTTACTTATCCAGGCCATTCTGAGATTGTTTTTTCATAACATGTTGTACTCCTTCGGTAAAATGGAGTCAAAAAAATAAATTTTTATTTATAAAAAAAATACCAAATTTACCATAAATTTGGAAAAATTAGCAAATGTCCAAGTTTAAATTTTTAGATTTCTATAATACATAGTAATACCTCCAAACATAGTTATTAATTTACCTTCCCCATATGTCTACTTTATGTTTGAATCATTTTGGGAATGCCATTTTATTTTTTGGGGACTTTACAAGGCTTAGAAGTTTAGAAACAAATCTTTTTAAGGACCAGTTCAGGTCTGAAGTCACTCTGTGAGGCTTACATAATAGAAACCACCCAAAAATTACCCCATTTTGGAAACTTCACCCCTCAAGGTATTCAAAACTGATTTTATAAACTTTGTTAACCCTTTAGGTGTTCCACAAGAGTTATTGGCAAATGGAGATGAAATTTCAGAATTGAAATTTTTTGGCAAATTTTCCATTTTAATCCATTTTTTCCAGTAACAAAGAAAGGGTTAACAGCCAAACTAAACTCAATATTTATGGCCCTGATTCTGTAGTTTATAGAAACATCCCATATGTGGTCGTAAACTACTGTACGGGCACACGGCAGGGCGCAGAAGGAAAGGAACACCATATGGTTTCTGGAAGGCAGATTTTGCTGGACTGGTTTATTTACACCATGTCCCATTTGAAGCCCCCCTGATGGACCCCTAGAGTAGAAACTCCAAGAAAGTGACCCCATTTTGCAAACTACACCCCTCAAGGTATTCAAAACTGATTTTACTAACTTTGTTAACCGTTTAGGTGTTCCAACAAGAGTTATTGGCAAATGGAGATGACATTTCAGAATTTAAATTTTTGGGCAAATTTTCAATTTTAATCAATTTTTTCCAGTAACAAAGCAAGGGTTAACAGCCAAACAAAACTCAATATTTATTGCCCTGATTCTTTAATTTATAGAAACACCCCATATGTGGTCGTAAACTACTGTATGGGCACACGGCAGGGCGCAGAAGGAAAGGAACACCATATGGTTTCTGGAAGGTAAATTTTGCTGGACTGGTTTATTTAAACCATGTCCCATTTGATGCCCCCCTGATGCACCCCTAGAGTAGAAACTCCACAAAAGTGACCCCATTTTGGAAACTACGGGATAAGGTGGCAGTTTTGTTGGGACTATTTTTAGGGTAAATATGATTTTTGGTTGCTCTATATTACATTTTTGTGAGGCAAGGTTACAAAAAATTGAAATTCTGAAATTTAATCTCCATTTGCCAATAACTCTTGCGGAACACTTAAAGGGTTAAAAAAGTTTGTAAAATCAGTTTTGGATACCTTGAGGGGTGTAGTTTCTTAGATGGGGTCACTTTTATGGAGTTCATACTCTAGGGGTGCATCAAAGGGGCTTCAAATGGGACATGGTGTAAAAAAAAACAGTCCAGCAAAATCTGCCTTCCAAAAACCATATGAGGCCCCTTTCCTTCTGCGCTCTGCCGTTCCTCCATACAGCATTTTACGCCCAGATATGGGGTGTTTCTGAAAATTACAGAATCAGGGCAATAAATATAGAGTTTTGTCTGACTGTTAACCCTTGCTTTGTTAACGGAAAAAATTGATTATAATGGAAAATTTGGCAAAAAATAGCTGTTTTGGCACAGTTTTTTTTTTGGACTGTGTTCATTTGAGGGGTTAGGTCATGTGTTATTTTTATAGAGCAGATTCATACGGACGCGGCAATATCTAATATGTCTACTTTTTAAAATTTATTTAGGTTTAACACTATATCCTTTTTTAAACAAAAAAAAAACATTTTAGTATCTCCATAGTCTGAGAGTCAGTTTATTTTTTATTTTTAGCCGATTGTCTTAAAGAGGACCTTTCATCTGGCAACCAAATTGTGAACTAAGTGTCATGATCTGTATAGCGGCGCCCAGGGATCTCACTGCACTTACTATTATCGCTGGGCGCCGCTCCTTTCTTCTGCTATGCCCTCCGGTATATTCGGGCACTTGGTTATAGTAGACGGAGACTTAGCAGACTTGGTTATAGTAGGAGCAGACTTTCCTTGTTCTCCTGGGTGTCTCCTTCTCCTACGCTGTAGCGCTGCCCAATCGCAGCGCACAGCTCACAGCCTGGGAGTTTTTTTTGGCCAGCGCTACAGCCTAGGAGAAGGAGACGCCCAGGAGAACAAGGGCAGTCTCCTCCTACTATAACCAAGTGACCGAACATACCGGAGGGCATAGCGGGAGAACGGAGCGGCGCCCAGGGATAATAGTAAGTGCAGTGAGATCCCTGGGCGCCGCTGTATATATCATGATACTTAGTTCATAATTTGTTGCCAGATGAAAGGTCCTCTTTAAATAGGGGCTAATTTTTTGCGGGATGAGAGGACAGTTTTATTGGCACTATTTTGGGGTGCATATGACTTTTTGATTGCTTGCTAATACACTTTTTGTGATGTAAGGTGACAAAAAAAGCCATTTTTTTGTCACCGTACATTACAAAAAGTGTAATAGCAGGCGATGAAAAAGTGATATGCACCCCAAAATAGTGCCAATAAAACCGCCCTCTCATCCTGCAAAAAATGAGCCCCTACTTAAGACAATCAGCTAAAAATAAAAAATTAACTCTCAGACTATGGAGATACTTTAATGTTTTGTTAAAAAAATATATATTATAGTGTAAAACTTAAATAAATTTTAAAAAGTAGACATATTAGGTATTGCCGCGTCGGTAAGAATCTGCTCTATAAAAATAACACATGACCTAACCTTTCAGATGAACACAGTCCAAAAAATAAAATGAAAACGGTGTAAAAAAAAGCTATTTTTTACACCGTTTTTATTTTATTTTTTTGACTGTGTTAATCTGAGGGGTTAGGTCATGAGAGCCATATTTTTTTATTTTATTTTTTTCTGGGCGATTGTCAGTGGCTAAATAGAATTAAAATTGGGGTAGGGGATTATAAATGTTGTACTCCATGGAAATGTTGTATTCCCTGATGCAACCGTCAATGCAGAGGCCCGAATGATCGGGGCACGTGTCACACTTCCGTATCCCCCTCCTGTGACACACTCTGCACTTTTTTAGGGACCATCCCTTCTTTCCAGTATGGGGGACCACACCTGGAAAGTGTTGGCCAGGGACGATCCAGGCGCCTCCAGTTCCCGAGGTACTCCGGCCTGCTTTTTCCCGGTCAGAAAAGAACAGGGCCTTGAGGACTGCCTCATAGAACTGGAGGAATTTCCCTGTGTTCCCAGTACTCCGGGACAGCACAAAAGAGTTGTACAAGACAACCTGTACCAAGTTTTGCACATGGCGTTATATGGCTTGAGGACTTTATCAGAGAGATCAACTCCTCCCATATACCGATTGTAGTCGACGATACAATTGGGCTTGAGGACCGTTGCCGCGGTACCTCGCACAGGGACAGGGGTGATGCCGTTACCGTGAATTGTAGTACAAGGACATCCCTCTTGTCCTTATAACTGACCAGCAACAGGTTTCCACTGGTAAGGGCATGGGTCTCACCCCCCTGGGATAGGTACCCGGAGGGGGTGGGTAGGAAAGCCACGTTGATTTTTCCGCACGGTCCCACAAGCGGATGTGGATCTGGCGGCGAGGGACTGGAAGAAGGAGATACTAGTATAAAAGTTATCCACGTACAGGTGGTAACCCTTATCTAGCAGTGGGTGCATAAGGTCCCACACAAGTTTCCCGCTAACACCCACATTCTGGGGGTTCAATATGGGAATCTCGCCCCTCGTACACAAGAAACTTGTAAGTGTGCCCTGAGGTACTCTCACAAAGTTTGTACAGCTTTACGCCATACCTCGCCCGCTTAGAGGGAACATACTGGTGGAAAATGAGTCTCCCCTTGAAAGCAATGAGAGACTCATCAACAGCGACCTCCCTTCCAGGTACATAGGCCTCCAAAAATTTGGCCCCGAAGTGATCGATGACCGGCCTGATTTTGTACAGGCGGTCATAATCAGGATCACCTCGGGGGGACATGCTACATTATCTGCATAATGCAGGCATTTCCGGATGGCCTCAAAACGGGAACGTGTCATGGCCATACAGTAGAGTGGGGTCTGGTGAAGGACGTCCCCACTCCAGTACTGCCTGACACTGTTTTGTTTTTACTAGGCCCATGTGCAGCACGAGGCCCCATCTCGGCTGCACTGACCGGAGTCCAGCCACCGGACCTAGCCAAAAAGAAGCCCGGGTGTTGAGCAATGAACTGTTGGGTGAACAAGTTTGTTTGCTCCACCATCAGATTCACAAAGTGGTCACTGAAAAAAAAAACTAAAATAGTCATAATTAGTAAAGCCCACTGTGGGAATCTGGATTCCTGATTGGCCAACAAAATCAGGAATCACGGGCTCAAAATCCTCTGGGGTATACCATGCAAGTTCACTGGTAGGGGGCTCAGGTGGACTTATCTGGTGGGCTGGAAAACTAGTACGAGACCCAGAGCTACTCGTACTAGTGTGGGCCACAGGGTCCCTGGCATGGGAGTCCCCTTGCTCCGCCTGGCGGCATCTCTGCCACCTTGGGGGCTCATCATCATCACTAGATGATGAGGAGGACGCGGATGACAAGAGGAAAGTGGGGTAATCCTCGTCCTCACTGGGGCTCTTGGAGTCGGAGGCAAGCAGGGCATATGCCTCCTCGGCCGAGAACATCTGGCGGGCCCTAGGGGAGTGTGTGTGTGTGCGTGCGTGTAAAACTTAATTTAGTGTGTGTGTGTGGAGGCACGGGTGTTCGCGTACTTACCCTAAACCTAACAGAAAAAATAATAATAAAAAAAAAAGGCAAAAAAATAAATAAATAAAAAGTTTCAAACTCGCTGATCAGCGGTCCGAAGCTGATCATCAGTGGGGTGGGCGATGCGCTAACAGCGCCCCAAAAAATGTGGGGGGGGCAAAGGGACAAGCTGATGCACCCCTGGGGGGGTCTAGGGTCACACAGCTGAGTGTGCTGTGGACCCCAAACACCCGATCAGGGTGATGCTGAAAAAAAAAAAAAAATTCCCCTAAACTCTCCCTAATCTCCCTGCCTAATCTGAGCTGTCCCTAACCCTGTCCCTAAGTACCTGTGGGGGGTGCTGGGCACAGATGATGGGTGTTGGGGATGCTGGGCTCCACGAGGCTCCTCTCTCCACGCTCCAGAATGCAGTGTGGAGGAGGCAGAGCTGGGGGAAGTCAACCGCCCCTCCAGCCTGTGCAGCCAATCGTAAGTGATCCTGAGAGGTAATTTCACCATCACCTCTCAGGAGCTAAGCATGGTGATTGGTGGTGTATTATCACACCACCGATCACCATCCTATTCCCGGTTATCGGGTCACCAGAGACCCGAATAACCCAGAAACGCAGCAAACCGCAGGTCTGAATTGACCTGCGGTTTGCCGCGATTGCTGATACGGGGGGGTCACAGGACCCCCCTTGGCATTGTCACAGAGTGCCTGCTGAATGATTTCAGCAGGCACTCTGTTCCGATCACCGCCCGCCGCGCGGCGGTGATCAGAAATACACAGGGCGTACAGGTACACCCTGCATCCTTCAGTACCGGGACATCAGGGCGTACATGTACGCCCTGTGTCCCCAACAGGTTAAGTCCACCCCTGTTAGGTAGAAAATAGTGCAGACCTTTACTTCCACCCACACAACTATCCCTACCTACTTTCTCCATCTGTCCTAAATGAAGGCCCCCCAATTGGTCGACCATTCCTAACTCAACTTAGTGCAGGCTACAAATACCAGCTGACAAACACAGAACCAGAAGATAAAACGTCAGAGCCAAAACAGGATATAATCAGAGAGTCAAAAAACAGGCAGGGTCAATACCAGGAGGTAATGTCAGAAATATAATCGGCAGACAAAGACAAAGTCAAAGCAAAAGTCAGGAGAGGAGTTTCAAAATGTACAAATACTAATGTGGCAATGAAGACCAATCATAGGCATATGTTGCAACCAGCTGCCTGTTTACATCTCCCACTTGCAGGAAGTATATGGCATCGGCACCAAGCCTGATTGGCCTGGCATCTCTGCTCACTGATAGGACAAATATATACTTCTGCTGTATAGGAATACCTACTTCATGAGAAACTACTATAAGGTTTTTCTGACACAGATCAGCATTGAGCTCAATAGCTCAAGGTTCAGTGGCAACCAGTGATAGCCAGTGTTGGACTAGGATTCCTAGGGACAACCAGAAAAAATTGCTCTTTGTCAAACCCACTATATCAGTGATGGCTAACCTCCATCGCTCCAGCTGTGGTGAAACTACGAACCCCAGCATGCTCCATTCATTTCTATGCAGTTCTGAGAACAACCAAGTAAGTGTGCATCTTGGGAGTTGCAGTTTTACCACAGCTGGAGTGCCGGAAGTTAGCCATCACAGCCCTATATCATCAAAAAGGTCTAGAACAGGGATGCTCAACCTGCGGCCCTCCAGCTGTTGCAATACTACAACTCCCAGCATGCCCAGACAGCCTACAGCTATCGTCCTACAGCAGGGCATGGTGGGAGTTGTAGTTTTACAACAACTGGAGAGCTGCCGGTTGAGCATCCCTGGTCTAGAAGGTTTTTAATCGAAGAAATAGAGGCTAGTGGCAAGTGATCTCCAGAGGCAGCCATACTTTTCTTCACCTGGACCTTTTCGGCTCACTATGGTATTAGACCTTGGGCCTACCGGAGATCCTCTGATACTCTGGTGGCCCAGTGTGACCCTGGTGAAGAGTTGATGCGGAACATTGATGGAGAGTGCCAAAGTGCCAGGTCATAGCTGGGTCCATAGGAGAAGAGGCAGCAGGAAAAAGGGTTGGTGCCACTGGGCCTGAAGAAGAGTAGGCACCTGGGTCTAAAGATCAGTCTCTTAGAACACTGGAACAGTGGGAAGATCAATGTCTGGGCAAGTGTCACAGGCTACAAGCAGAGCAGAAACCCATAGCTAAGCTACTTGTTGCCTAGAGGCCGGAACATTGCTCCTGGGTCTCGAAAAATATGCTGCAAATGTGGACAGTAGATACGTTGAGGAACTTCAAGTCAAGTACACTCATACTGAGTGAGTAACCACCAAGTGATGCACCTAGATATGCTACAAGTTGTACCCCCGGATTGAGGGACTTAAAAAAAAAAAATTACCTAAGATATCAATTACAATCCATTAGGTATGATGAGAACAAAACAGTAATACTGTAATGTATAAAATAACCCTTAGGCCTCTTGCACACGACCATATGCCCTCCGTGACATACGGTCCGTGAGCAGGACATATGTCCCGGAGCAGCATTGATGATGCGCACAGGAGCACACAGCATCATAGATTACAATGATGCTGTGCACGTCGGGCTGCCCGCGGTGCTATTGTCCTGCACTCATAAAATCATATGAATGCAAGACAATAGCCCTGCGAGCGGCCCGACGTGCACAGCATCATTGTAATCTATGATGCTGTGTGCTGCCGTGCACATGATCAATGCTGCTCCGGGACATATGGCCCGCTCACGGACCGTATGTCACATAGGGCATACGGTCGTGTGCAAGAGGCCTAAGTCTCACTTGACCTCTCCACGCCTTAGCTTTTAAAGCTTCTAATAGGGATTCAGCTGTCCCTTGTTTAATATTGATCTATGTCCCAAGATGCTATTGATTATTCCTTACTCCTCTATTAAATGTCCTCTGAGTACATCAGATCTTTAGAATGCTATATTGTCAGCAAAGTTGACAGGCTCCCAAGAAGGCAGAGGATAAAAGACGTTCTTACGTAAGGAGTCTGTGTTAGTTATGAGGATTAAGTATGGATTGCTGAAAATTCTATTTCCAACTCCAAATAATGAAAATCTCTATTTGCTTAGTAGTGGATAAAAAAAGAAAATGTGACTCATAATTCAACTCATTCTGGGTATGGCTAATGTACTGTATATCAGCTACAGTATGTACAAATCCTTCCCCTAAAAGCTACAGTTCAGATATGAAGTTTGTGATACTTGGCAACTGCTGTATAAGGGTCCATTCACATGACCGTCTGGCCGTATTGCGGACCGCAAATTGCAGTCCTTAATACATGGGAACCGGCCATGTGAATTCCATGCTGCGGATGCAGACCCATTGACTTGAATGGGTCCACGATCTGCAAGATAGAGCAAAAGATAGGACATGTCCAGTCTTTTGCATAACGGAGGCACGGATCTGAAGCCCACGGAACCACATGGAGGCACTTTCGTGAGCTTTCGGGTCCATGCTCCCGCACAGCAAAAGATAGGATGTGTCCTATTTTTTGCTGTATTTTGCGGAACCGCAGACCCATTCAAGTCAATGGGTCCGCACTGCAATACGGGATTCACACAGCCAGTGCCCGTGTATTGTGGACCACTATTTGCGGTCTGCAATACGGCCACAGCGACCATACAGTTTTGGGTATGAGCCCTAATTCCCACCACAAGAGAGAGAATACACCTGTTAAGAAACTAATAAGGAACTTACAGTTGGTATGTTCTAGAAACCTATAGCTAAACAATCAATGACCCAGCTGTAAACCACAAGCCATATACTAATGTTATGTCTCTTCTCAAATGAACAAATTGAGGTAAATACATTAAAACATTATAGCATAAAGACTACATCTTAACCCCTTGAGGACCGGGCTCATTTTCACCTTAAGGACAGGCCATTTTTTGCAAATCTGACCAGTGTCACTTTGTGTGTGAATAACTTTAAAACGCTTTTACTTATCCAGGCCATTCTGAGAATGTTTTTTCATCACATATTGTACTTCCTGACACTGGTAAAATGGAGTCAAAAAAATTCATATTTATTTTTAAAAAATTACCTAATTTACAAAAATTTGGGGAAAATTTGCAAATTTCCAAGTTTCAATTTCTATTTATATAATACATAGTAATAACTCCAAAAATAGTTATTAATTTACATTCCCCATATGTAATGGCATTGTTTTGGGAATGCCATTTTATTTTTTGGGGAAATTTTTCTGAAATTTTCCAAAACCCACTTTTTAAGGACCAGTTCAGGTCTGAGGTCACTTTGTGAGGCTTACATAATAGAAACCACCCAAAAATGACCCCATTCTAAAAACTACACCCCTCAAGGTATTCAAAACTGATTTTACAAACTTTGTTAACCCTTTAGGTGTTCCACAAGAGTTAATGGCAAATGGAGATAAAATTTCTGAATTAAAATTTTTGGGCAAATTTTCCATTTTAATAAATTTTTTCAAGTAACAAAGCAAGGGTTAACAGCCCAAAAAAACTCAATATTTATTGCCCTGATTCTGTCGTTTGCAGAAACCCCCCATATGTGGTCGTGAACTGCTGGACGGGCACACGGCAGGGCAGAGAGGGAAGGGAACGCCATATGGTTTTTGGAAGGCAGATTTTGCTGGACTGGTTTCATTTCCCATTT
Organism: Bufo bufo; assembly: GCF_905171765.1. Taxonomy (NCBI): domain Eukaryota; kingdom Metazoa; phylum Chordata; class Amphibia; order Anura; family Bufonidae; genus Bufo; species Bufo bufo. The sequence continues at coordinate 280,598,281 of NC_053389.1, forward strand.
GAAGCACCCCTAGAGTAGAAACTCCAAAAAAGTGACCCTATTTTGGAAAGTACGGGATAAGGTGGCAGTTTTGTTGGTACTATTTTAGGGTAAATATGATTTTTGGTTGCTCTATATTACACTTTTTTTGAGGCAAGGTAACAAAAAATTTAAATTCTGAAATTTTATCTCCATTTGCCAATAACTCTTGTGGAACACCTAAAGGGTTAACAAAGTTTGTAAAATCAGTTTTGAATACCTTGAGGGGTGTAGTTTTTTAGATGGAGTAACTTTTTTGGAGTTTCTACTCTAGGGATACATCAGGGGGGCTTCAAATGGGACATGGTGTCAAAAAACCACTCCAGCAAAATCTGCCTTCCAAAAACCATATGGTGTTCCCTTCTTTCTGTGCCCTGCCGTTTGGCCATACAGCAGTTTACGACCACATATGGGGTGTTTTTGCAAACTACAGAATCAGGGCAATAAATATTGAGTTTTGTTTGGCTGTTAAAATATGCTTTGTTACTGGAAAAATGGATTCAAATGGAAAATTTGCAAAAAAATAGCTGTTTTGGGACTGTTTAAATTTTTTGTTATTTACATAGTTGATCTGACAGGTTAGATAATGTGCTATTTCTATAGAGCAGGTTGTTAAGGACGTGACAATAACAAATATGACTACTTTTTGGAGGGTTTTGTTTCAGTTTTACATAATAAAGCATTTTTGAAAAAAAAAAATTTCTAGTGTCTCCACATTCTGAAAGCTATATATTTTTTTTTTGGATGACTTATGTAGGGGCTAATTTTTTGCAGGATGAGATGTTGGTTTGATTGGTTGGCACTATCTTGGGGTGCATATGACATTTTGGTTGCTTGCTATTAATCTTTTTGTGATGTAAGGTGACAAAAATGGCTTTTGACACCGTATTTATATATATTTTTTTTGCTGTGTTCACCTAAGGGATTAGATCATGTGTTATTTTTATAGAGCAGGTTTTTACGGACACGGCAATACCTAATATGTATACTTTTTTAAATTTATTTAAGTTTTACAAAAATTATGTTTAAATGTCTCCATAGAGAGCCATATTTTTTTATTTTTTTGGGCGATTGTCCTATGTAGGGGCTCAATTTTTGTGGGATGAAATAGCAGTTTGATTGGTACTAATTTGGCATATAACTTTTTGATCGCTTGCTATTACCCTTTTTGTGATGTGAGGTGACAAAAATGGCTTTTTTTACACTGTTTTCATTAAAAAAAATATGGTATTTACATGAGGGGTTAGGTCATCTGATATTTTTTATAGAGCAGGTTCCTACGGATGCGGCGATACCTAATATGTATAGTTTTTTTAATTTATTTTACTTTAACACAATAACAGCATTTTTGAAAAAAAAATCATGTTTTAGTGTCTCCATAGTCTGAGAGCCATACTTTTTATACTTTTTGGGCGATTGTCTCATGTAGGGGCTCATTTTTTGCGAGATGAGGTGCCAATTTGATTGGTACCAGTTTGGCGTACATACAACTTTTTTGATCACTTTTATTACCTTTTATGGGAAGTAAGGTGGGAAAATTTTTTATTTCATCATAGTTTATTTCAATTTTATTTTTTATGGTGTTCACCGTGCGGGGAAAGTAACATGACCGTTTTATAAATCAGGTCATTACGGACGCGGTGATATCAAACATGTGTAGTGCATTTTTTATTTTTATTTTTAATCAGTGATAAATGTTTTTTTTTTTTTACCCAGACCCACTTGGTTCTTGAAGATCCAGTGGGTCTGATGTCTGTATAATACAATACAGTACACTATATGCACTGTACTGTATTTTCACTTTACACTTAGTCTGATCAGACTTAGCCTTACCATGGCAAGCTGGAAGCCTGTGAAGGCGTCCGGTTGCCATAGTAACCATCGCCCGCTGCCACAACAGAGCAGCGGATGATGGGTAGGGTGGTGGGCCCCCTCCCTCTGTGATCCCGTCAAGAATCAGGGGTTGAAATGGCACAGCAGCCCCCGATGGGAGAGGGAGGGAGCTCCCTCCCTGTTAACCCCTTCCGTACAGCGGTCCCTACGGACCGCGGCATGGAAGGGGTTAAACAGCTGACATCACAGCACAGATGTCAGCCGTTTCAAGCAGAGTGTCAGCTAAAACCGCTCGGCCATCCTTGAAATGAGAGGGGGCGGGCGGGATGATTGAGCGCCCGCCCACCTGCACCGCCTGAAACCCCCCCGTACAGCCCGCCGGCACATAACAATGAAGGCTGCAGGAAGGGGGTTAAAATTTTAAAGATCTGTCATTTTTAAGTTTCTGATCCTCGCGGTCACGAACCGCGGGGATCAGAAACTTCCAAAAACGCTGCAAACCACAGGTTTGGATTGACCTGCGGTTTGAAGCGATCGCCGATATGGGGGTGTCACAGGACCCCCCTCGGCATTGTCACAGAGTGCCTGCTGAATGATTTCTGCAGGCACTCTGTTCCGATCACCGCCCGCCGTGCGGCGATGATCGGAAATACACAGGGCATACGGGTACTCCCTGTGTCCTTAAGTACCCGTATGCCCTATGTCCCCAAGAGGTTAAAAGAGTTCTCTATTTATGAAAATAGGAAGAAATAGTTCCAGCAATCGTAATGACTCACATAGACACAATCCTCCACCCCAACATAGTTGACGCATTTCGAACACAGTTGTGTTCTTAGGCTGCTTTCACACTCGCGTTTTGGCTTTCCGTTTTCCAGTTTTGCCCTAATGCATTCTGAATGTAAAAGGATCCGCTCAGAATGCATCAGTTTGCCTCCGATCAGTCTCCATTCTGGTCTGGAGGCGGACACCAAAACACTGCTTGCAGCATTTTGCTGTCCGCTTGACGAAACTGAGCCAAACGGATCCGTCCTGGCACACAATGAAAGTCAATGGGGACGGATCCGTTTTCACTGACTTTCAATGGAGTTCATGCTGGATCCGTCTTCGCTATGTTACAGATAATACAAACGGCCCAAAACACGAGTGTTAAAGTAGCCTTAGTCATAACCAAATGAGATTCTCCTTGCTAGGCTTTAAAGAGGACCTTTTACCAGTTTTTACTTTATAAAAGCAATACCTCACACTGTAGCCTATGTTCAGTAGATGTCAGATCGCAAATTTTTTTCATAATATGCTTCTCCCTTGCGACGCTTTTCCCCTCGTTCCGTTTAGGTGCCCTGTATGCTAATTAATAGCAATTGGTACAGGGAGGAGGAGATATCAGCTTTTCTCAGTGGGCGGCTCTTCTCCCTGGCTGTGGCGTAGTCCAATCACAGCAGACCGCATCACAGCCATTGAGAAAAACCGCTCACCTTCTCCCTGGCTGTGACGTGGTCTGCTGTGATTAAACAGCGCCCCAGCCAGATAGAAGAGATGCCCATTGAGAAAAGCTGATGTCTCCTCCTCCCTGTACTGATGCTATTAATTAGCACACAGGGCGTCTAAACGGAACAAGTGGCACACTGCGGTGCCACGGAGAAGCATATCATGAAACTAATTTGTGATATGACATCTACTGAACATGGGCTACAGTGTGAGGTACTGATTTTATAAAGTAAAAACTGATGAATGGTCCTCTTTAAGTACATATCCCGCCTCCAATCAAATCAAAGGTGGGAATATACAAACCTGACACTAAGGAGTACTCATTATTTTGCCACATATAACACATAAAAATCCACAATAAAAATTATATAAAATGCGACATTTCATGTTGTGAATTAACAGTCAATATATAATCCAGACCTCAAAGTGCGTCTACAAACATGAAAAATGCAAAATGTGAACAGAATAAAAAAGGGAAAACGGAGAAAAAAAACATTCAGTTAATTTCCTAAAGTCACATTGTCAAAATGTTATCATAAAGTACATCTATACCCTTTTGACAAAGTATAATAGGGCTTGCTTATTGTTTATGTATGAGAAACATGAGAGAAAAGGATAAAGAAAAAAAATGTTAAAATTATTAATTATATCTACCATAATAAAATTTAATGAAATTTAATAATAATACATTAAAGGGTTTCTGTCATCAGAAAAATGGGTATTAACCTGGCGAAGTGCTAATGTCAGCTGAACATAACTATATTAGTCCCATGTCACTATGTGCCGCTGTTACTTAGAAAATCGAACTTTTATAATATGCAAATTAGCGTCTTGGAGCAGGGGGGCGCGTTGCACCTGCTCCTAGAGGCTCCGTTCGCTTACCTCTTTCCACACCCTTCTACACTTGATTGACAGGGCCAGCCCAGCGTTGGTCTCCTGACTGCCAGGGAAATCTCGCACCTGTAGCGTCCCGTTCAGTATTCGGTGCAGGAGCAGTGAGGGAAAGTTGTTGGCCGACAGCCGGCTTCCTCACTGCTTGCGCAGAATAGGTAAAACATATTTGCAAATTTTGCATGGCTGGCTTCCACATTTTGAGAAACCCTTATATTTCAACCAGGTATTGGTTGTGGTTTTTGTCACATTTGAAAAAAATAAAGGGGAAAGAGTATTAGCTAATGTTCGTGGGCGTCTTGACACTATCCTACAACTGTCTTTCAATACATTATGTATGTCATCCTCATATAAAATGAGAAGACATTTTGGTATAACATTCTTTATTTGGGAGAATTGTCGGCTATAAGTCAATGCTAGTGATGGTTGTGCAGTATTATTTTTATTTTTATTTTTACTTCCCCTATGTTGGATCTTATTTTCTGACCTAAAAAGTAACTCCTTTCTCTTGTCTTGTGAGTGAGTTTCAATTAATCTGATCAGGAGACAGCTGAAACGACAGGTGACTCACAAGACTCTAATCAGGAGGACTCTGTGAAAGGTATGCAATCAACCAGTTCACAACAGAATATATCCTATTATAAAAAACAAAACAATAAAACTGGTCCTACAAGCGTTCCAAAAAACAAACAAAGCGTGCAGGACGAAAACATTAAAAACTGCATCCTATGGCTACACGCTTACAGAAGAAGTGAAGGACAGCTCTCGTGGACGGGAAATATTGGATGTAATGAACTCATCCAGTCACATTTTAACAAATGAACAGAGGAAAGTATTGGCTTTGGGACTTAATTTTGTATCTACGGTGGATTTTAATGTGCTCTACCATTTTGGATATAAATAGGTTTGTTAGGACTCTAGCTGTGAACAGACATTTTCATGATATCACTGATTCAACTGAGCACTCGAGGACACACAGCGGGACAAAAAATTACTTTATGGAATTTTCCTTTAAAGAACAAGTCTCACTGATGTGCCTGACGAGTCTTCAGCATGAAAGTGAAGATTCAACTGAGGGAGAAACGATCAGTGATCATTTTAAGGTTCCTAACCCCCAGTTTTACCCACTAAAATCTCGTACTCATGGTATGGATGTGTTTCAGGAAACTATTAAAAGGGAACTTGCTGCCATATAAACATTAGTGTTGATCGAGCACCATAGTGCTCGTGTGCTCGGGGGCTCGGGCCGAATACATCGGGAGTATAATGGAAGTCAATGGGAGAACCCGAGCATTAAACCAGGCACCCCTGCTCTAAAGAGGGGAGGGTGCCTGGTTCATAGTAAAAGGTCAGAAATTGATAAAAACACCACCGAATTGGTTCGGGAACAGCATGGAGAGGATGTCTGGATGCACCTTGAACTCCCAGGTCGCTGCTGGGAACGATTTACACTTTTACAGACTGACAATAATACGCACAAAACCGAAGATCAAATCAATTTTAGAGGAAAAATTGATAGGAAACATTCTTTCCTGTATATTTACTTGTATATAATGTGCAAGTTCAGCCAACAATTTTGTTAATTTTCGGAACTGGGGCTATGATTAAGAGGGACGGCCGGTGGCATCCGTATTGTGCCGCTAGATGTGAAATTTGTGGACTGACGCAAGACGAGCCACAGTGAAAGCATTTGGTAAGAATGTTTTCATTAATCAAGAACGAAAGTCGGAGGTTCAAAGACGATCCGACAGGCCATCCGGTGGCGTTATTCCCATGACCCGCCGAGTAGCTTCCGGGAAACCAAAGTCTTTGGGTTCCTGGGGGAGTATGGTTGCAAAGCTGAAACTTAAACTAATTGACGGAAGGGCACCACCAGGAGTGGAGCCTGCGGCTTAATTTGACTCAACGAGGGAAACCTCACCCGGCGCGGACACGGAAAGGATTGACAGATTGCTAGCTCTTTCTCGATTCTGTGGGCGGTGGTGCATAGCCGTTCTGAGTTGGTGGAGTGATTTGTCTGGCTAATTCTGATAACCAACGAGACTCCCCCGTGCTAATTAGTTACATGACCCACCGGCGGTGAGGATTGTGTTGACTAGACTCTTATGGGAGAGTGCCTGCTGCTTAGCTGACCATCGAAAAAATTATGGTCGAGGGGCTGCAGGTGAGCTGACCATTGCAAACATTATGGGTGAGGGCCTGCCGCCGCTTTGTTGACTCTAGATAACTTCTGCCTAATCGCACGTCCTGTGACATGGATGATCCATTTGGATGTCTGTCCTATCAACTTTCGATGTTCTTTTATGCACCTAACATGGTGACCACAGGTAACGGGGAATCAGTGTTCGATTCCGGAGAGGGAGCCTGAGAAACGGCTACCACATACAAGGAAGGCAAGCGAGGAGCGTGCAAATTACCCACTCCCGACTCGGGGAGGTAGTGACGATAAATAACAATACAGGACTCTTAAGAGGCCCTGTTATTGGAATGAGTAATAAAACATTACAGGGAATTTCACTGGTATTTAGGATGAGGAAACGTTATACAGGAGAGGTACCACAGGTAATGTCACTGTTCGCAACGTGTACACAAAAAGTACACTGTATGTCACAGATATGCAAGGTCCTGCAGGTGAGCTGACCATCGCAAACATTTTGGGCGAGGGCCTGCTGCCGCTTTGTTGACTCTAGATAACTTCTGCCTGATCGCACATCCCCGTTACGTTGATGATCCATTTGGATGTCTGCCCTATCAACTTTCGATGTTCTTTTATGCGCCTAACATGGTGACCACGGGTAACAGGGAATCAGTGTTCGATTCTGGAGAGGGAGCCTGAGAAAAGGCTAGCAGATCCAAGGAAGGTAAGCGGGGGGCGCGCAAATTACCCACTCCCGACTGTCAGAAGACTCCGTCTATTGAAAAATTTAATTTTTTGTCACAGAAAATGTTTAGAAGCGCACACATTACACAGAAGATGTGGACCTGGTCAGGTCACTGTCAGAAGCGGACACCATCTATTATAAAAGAAAAAATGTTGTCACCGAAAATTTTTTGAAGCGCACACGTTATACAGCAGATGTGGGCCTGGTCAGGTCAGTCAGAAGAGGACACCGTCTATTGAAAAATTAAATTTTATATCACAGAAAAAAAATTTAAGCGCACACGTTACACAGCAGATGTGGGCCTGGTAAGGTCACTGTCAGAAGCGGACGCCATCTACGGAAATACTGCACTGGATATCACGGATATTTTAGGGATGCGCAAACTTTAAGCAGGAGATGTGGAGTGGACAATTTAACTATCCGCAGGGGACATCGTCTACGGGAAAACTGCACTGCATGTCACTGATATTTTAGGGATGCGTGCACTTTATGGTTCAATTTGTTTTTATTGAAAACCATATACATTTGAAAACATGCAGTATGATCTAGTTACATTTGAGTATATGTATTTTGTGGGTATTACCATAGTACATATCAAGTCAGTACAAAGAAAAAAGAGTCATCAAACATCAATATTAGACGGATGAGGTAGAACAGGGGGAGACAAGACAAGGGATCCGGGGGGAAGGGTAAGGAAGGAGGGGGGATGCGTGCACTTTAAACAGGAGATGTGGTGCAGATGCTTTTGGCTGTGCAGGCATGCTGGGAGTTGTACTTTTGCAACAGCTGGAGGCACACTGGTTGGGAAACACTGCTATATAGCACCCGATGACGTGTTCCAGCCAGTCAATCACTGTAATACCAGGACTGGTATAGGTGTGCTATCGATAGGTGTGATATACTGAGGGGTGTGATATACTTATAATATACCTTCTAACATGGAAAGTATATTATAGTGCATTTGTATTGTGCAGCAGTTGTGTACAGTTCTGCTGCTATACCGCAGCTATATAGAGAAACAAGCGCTATTGGAACAATTATTTGCAATGGGTGTGATACACCTGTTGCCCCAAAAACCTGATTGAGGGGTTTGATATACCTGCTTCCACAAAATACTGATTTAGGGGTGCGACATAACTGCTTCCACAAAATACTGATTGAGGGGTGGGATATAACTGCTTCCACCAAATATTAATTAATGGGTTCTATATACCTGTTTCCACAAAATACTAATTGAGGGGTGCGATATACCTGCTTCCACAAAATACAGATTGAGGGGTGCGATATACCTGCTTCCACCAAATATTGTTTAAGGGGTTCTATATACCTTCTTCCACAAAATACTGATTAAGGTGATTGATATACCAGCTTGCACAAAATACTGATTAAGGGGATTGATATGCCTGCTTCCACCAAATATTTATTGAGGCCTGCGATATATATATGTGCTTCCACAAAATACTGATTAAGGGGTTTGATATACCACTTCCACTAAATATTGATTGAAGCCTGTGATACACCTGCTTCCACAAAATACTGATTAAGGCGTTTGATATACCAGCTTCCACCAACTACTGATTGAGGCCTGGGAGATACCTGCTTCCACCAAATATTGATTAAGGGGATTGATATACATGCATCCACCAAATATTCATTGAGGCCTGTGATACTATTAGAACCAACATATACCTCAGACAGATCAATATAAATAACAGATGGGCCTAGACATACATAATACAGCGCCTAGACGAACCAACCCAATAGCCCCCATGAATAATACCAGAATATACTCATATAATAAATCATGAAACTTTTATTATGACAAAAAATAAATAGACAAGGTGAAAACAACAGAAAAGGGGAAGGAGATCACTGAATCTCCTCACTCCTGATACCCCTGATAGAGGGAATCGCACAGGTACTCAGCTGATTGTGATGATTATGTAAAATATCCCTGGGTAAAACATGTATAAATAGCTCCTACAATGCACAGTGTGGATGGAAAACACTGTAACTGTGCAAAATGATAGTAGTTGATGGTGCAACTATAATGTACACACGATGAATGGGGACCAATATCAAGCCGGAACAGTGTCCAGTAAAAAATACCAACCATTGCTGTAAGTGACACAATATAACTCTAGACAAACATTGTTAGTTACCCATGATGAGTCTCGGGTACTCCGCTCATCATGGGTAACTAACAAAGTTTGTCTAGAGTTATATTGTGTCACTTACAGCAATGGTTGTGTGGTCTGTGGGTGTACCATTGGGCTATATTACATGAAATAATGAATTAATAAATGTGTAAATGTGTACCAACCATTGAGAGAGGGTTGCATATGAAATTTGAGGATGTGGTTAAGGGATTGCATAAGTGAGACTGTGGGAATGTATAAATATATGTGAAAGATGAATAATGGACTTGTAAAGTAAATTTAAATTTGTAAATTTGTATTGATTGTGACCGGGTGTATAGGGATCCCTAGTGGTGTGTGGGTGCACGTGTGTTGTTGAGTGTTGTTGTGATTGGAGGTGGGTGTGTGAGGTGGCTAAAAGATGGGTGGCGGAGGGGTGGAGGAGAAGGGGGATAGGACTGACGTGTTGTTGATTGTTGGTTGGAAGCCGGTGGTGAAGGTCCAATGTTATGTCAATGGACCAAGGTGACGATTAATAATTGGTATATTCGAGCATTTAGTTGAGGCCGAAGGGGGTGAGGGTGTTAAGGCGATAAATCCAGAACATCTCTTTTTGACAGAGATGCTGGAACGATGATGTTACTTGCTCCAGGGGGGTTACTCTAAGGCCGGTGGGGTTGCCTTCATGTACTAGAGAGAAGTGTCGTGATATGCTGTGTGTTTGGATTTTCCTGGTGATGTTGGATCGTTGTTCATTCATACGTTTGTGTGGTGCAGCCGACGTAATAGTTGGTGCAGGGGCATTGGAGCAGATATATTATGTTTCTGCTGCCGCAGTTCATAGATTGTTTGAGGTGTAGTGTTCCTATGGGTTGTGGAAGAGCAGCCTCGGCCTCAACGAAATGCTTGAATATACCAATTATTAATCGTCATCTTGGTCCATTGACATAACATTGGACCTTCACCACCGGCCCCAAACCAACAATCAACAACACGTCAGTCCCATCCCCCTCCTCCTCCACCCCCACCCCTCCTCCACCCATCTTTTAGCCACCTCACACACCCACCTCCAATCACAACAACACTCAACAACACATGTGCACCCACACACCACTAGGGATCCCTATACCCGGTCACAATCAATACAAATTTACAAATTTTAATTTACTTTACAAGTCCATTATTCATCTTTCACATATATTTATACATTCCCACAGTCTCACTTATGCAATCCCTCAAACACATCCTCAAATTTCATACGCAACCCTCTCTCAATAGTTGGTACAAATTTACACATTTATTAATTCTATATATGTATATAAACCAGTCACAAGTCCAATATAGTTTAATAGATATTTTTATTATTGCTTCATATTTTTTAACATCTTTTTATATATATTTTTTAATATATATATATATATATATATTATTTTTTTATTCTTAAGTTAATACACACCTCCAACACACAATTTTAATACTCCTTTTTATTACACATTTTTATTTACATATCCACACAACTCCCCCTTTAGGTATTTAATAATTTGCAACCTTACATTGTCATTTTCGGTACAACATCATATGTACAATCATATGTACAACCTTACACACACCCATCCTCTCTCGACATGACCCCCTGTCACATCTGATCATTTTCTCCCCAAAACACAGTAAACTCCCCATATTATTTGGATGAATATAGATTAATATTGATTCCCCTTCAATAAAGAATAAACAGCCAACCTATCTGACCCTTTTGCTCTGTTTGCCTTTTTTTTTTATCTCCCCCCACCATCTATGGTGGTACTGGACATCTGTCTGACAGACCACTGGTCGCCCCTAACCACCTACATGCAGTTGTATCTTCTCTGCATGTTCATTGACATATTCACTGTAGGCATGTGTTGATGTATCTTTTACTAGTGTTCATTGCAGCTAGCAGCTGTGGTCATTTGTAGCCCCCCTTTGTATACACACTTTGACATGCGGACCTTTTGATCGATTTTGCGCTATTTTTTACTGGACACTGTTCCGGCTTGATATTGGTCCCCATTCATCGTGTGTACATTATAGTTGCACCATCAACTACTATAATTTTGCACAGTTACAGTGTTTTCCATCCACACTGTGCATTGTGGGAGCTATTTATACATGTTTTACCCAGGGATATTTTACATCATCATCACAATCAGCTGAGTACCTGTGTGATTCCCTCTATCAGGGGTATCAGGAGTGAGGAGATTCAGTGATCTCCTTCCCCTTTTTTGTTGTTTTCACCTTGTCTATTTATTTTTTGTCATAATAAAAGTTTCATGATTTATTATGAGTATATTCTGGTATTATTCATGAGGGCTATTGGGTTGGTTCGTGTAGGCGCTGCATTGAGGCCTGTGATACACCTGCTTCCACAAAATACTGATTAAGGGGATTGATATACCTGCTTCCATCAAATATTGATTGAGGTCTGCGATACACCTGCTTCCACAAAATACTGATTAAGGGGTTCGATATTCGCTGGCAGGCTGAAGATGCGATTTTTTTAACCCCTGAAAGGTATATCAGATGCTGTTTTGTTAACAGCATCTGATATACCTGCTACCTGGTCCTCTGGTGGTCCCTTTTGCTTGGATCGACCACCAGAGTACACAGGCAGCTCTGAAAGTAGCACCAAGCACCACACTACACCCCCCCTGTCACTTATTAACCCCTGATCACCCCATATAGACTCCCTGATCACCCCCCTGTCATTGATCACCCCCTGTAAGGCTCCATTCAGACGTCCGTATGTGTTTTGCGGATCCGCGGATCCACGGATCCGCAAAACACAGACACCGCGGATCCGCAAAACACGGACACCGCGGATCCACAAAACACGGACACCGGCAATGTGCTTTCCGCATTTTTCAGATCCGCACATTGCCAGAACTATATAGAAAATGCCTTTTCTTGTCCGCAATTGCGGACAAGAATAGGACATGTTCTTTAGGCTCTACAAAAAACGCAGTGTTCACCCGATCAGGCCTGATATTGTGCGCACACTTGCGTTCAGTCCGCTCCACCGCATTGACAGAAATATTTTTCTTTCTGATTACTGCAAAAACACAGTAAAATCGCTGCGGCGCTATAAAAAGATCACTTTTGAGGGGCATGGCGAGTTCATAGAAATTTATTTTTTTTGCCACAAGTTAGCGGAAATTGTTTTGTTTTTTAGTTTTTTCTTACAAAGTCTCATATTCCACTAACTTGTGACAAAAAATAAAATCTCACATGAACTCACCATACCCCTCACGGAATCCAAATGCGTAAAATGTATTAGACATTTATATTCCAGACTTCTTCTCACGCTTTAGGGCCCCTAAAATGCCAGGGCAGTATAAATACCCCACATGTGACCCCATTTTGGAAAGAAGACACCCCAAGGTATTTCGTGAGGGGCATGGCGAGTTCATGTAAAATTTTCTTTTTGTCACAAGTTACAACATCATTTTCCGCTGACTTCTGCCAAAAAAAATATATTCTAGGAACTCGCCATGCCCCTCACGGAATACCTTGGGGTGTCTTCTTTCCAAAATGAGGTCACTTGTGGGATATTTATACTGCCCTGGTATTTTAGGGGCCCTAAAGCGTGAGAAGTAGTTTGGAATCCAAATGCGTAAAAAATGCCCTGTGAAATCCTAAAAATACTCATTGGAATTTGGGCCCCTTTGCGCACCTAGGCTGCAAAAAAGTGTCACACATGTGATATCGCCGTACTCAGTTTGTTTACCCAAACCAATAAATATACACTTATTGCATTTTTTTTTAATCGAAGTTATGTAGAACAATAATTTATAGAAAAATTTATATAGATATGTAGTTTTATTTGAAAAATTTTACAACAGAAAGTGAAAAATTTCATTTTTTTGCAAAAATTTCGGTCAATTTTGATTAATATCAAAAAAAATGTAAAAATGTCAGCACCAATGAAATCCCACCAAATGAAAGCTCTATTAGTGAGAAAAAAAGGAGGTAAAATTCATTTGGGTGGTAAGTTGTATGACCGAGCAATAAACTGTGAAAGTAGTGTAGTGCAGAATTGTAAAAAGTGGTCTGGTCATTAAGGGGGTTTAAAGCGAACCTTTCACCTCATTTTCACTTTATAAACTAGCAACAGTACCTTATAGATTATCTTCAGTGTGTTCTTATACATGTTAGTGCCGCTTTCCTGCGATGTTTATTCTTGAAAAAATCGTCTTATAAAGTTCACATTTCCAGCTCCAACAGTCACGCAACAAGTCAAGGGGGTATCCCTTCCCTCACCTCTGTCTGTACCTCCCCTGCCCTAACCCCGCCTCTATGCTCTGTAATTGACAGCCGGCTCAGTCGCCGGGACCGCGCTTGTGAATCCTGTGCATGCGCCGTCCTCCTCATTCGCCGCCCGTCTTTCTTGGAGACACAAGCGCGATCCTGTAACAGAATCGCGCATGCGCCGTACGCAATGCCTGCCTGTCTGCTCTCCCTCCCGTCCGCGCGCTCCCCTATCTACAGTAACGCCCATATAGGAAGTCCGCCTTCCACACCCCGCCCCCTTTCCTTCCCGATGCGCTCCACATTGGAACGCATCGGCACTACCTTCCCTGGTGCACTCCACCCACCAGCTTACATGCTGGAACTAGCGCCTCCCAGTATACCCTGCCCTCTCATCAAACACGCCTCCTCTCCCTTGTCTGCCCAAACTCACCAGCACACAGCGGCCCCTCAAGAGTCCACACCTCCCCCTGCTTCAATCCACGGAACGCATAGTAACAATCCTATAATAGAGTTCTAATGCGTTCCACTGTGGAACGCATCACAGTCATTTCCTGTGGATTCACAAGCGCGGTCCCGGCGACTGAGCCGGCTGTCAATTACAGAGCATAGAGGCGGGGTTAGGGCAGGGGAGGTACAGCCAGAGGTGAGGGAAGGGATACCCCCTTGACTTGTTGCGTGACTGTTGGAGCTGGAAATGTGAACTTTATAAGACGATTTTTTCAAGAATAAACATCGCAGGAAAGCGGCACTAACATGTATAAGAACACACTGAAGATAATCTATAAGGTACTGTTGCTAGTTTATAAAGTGAAAATGAGGTGAAAGGTTCGCTTTAAGCTAGGGGAGCTGAGGTGGTTAAAGGGTTTGATATAACAGCTTTCACCAAATATTGATTGAGGCCTGTAATACACGTGCTTCCAAAAATACTGATTAAGAGGTTTGATATACCAGCTTCCACCAAATACTGATTGAGGACTGCGAGATACCTGCTTCCACCAAATATTGATTAAGGGGATTGACATACATGCTTCCACCAAATATTGATTGAGGCCTGCGATACACCTGCTTCCACAAAATACTGATTAAGGGGTGCGATATACCAGCTTCTACCAAATACTTATTGAGGCCTGTGATACACCTGCTTCCACAAAATACTGATTATGGGGATTGATATTACTGCTTCCACTAAATATTGATTGAGACCTGCGATACACCTGCTTCCACAAAATACTGATTAAGGGGATTGACATACATGCTTCCACCAAATATTGATTGAGGCCTGTCATACACCTGCTTCCACAAAATCCTGATTAAGGTGATTGATATTCCTGCTTCCACCAAATATTGATTGAGGTCTGCGATACACCTGCTTTCACAAAATACCGATTAAGGGGTTTGGTATACCTGCTTCCACCAAATGTTGATTAGGGCTGCGATACAACTGCTTCCACAAAATACTGATTAAGGGGTTTGATATACCTGCTTCCACTAAATATTGATTGAGACCTGCGATACACCTGCTTCCACAAAATACTGATTAAGGGGATTGATATACCTGCTTCCACCAAATATTGATTGAGGTCTGCGATACACCTGCTTTCACAAAATACAGATTAAGGGGTTTGGTATACCTGCTTCCACCAAATGTTGATTAGGGCTGCGATACAACTGCTTCCACAAAATACTGATTAAGGGGTTTGATATACCTGCTTCCACCAAATCCTGATTGAGGCCTGCTTCCACAAATACTGCTCTTCTCTAGGGACTTTGGCACAGGGTCATTTTGAAAATGACAGGCAGAGGAAGATAAAATAGGGGGGGGGGGGGGGGGGGGGTGAAGACATTCCCAATCTCTCCCCAAGAAGACCCTGGAAAAGCACCAATCCAAACAAGGTAACAGATGATAGCAGGATATATTGTGAAATATATAGGGCAATAAAAAAACAATAAAAAACAAAGGCGTGGATTAAAATCAATTGGTGAAGAAGAGGATGGAAGGAAAGAAAATAAAAATCAAAAGCATTGAAAATATAATTATCAGTATATACACTCACCTAAAGAATTATTAGGAACACCTGTTCTATTTCTCATTAATCCAATTATCTAGTCAACCAATCACATGGCAGTTGCTTCAATGCATTTAGGGGGGTGGTCCTGGTCAAGACAATCTCCTGAACTCCAAACTGAATGTCAGAATGGGAAAGAAAGGTGATTTAAGCAATTTTGAGCGTGGCATGGTTGTTGGTGCCAGACGGGCCGGTCTGAGTATTTCACAATCTGCTCAGTTACTTGGATTTTCACGCACAACCATTTCTAGGATTTACAAAGAATGGTGTGAAAAGGGAAAAACATCCAGTATGCGGCCGTCCTGTGGGCAAAAATGCCTTGTGGATCCTAGAGGTCAGAGGAGAATGTGCCGACTGATTCAAGCTGATAGAAGAGCAACGTTGACTGAAATAACCTCTCGTTACAACCGAGGTATGCAGCAAAGCATTTGTGAAGCCACAACACGCACAACCTTGAGGCGGATGGGCTACAACAGCAGAAGACCCCACCGGGTACCACTCATCTCCACTACAAATAGGAAAAAGAGGCTACAATTTGCACGAGCTCACCAAAATTGGACTGTTGAAGACTGGAAAAATGTTGCCTGGTCTGATGAGTCTCGATTTATATTGAGACATTCAAATGGTAGAGTCTGAATTTGGCGTAAACAGAATGAGAACATGTATCCATCCTCTGATGGCTACTTCCAGCAGGATAATGCACCATGTCACAAAGCTCGAATCATTTCAAATTGGTTTCTTGAACATGACAATGAGTTTACTGTACTAAAATGGCCCCACAGTCACCAGATCTCAACCCAATAGAGCATCTTTGGGATGTGGTGGAACGGGAGCTTTGTGCCCTGGATGTGCATCCCTCAAATCTCCATCAACTGCAAGATGCTATCCTATCAATATGGGCCAACATTTCTAAAGAATGCTATCAGCACCTTGTGGAATCAATGCCACGTAGAATTAAGGCAGTTCTGAAAGCAAAAGGGGGTCTAACACTGTATAAGTATAGTGTTCCTAATAATTCTTTAGGTGAGTGTATATGTAAGGATGTATATTACTTAAAATCACTTAAAATTGGTGTAGCACAAAAAATTGCCTCCTAAGTGGCGAGTAGATGCACAGATGAATACACTTCAGTGTAAGTCTGCACAATAAGATGTTACTCACTTCATGGGGGGTGGTTTACTCGGATAAGCATAATACACCGGTAAACCAATACCCCCCCAGCCAGGTTCGCCTCTAGATGGTGAAAGATGAAGGCAGCCACAGTCAGGAAGCTTCTGTTCAAATTTCTTTTATTAGTGTAAAAAAAGCTTTCTCAACGCGTTTCGGGAGGATATCCCTTCATCAGGAGTAGTATTACTTGTGATGTGAATGGTGGGGCTATTTATGGCCTGGCTGTTGGTCTAATTGGCAGAAAAATGCGCCAAAAAGAAGAGGGGGTGGTCAAAAAGGGCGCCAAAGGTAAGGGGGCGTGTTTGCAAGCTGAGTGCCATCACCTATGGTGACATCAGGGCTCAGGGTGGGCTGTCGCGATGTGGGTTTGTATTGGTGTGTCCGGTGCGCATTTTGGGCCTACTGCGTATGACCGGAAGTAGCGCTGGAGGTTGGAACGCAAAAAACGGAAGTGGCGCCACGCCCGTCCGGATCGGGCGGAGGGGTGCTTGATCTGTTTGTGAATGACTGTCAGCTGGTGGGGTCTTGTGGGATCTGATGTTGGCTCGTAAGGGAAAGTGATGTTTTTGTTTGGATATTTGTTGGGGGATTGTGCATGGCTGTTGTGTGTGTTGTCATTGGTCAAGAGTGTGGTGATGTCATCTGTAGGGGTGGAGTTATATGCAGTGGAAGTATGGATGGATGATAGATGGTGGGTCCCGCCGCCTACTAGGGCAGTGCCGCTTTGTCACCGCATTGCGCTGCGCCTTTCTGTCAGAGTAGGTCCCACTCAAAGAGGCGAGCTTGGCGTGATGAGTGGGCTTATGCCTTTTGATCAAAATGTACACTAAAGCCTCTTGTACAGCATGCAGTATGGGGGGCTGCACACTTCAACATGGCGCTGAGAAGCGAGTTTGATTAGATCAAAGCATAGCATTGTGGATGTGCGATCCAGTTCTGTTTTTCTCCCCCTGGCATAAGGTTGTACATATGATTGTACATATGATGTTGTACAGAAAATGACAATGTAAGGTTGTAAATTATTAAATACCTAAAGGGGGAGTTGTGTGTATATGTAAATAAAAATATGTAATAAAAAGGAGTATTAAAATTGTGTGTTGGAGGTGTATATTAAGAATGTAAAAAATATATAAAAAATATATATTAAAAACTATATAAAAAAAGATGTTAAAAAATATGAAGCAATAATAAAAATGTCTATTAAACTATATTGGACTTGTTACTGGTTTATATATATATATATATATATATATATAAAATTAATAAATGTGTAAATGTGTACCAACTATTGAGAGAGGGTTGCGTATGAAATTTGAGGATGTGTTTGAGGGATTGCATAAGTGAGACTGTGGGAATGTATAAATATATGTGAAAGATGAATAATGGACTTGTAAAGAAAATTAAAATTTGTAAATTTGTATTGATTGTGACCGGGTGTATAGGGATCCCTAGTGGTGTGTGGGTGCACATGTGTTGTTGAGTGTTGTTGCGATTGGAGGTGGGTGTGTGAGGTGGCTAAAAGATGGGTGGCGGAGGGGTGGGGGTGGAGGAGGAGGGGGATGGGACTGACGTGTTGTTGATTGTTGGTTGGAGGCCGGTGGTGAAGGTCCAATGTTATGTCAATGGACCAAGGTGACAATTAATAATTGGTATGTTCGAGCATTTCGTTGAGGCCGAAGGGGTTGAGGGTGTTAAGGCGATAAATCCAGAACATCTCTTTTTGACAGAGATGCTGGAACGATGATGTTACTTGTTCCAGGGGGGTTACTCTAAGGCTGGTGGGGTTGCCTTCATGTACTAGAGAGAAGTGTCGTGATATGCTGTGTGTTTGGATTTTCCTGGTGATGTTGGATCGGTGTTCGTTCATACGTTCACGGAGGGTTTGTGTGATGCGGCCGACGTAATAGTTGGTGCAGGGGCATTGGAGCAGATATATTATGTTTCTGCTGCCGCAGTTTATAGATTGTTTGAGGTGTAGTGTTCCTATGGGTTGTGGAAGAGCAGCCTCGGCCTCCCATCCCCCTCCTCCTCCACCCCCACCTCTCCGCCACCCATCTTTTAGCCACCTCACACACCCACCTCCAATCACAACAACACTCAACAACACATGTGCACCCACACACCACTAGGGATCCCTATACACCCGGTCACAATCAATACAAATTTAAATTTACTTTACAAGTCCATTATTCATCTTTCACATATATTTATACATTCCCACAGTCTCATTTATGCAATCCCTCAAACACATCCTCAAATTTCATACGCAACCCTCTCTCAATAGTTGGTACACATTTACACATTTATTAATTATATATATGTACGCTACGTGCAGAATTATTAGGCAAATGAGTATTTTGACCACATCATCCTCTTTATGCATGTTGTCTTACTCCAAGCTGTATAGGCTCGAAAGCCTACTACCAATTAAGCATATTAGGTGATGTGCATCTCTGTAATGAGAAGGGGTGTGGTCTAATGACATCAACACCCTATATCAGGTGTGCATAATTATTAGGCAACTTCCTTTCCTTTGGCAAAATGGGTCAAAAGAAGGTCTCGACAGGCTCAGAAAAGTCAAAAATAGTGAGATATCTTGCAGAGGGATGCAGCACTCTTAAAATTGCAAAGCTTCTGAAGCGTGATCATCGAACAATCAAGCGTTTCATTCAAAATAGTCAACAGGGTCGCAAGAAGCGTGTGGAAAAACCAAGGCGCAAAATAACTGCCCATGAACTGAGAAAAGTCAAGCGTGCAGCTGCCAAGATGCCACTTGCCACCAGTTTGGCCATATTTCAGAGCTGCAACATCACTGGAGTGCCCAAAAGCACAAGGTGTGCAATACTCAGAGACATGGCCAAGGTAAGAAAGGCTGAAAGACGACCACCACTGAACAAGACACACAAGCTGAAACGTCAAGACTGGCCCAAGAAATATCTCAAGACTGATTTTTCGAAGGTTTTATGGACTGATGAAATGAGAGTGAGTCTTGATGGGCCCGTGGCTGGATTGGTAAAGGGCAGAGAGCTCCAGTCCGACTCAGACGCCAGCAAGGTGGAGGTGGAGTACTGGTTTGGGCTGGTATCATCAAAGATGAGCTTGTGGGGCCTTTTCGGGTTGAGGATGGAGTCAAGCTCAACTCCCAGTCCTACTGCCAGTTTCTGGAAGACACCTTCTTCAAGCAGTGGTACAGGAAGAAGTCTGCATCCTTCAAGAAAAACATGATTTTCATGCAGGACAATGCTCCATCACACGCGTCCAAGTACTCCACAGCGTGGCTGGCAAGAAAGGGTATAAAAGAAGAAAATCTAATGACATGGCCTCCTTGTTCACCTGATCTGAACCCCATTGAGAACCTGTGGTCCATCATCAAATGTGAGATTTACAAGGAGGGAAAACAGTACACCTCTCTGAACAGTGTCTGGGAGGCTGTGGTTGCTACTGCACGCAATGTTGATGGTGAATAGATCAAAACACTGACAGAATCCATGGATGGCAGGCTTTTGAGTGTCCTTGCAAAGAAAGGTGGCTATATTGGTCACTGATTTGTTTTTATTTTGTTTTTGAATGTCAGAAATGTATATTTGTGAATGTTGAGATGTTATATTGGTTTCACTGGTAAAAATAAATAATTGAAATGGGTATATATTTGTTTTTTGTTAAGTTGCCTAATAATTATGCACAGTAATAGTCACCTGCACACACAGATATCCCCCTAAAATAGCTAAAACTAAAAACAAACTAAAAACTACTTCCAAAAATATTCAGCTTTGATATTAATGAGTTTTTTGGGTTCATTGAGAACATGGTTGTTCAATAATAAAATTAATCCTCAAAAATACAACTTATATAAACCAGTCACAAGTCCAATATAGTTTAATAGACATTTTTATTATTGCTTCATATTTTTTAACATCTTTTTTTATATATTTTTTAATATATATTTTTTATATATTTTTTTATTCTTAATACACACCTCTAACACACAATTTTAATACTCCTTTTTATTACACATTTTTATTTACATATACACACACAACTCCCCCTTTAGGTATTTAGTCATTTGAAACCTTACATTGTCATTTTCTGTACAACATCATATGTACAATCATATGTACAACATTACACACACCCATCCTCTCTCGACATGACCCCCTGTCACATCTGATCATTTTCTCCCCAAAACACAGTAAACTCCCCATATTATTTGGATGAATATAGATTAATATTGATTCCCCTTCAATAAAGAATAAACAACCAACCTATCTGACCCTTTTGCTCTTTTTGCCTTTTTTTTTATCTTCCCCCACCATCTATCATCCATCCATACTTCCACTGCCTATAACTCCACCCCTACAGATGACATCACCACACTCTTGACCAATGACAACACACACAACAGCCATGCACAATCCCTCAACAAATATCCAAATAAAAACACCACTTTCCCGTACGAGCCAACATCAGATCCCACAAGACCCCACCAGCTGACACAGTCATTCACAAACAGATCAAGCACCCCTCCGCCCGATCCGAACCTGGCTGGGGGGTATTGGTTTACCGGTGTATTATGCTTATGTGAGTAAACACCCCCCCTTCCCCCGTGAAGTGAGTAACATCTTATTGTGTATTCATCTGTGCATCTATTCGCCACTTAGGAGGCAATTTTTAGTACTACACCAATTTTAAGTGCTTTTAAGTAATATACATCCTTACATATATATACTTAGAATTTTATTTTCAATGCTTTTTATTTTTATTTTATTTCCTTCCATCCTGTTCTTCACCCATTGATTTTAATCCACACCATTCTTTTTTATTGTTTTTGTTGTTTATTATTGCCCTATATTATATATCCTGCTATCATCTGTTACCTAGCACAACCCCCCAACCCCCTTTCCCATCGCCCCTTGTTTGGATTGGCGCTTTTCCAGGGTCTTCTTGGAAGGAGATTGGGAGTGTCTTCACACCCCCCCCCCCCCCCTATTTTTTCTGCAATTACCTGCAGACTCTTCTGCAAGGCCGACCCTCTATAGCAGCCTTTCCCCCCTCCCCCGCATCCTCATCCCCTCCTTCATCCCCTGGCGCCTCCAGTTACCTCAGGTTCCCTGGACGCTCGTTCCATTGGATCCCAGTGGGGACCACCCTTCTTGGGCTGATCTGGGTACTGTCGTCAGACAGGTTGGCAGCCGTTCCTACCTCCTTTTCCTCATCCTATGCCAAGAATGGCTGCAAATCGGTAAAGTCTGGGAATGGATGGGAAAATAATTCCTCTGACTCGAGTGGAGGGACTATGTTGGGGGTGGTGGTGGTGTCTTTGTGGGTGCACACAGCAGAGAGGGAGGAGGGTGCAGATACAGAAGATGAGGAGGGTGCAGAAGCGGAAGGCTGAGTGAGCCACTCAACCAACTCTGGTGCGTCCTTTGACATAATCGCAATAACCTTCTCCCACTTCCCACTTAGGCTCCGGCCTGGTGCACCTGCTCGACCCCTACCACCCCTGTGGAACGGCCTGCCTCTTCCTCTGCCTGTCATTTTCAAAATGACCCTGTGCCAAAGTCCCTAGAGAAAAGCAGTATTTGTGGAAGCAGGTATATCGCAGGCCTCAATCAGTATTTGGTGGAAGCTGGTATATCAAACCCCATAATCAGTATTTTGTGGAAGCAGGTGTATCGCAGACCTCAATCAACATTTGGTGGAAGCAGGTATATCAAACCCCTTAATCAGTATTTTGTGAAAGCAGGTGTATCACAGGTCTCAATCAATATTTGGTGGAAGCTGGTACTGTATATCAATCCCCTTAATCAGTATTTTGTGGAAGCAGGTGTATCGCAGGCCTCAATCAATATTTGGTGGAAGCAGGTATATCGCACCCCTCAATCAGTATTTTGTGGAAACAGGTGTATCGCAGGCTTCAATCAATATTTGGTGGAAGCAGGTATATCGCACCCCTCAATCAGTATTTTGTGGAAGCAGGTGTATCGCAGGCGTCAATCAGTATTTGGTAGAAGCTGGTATATCGGACCCCTTAATCAGTATTTTGTGGAAGCAGGTGTATCGCAGGCCTCAATCAATATTTAGTGGAAGCAGGTATATCAATCCCCTTAATCAATATTTGGTGGAAGCAGGTATCTTGCATGCCTTAATCAGTATTTGGCGGAAGCTGGTATATCAAACCCCTTAATCAGTATTTTGTGGAAGCAGGTGTATCGCAGGCCTCAATCTGTTCTGTCCGAAAGGACGTTCAGCGCAGCAGGGGGGATCGTGACCGATAAGCGCACTCGCCTAGCTCACAACAGTGTGGACTACCTCACATTTCTAAAAATAAATAAGGCATTGATCTCGGAGGAATTCAACACCTGTGATGACCACGTGTAATTGAATTTCCTCATGCCAGCCCACACATATTTGCCACCATGTAGAACAAAGAATGGTCTTTGTCTTATATATACAGTTGCAAGAAAAAGTATGTGAACCCTTTGGAATGATATGGATTTCTGCACAAATTGGTGATAAAATGTAATCTGATCTTCATCTAAGTCACAACAATAGACAATCACAGTCTGCTTAAACTAATAACACACAAATAATTAAATGTTACCATGTTTTTATTGAACACACCATGTAAACATTCACAGTGCAGGTGGAAAAAGTATGTGAACCCCTAGACTAATGATATCTCCAAGAGCTAATTGGAGTGAGGTGTCAGCCAACTGGAGTCCAATCAATGACATGAGATTGGAGGTGTTAGTTACAGCTGCCCTGCCCTATAAAAGACACACACCAGTTCTGGGTTTTGGTTTTCACAAGAAGCATTGCCTGATGTGAATGATGCCTCGCACAAAAGAGCTCTCAGAAGACCTATGATTAAGAATTGTTGATTTGCATAAAGCTGGAAAGGGTTATAAAAGTATCTCCAAAAGCCTTGCTGTTCATCAGTCCACGGTAAGACAAATTGTCTATAAATGGAGAAAGTTCAGCACTGCTGCTACTCTCCCTAGGAGTGGCTGTCCTGTAAAGATGACTGCAAGAGCACAGCGCAGACTGCTCAATGAGGTGAAGAAGAATCCTAGAGTGTCAGCTAAAGACTTACAAAAGTCTCTGGCATATGCTAACATCCCTGTTAGCGAATCTATGATAGGTAAAACACTAAACAAGAATGGATTTCATGGGAGGATACCACAGAGGAAGCCACTTCTGTCCAAAAAAAACATTGCTGCACGTTTACAGTTTGCACAAGAGCACCTGGATGTGCCACAGCAGTACTGGCAAAATATTCTGTGGACAGATGAAACCAAAGTTGAGTTGTTTGTAAGAAACACACAACACTATGTGTGGAGAAAAAGAGGCACAGCACACCAACATTAAAACCTCATCCCAACTGTGAAGTATGGTGGTGGGGGCATCATGGTTTGGGGCTGCTTTGCTGCGTCAGGGCCTGCACGGATTGCTATCATCTAAGGAAAAATGAATTCCCAAGTTTATCAAGACATTTTTCAGGAGAACTTAAGGCCATCTGTCCACCAGCTGAAGCTCAACAGAAGATGGGTGTTGCAACAGGACAACGGCCCAAAGCATAGAAGTAAATCAACAACAGAATGGCTTAAACAGAAGAAAATACACCTTCTGGAGTGGCCCAGTCAGAGTCCTGACCTCCACCCAATTGAGATGCTGTGGCATGACCTCAAGAAAGCGATTCACACCAGACATCCCAAGAATATTGCTGAACTGAAACAGTTCTATAAAGAGGAATAGTCAAGAATTACTCCTGACCGTTGTGCACATCTGATCTGCAACTGCAGGAAACGTTTGGTAGAAGTTATTGCTGCCAAAGGAGGTTTAACCAGTTATTAAATCCAAGGGTTCACATACTTTTTCCACCTGCACTGTGAATGTTTACATGGTGTGTTCAGTAAAAACATGGTAACATTTAATTCTTTGTGTGTTATTAGTTTAAGCAGACTGTGATTGTCTATTGTTGTGACTTAGATGAAGATCAGGTCACATTTTATGACCAATTTGTGCAAAAATCCATATAATTCCAAAGGGTTCACATACTTTTTCTTGCAACTGTATACAGTGGCATAAAAGGCCTTTTCTGTCAGGTGAATGCCTAATTTTGGGGGCCTCTACTCCAGTGGTCTACAGTAAAATTGTTATCCAGTGACCGCCTAATGTACCTCCAGCCAGATAATCACTTGTTCTTTTCAGTCAGGTGAATGCCTAATTTTTGGGGCCTGTGTTGGCCTACAGTAAAATTGTTATCCAGTGACCGTCTAATATACCTCCAGTCACATAATCACTTGTTCTTTTCTGTCAGGTGAATGCCTAATTTTTGGGGCCTGTACTCCACTGGCCTACAGTAAAATTGTTATCCAGTGACTATCTAATATACCTCCAGCTACATAATCACTTGTTCTTTCTGTCAGGTGAATGCCTATTTTTTGGGGCCTGTACTGGCCTACAGTAAAATAGTTATCCAGTGACCATCTAAAATACCTCCATCCACATAATCACTTGTTCTTTTCTGTCCGGTGAATGCCTAATTTTTGGGGCCTGTACGCCACTGACCTACAGTAAAATTGTTATTCAGTGACCGCCTAATGTACCTACAGCCACATAATCACTTGTTTTTTTCTGTCAGGTGAATGCCTAATTTTTGGGGCCTGTATTCCACTGGCTTACAGTAAAATTGTTATCCAGTGACCACTTAATGTAAGTCCAGCCACATAATCACAAGTTCTTTTCTGTCAGGTGAATGCCTAATTTTTGGGGCCTGTACTCCCGTGGCCTAAAATATTTCTAGGCTCTACGCATAAAAATGGCCCCTGATTAAAATACATATTTTTTGTAGGAATATTTGCCATTGATCCCATTCTGGTATGTCACTGTCCATGTTGTGGGACTATTTGTGCACTTCTAGTAAGTATTTGGTGGCTGCAAATATGACCTGAAGGTTTTTCAGGTTTGCCTGCCATTAAAGTGAATAGGGCCCGCTGTGAACGCGCGGTTCGTGAACATTTGATTGCGAACGCACGTTCGCGAAATGTCCCGGACTATGTTCGTCCATCACTACTTAAATGTCTCCCCATTTTATATCAGGATGACATTTTACATAATGTATTGAAAGACAGTTGTAGGATAGTGTGAAGACGTCGACGAACATTAGCCAATACTCTTTCCCCTTCATTTTTTTCAAATGTGACTAAAACCACAACCAATACCTGGTTGAAATATACAGGTTTCTCAAAATGTGGAAGCCAGCCATGCAAAACTTGCAAATATGTTTTACCAACTAAAAGCTTTCATGATTCAATTCACAGTTCGGTATTTCCAATAAAAAGTTATATTCATTTCAATACAGTTAGTATAGTCTAAATAATACAGTGTGTTTTCTGTGATTTGATGTACATAGGCAGTTCTTCTAAGAAATTCAAGACTAGAATATTAGAACATATTAATTATATAACAAATCCATCCTGCCTGAGTACAGAGGTGGAGATATTAAAAAAATAATTTTACAGAGAGAGACATTTTAGATTTTTAGGTTAAATATCAGGTCTCCCATGGGATTAAATATGAGAAAAAAGTTAATATATTATTATTACATTTAATCTTATTATATATAATTAATAATTTTTACATATAACAGTAAAAAATCCTTATTTTTTTCTTTCTCCTTTTTTCTCATGTTTCCCATGTATAAATAACAAGCAAGCCCCATTATACTTTGTCAAAAGGGTATAGATGTACTTTATGATAAAATTTCTACAATGTGACTTTAGCAAATTAACTCAATGTTTTCTTTTCTCCTTTTTTCCCTTTTTTCTTCTATTCACATTTTGCGTTTTTCATGTTTGTAGACGCACTTTGAGGTCTGGATTATATATTGACTGTTAATTCACAACATGAAATGTCGCATTTTATGTAATTTTATATGTGGATTTTCATGTGTTATATGTGGCAAGTTAATGAGTATTCCTTAGTGTCAGGTTTGTATATTCGCACCTCTTATTTGATTGAAGCCGGGATATGCACTTAAAGCCTAGCAAGGAGAATCTCATTTGGTTACGACTAAGAACACACCTGTGTTCGAAAAGCGTCAACTATGCTGGGGTAGAGGATTGTGTCTATGTGAGTTATCTGCTAGAAGAAGAAATAAAGTGCAACAAAGTTTCATTACGAGTGCTGGAACTATTTCTTCCTATTTTCTATGTGAGAGATTTTCTTGGCTCATTCTTTAAACAGGGCTGTGGATTATAAGGTGAGCTGGATTTTTTTTCATAGATTCTCTATCTATGGGCTGGACTAAAATTGCAGTTCAGACCTTCGACTTTTTTTTTCCAACCAACTGCTAACACATATTGTGCTATTTGGTCAATAATATTCATTCAACTAATTTGTGTTCAAAGAGGGAAACCATGCAATTTCTATGAT